>NC_082643.1:46308138-46908138 GCF_028023285.1 Balaenoptera ricei | reverse complement strand
AAATGTGGGGCGGAAAGGCAAAGTCAGATTGTAAATGGAAGAGTAACAAACTTCATCAGTAATAGAGAGGTCAGAAACTGGTTGGAACACAGTGCATAAATTAGGGCAATTGGTTCTGGACCAAGAACCTTGAATAGTGATTAGAAGCCAGCTGTCATCTAATGTCTTGGGTGCAGAGTTTATGGATTGAAGGGCTCATGACTTAAAAAAAAAAAGGAAGAAAACATGGTCTCTGTTTTATGTAGCTCATTTCTTTTAATTAACGTCACTGTTTATGACTTGAAGCTGTAATTATCACTGTCTCTCAATAAAGTAAGATATAAAGGATTTATAGGATTTGACTATGGTTCTCAACTAAATAAACATAATTGGGCCTTGATTTTTTAGAATCTAAACCAACGCAATATGTTAAATGCTGGCTTCTCAGGAAAACTGTCTTAAGTAGTTTTTTCTAGACCCAACAAAAGGTTTAATTACTTTTTTTTCCTGTTAGTATCCAAAGACCTACATAAAAATTACATTAGCCTAAAAAAGGTATTGATTAAGATTGATTAGCATGTGGAGGAACAAATTAGTTATGTAATCATGTATATTATAATGGTCAATAAATTATATAGGCCTATAATAGAAAGTGTGCAAGTATTTTATAAAAATAATAGCATTCTTTACTCTTGAATAATTATGCAGGCCAAACTTTCAGAAATCAGTAGAAGTGTTAATTCTATTTTAAAATTACTTAGCATATTTTTAGTTTGTTTTAAATTAAAAATTAGATTTCCTCCTGTGTATTAATAATTATTTGGAAACATTGAGTGACTTAGGTTAATCAGAATGATTGGCAAAAGACATCTTTTTTCTTTCTTTTTTTAGATTAATTTTTATTGGAGTATAGTTGCTTTACAATGTTGTGTTAGTTTCTACTGTACAGCAAAATGAATCAGCTATACATATACATATATCCCCCCTTTTTGGATTTCCTTCCCATTTAGGTCACCACAGGGCATTAAATAGAGTTCGCTGTGCTATACAGTATGTTCTCATTTGTTGTCTGTTTTATACATAGCATCAATAGTGTATATGTGTCAATCCCAATCTCCCAGTTCCTCCCCCCCACTTTCCCCCTTGGTATCCATACCTTTGTTCTCTACGTCTGTGTCTCTATTTCTGCTTTGCAAATAAGATCATCTATACCATTTTTCTAGATTCCACATATATGCGTTAATATATGTTTTGTTTTTCTCTTTCTTACTTCACTCTGTATGACACTCTCTAGGTCCATCCATGTCTCTACAAATAACCCAACTTCGTTCCTTTTTATGGCTGAATAATATTCCATTGTATATATGTACCACATCTTCTTTATCCATTCCTCTGTTGACGGACATTTAGGTTGCTTCCATGTCCTGGCTATTGAAAATAGTGCGGCAATGAACATTGGAGTACATGTGTCTTTTTGAATTATGGTTTTCTCTGGGTACATGCCCAGTAGTGGGATTGCTGGGTCATATGGTAGTTCTATTTTCAGTTTTTTAAGGAACCTCTGTACTGTTTTCCATAGTGGCTGTATAGATTTATATTCCCACCAACAGTGCATGAGGGTTCCCTTTTCTCCACACCCTTTCCAGCATTTATTGTTTCTAGGTTTTTTGAAGATGGCCATTCTGACTGGTGTGAGGCGATACCTCATTATAGTTTTGATTTGCATCTCTCTAATAATTAGTGATGTTGAGCATCTTTTCATATGTTTCTTGGCCATCTGTATGTCTTCTTTGAAGAAATGTCTGTTTAGGTCTTCTGCCCATTTTTGGATTGGGTTGTTTGTTTTTTTGATATTGAGCTGCATGAGCTGCTTGTATATTTTGGAGATTAATCCTTTGTCAGTTGCTTTGTTTGCAAATATTTTCTCCCATTCTGAGGGCTGTCTTTTCATCTTTTTTATGGTTTCCTTTGCTGTGCAAAAGTTTTTAAGTTTCATTAGGTCCCATTTGTTTATTTTTGTTTTTATTTTCATTACTCTAGGCGGTGGGTCAAAAAAGATATTGCTGTGATTTATGTCAAAGAGTGTTCTTCCTGTTTTCCTCTAAGAGTTTTATAGTATCTGGCCTTACATTTAGGTCTTTAATCCATTTTGAATTTATTTTTGTGTATGGTGTTAGGGAATGTTCTAATTTTATTCTTTTACATGTAGCTGTCCAGTTTTCCCAGCACAACTTATTCGAGAGGCTGTGTTTTCTTCATTGTGTATTTTTTTAGCCTCCTTTGTCATAGCTGAGGTGACCATAGGTGTGTGTGCTTATCTCTGGGCTTTCTATCCTGTTCCACTCGTCTATATTTCTGTTTTTCTGCCAGTACCATACTATCTTGATTACTATAGCTTTGTATAGTCACATGTTCTTGATAGCTGCCATTGTAGTAATACTTTAAGGCAAATAACTAGATTTTTAATTAAAGTAAGGGACAATATTCTTAAACTACGTTTTTGAAAAATTCAGGAATTTATACTACATGTACACTCTTTCTGGAATATGTAATCTACTGGGAAACATTACGAAAGAACACGAAGTAAAAAACTGTTTTTCTCCCGGAGTGGTTATCATGAAAGGCTCTCAGAGTACTTTGCAATCAATTTTTATTATCAGCCCCTTTACAAACACCCTCAAAATCCAGTAACTGACTCATAAACTAAATAGTAAATGGAAAGGGAAAAAATTAGAAGCATAGTGCATTACACATGGTATCGTAAACAGACGCCTAAGTTATCATTATTAATGCATTTGGTTATTGATAGGTATGCATATAGAGCCACATTTTATGTGACAAAACTTTATCACAGACTCACTCACAGCCATTTCAGTTGTGTTGTTGCCATCACCTCATCTGTCTCAATGTTCTATAATGCAAATCAGAGATACTAACACTAATGTGTCCTGGAAGAAAACAAGTTTTAAAGAAATTTGAAATTCTGAGAATAGCAACAATTTTGAAAAAGAAAATGTGGGCCAGTAATTATATATGACAGTAGATATTCTGAATGGACATGGAAAAGGAGAAGTCTGAGGAGAAAGGTAAAAGGAATCTGAGAAATAAAAGTGTTAATGAGGTCCGGATAGAAAAGATGGCAGCTGGGGATCTTTTAACACGGTCACACAATAACGCATTCGTGTTATGTTCATTAAAATAACTTCACATTTAATGTGCGTATTGCTGAAACACTGTAGTTGCTAGAGATATTCACTCTTCGTAATTGAAATTCATATTTTTGTGTGCCTTTGGCTAAAGTTAACCACATCATTTTGGCAAGTGGTAACAGTGTCTATTTATATAAGCTTTTCATTTTTCTTCATAAATACATTCTAAGATATTAATATATTTTGTGTTCAGATTATTTGGCTAGGGTTAGCTTTATCTGTCTGAATTTTCCTAAAAATAATATTCATCTTATCTGTTTTCATATTCACAAATTAAATTGCTGTGTAGATGCCAATATTGGGTGGGTAGTAGTGGTGGAGGGAGGGAGAAGGAAAGAGACAATTTTGAATAAGAGAGAAGATTGTAAATTCACATTTTTTGGACACACTAAGACAATATGATAGTCTTGCCAAGCGTGCTGAGATTTGTGGTCGTAAAATAATTTAGTACAATATGTGTTTTTCTTAAGGCAAAACCCATTATAGGGGAGCAATTCTACTCTTTCCCCCTCTTTTCAGAGACTTTCTTTAGGTTAAATCCAGACACTTAATAAACATTATGTTATGTTAGAATATCACAGAATTTTGAAGCTAGATGTGATCTCACGGATCATCTAGTTCTCTTAGAGAAGACAAAATTATTTTCTGACTTCTTAAAATACAACATTCTTGCATTCTTTCTATTAAGTACGTCCTTCACACATAGAACCAATTTTTCTCACCTATATCCCACTCTGTACACTGTAAATATTTTTATCATAACTCCTATAAATTTTTCATTTCCTCATTTATTTAAAAATGTGTTTCCCAATTCTGCTTAGTTCATCTCCTTCTTTTCCTTCACTCAACCAACTACCAGTTCAGGCCCTCTATCTCCCATGCCTAAATTATAATATCCTTGAAGATGTAAAGGACCAGGTTTTATTTTTTGTTGCACTTTCAGGGCCTAGCACAGTGCCTGATCTGGTTAAATTATTGCTGAGTGATTAAGTTTATTGCTTTGATAAGTAAGCATCAGTGGGAAAGATGGACTAAAACATCTTTTATTATAATTACTGTGATTAATTTATTTGTAGTCAGAGAATGTTTGATATCCTGGAGAATTAGAGCCAAGTTCAATGAGTGAATTTCCTCTTAATGGAATTGGCATCCCTTCCTTTAATGCTTCTTCTAGAGCGATTAAAGAATTCTAGTGATCTTTTTCCCTTTTTTGTATTGGCTTAGTTGTGATTGGGGTTGTATTATTACCATGGCTGCAAAAACACTTTAGTACCTGATGAGCCCTGACACTGTACTCAGAGGTTAGAAAGAAGATGTTGGTTTAAAATAGATCAAGCTTCCCCTCTGATGAATTCTGTAGAGGTCAGTGCGTATTTTAGAGGTGCTAAATATACTCCTCAGAGAAGCAGCTTGTTTCCACCTTGTCTCTGGAGTTTTAAAAGTGTCACTTTTTATTTTCTCCAGAAATTTCATCTGAATTTTTTTTACCTCCACGTCAGTGCCTCATTATTTGAGTTTATTAAGTAGTTGCAAGGTTTCATTAAAAACCAACCACATCACTGTATTTCTTATTTTGAGCAGGCAAAAGTTTGATCTGAAATGAAAATTTTCTGAATCTTATTTGAGGGTAAAAAGTGCATATTGAACTTGAAATCAGTTGCTCCTCTATACAGTTTCTTCCCCAAAGGTTTCTAGAATCCATCTCTCCTAGGTGTAATGTGTGAGATGGAGGATAGAGATTGTCAGATGAAAGAATGTGGATGGCCTTGTCAGCCATGTTAAAAAAAAAAAAAAAAAAGGAAAGAATATTTACTCTGAAGACAATGGGAAGCCTGTGGAGGTTTTCAGAGGAGTGTGATGAAATGAGGTCAGTGTTTTTAAATAAACACTTTGACTCCATTGTGAAGAGTGGAATGGAAAGGGTGCCTATGGGATCTAAGGAAACCAGAAAAAGGGCTATCTTTGGATCCTAGATGTCAGTCTCTGGCTTAGGCAAGAAAGCAAAGGCAATGAGATTGGAGAGAAATTGAAACCTTCAAGTGATGTATTTGGGAGACTGAAATAACAGGTCATATATTTCAAGGGTAAAGGAGAGGCAAGGATCACAACTGTCTTCCAGGTTTCTTCCATGAACCACGAAGAGGAGAAAGAAAGATGTATACTGAAGGAGGGAACACATGGGGAGGAGCAAGTTTAGGAAGCATGGGAAGAGAAAAAAATTCAATTTTATACACTTTATCATCTGGTGATGTATTGTAGGCAGTTGGTTATTTGGGCTGGAGCTCAGGAGAGTGACTGGGCTAGTTGCATAAACCTTGGAACCCTACGCATGTAGGATATAAGTTATGGATGTGGATTTAGTCTCAAAGTCAGAGAGTGTAGAAGCAGAAAAAGGCCTATGAGAGAACCCTGAGACTCTCCAGTTTTAAAAAGCTAGTTAAGGGGAAGAGGAGACAACAAAGGAGACAGAAAAAAACCCAGCTAATGGAAAACCAACCAACCAGTCAACCAACCAACTAGCCTTAGGGCAAAGTAATGTGGTGGAAGCTATGGGAGAGTTTTGAAGAGAAGGGAGTGGTCACAGACTCAAATGCCCCTGAGAGTCAAGTACTATGAGGACAGAAAAAATGCCTAGGAGATCATATTGGTGAAGACAGTTTCATGGAACAGTGTGTAATACTAGATTGGAATGTGTTGGGCAGAAAGTGGAAGGTAAGAAAATGGGGATAGGGATTGTTGCTAACTCTTTCAAGAAGCCTTGCTGTGAAAGATGAGAGAGCCTATAGCTGAAGCAGGCCGTGGGGTTGATGGGGGGTTGTTTTGGGGTTCATTTGCTTGTTTTAAAAATGGGAAAGGAAGTACGAGAGAGAGGAGAGAGGAAGGGAAAGAGAGAGGAAGAGAGATAATGATACAGTAGTGAGAAGGGATAATGAGAATAAGAAATCCCGAGAAGGCAGAAGGAGAGAACCAGTGTAGAATGAAGGTCTAAGAGCACATGAATGTCTTCCTTTGAAACAAAAGGGAAGAAGTAAAGGATTGTTATGTGAGTAAGCTTGTATATTTGAAAACAGGATATCTAATCTGATGACCTTTACTTCCCTTGTGATGTAGGAGTTAAGATTGTCTGCTTTGAGACGGCAGGATATAGGATTAAAGAGAGAAGAGAGAGTAGGAAAAGTCATTGTAGGAAATAAGAGAGAATTGAAGGGAAAAAACATAGTAAAGATCGGGGGCAGTGCTGAGCAGCCATTTGAAACTGGCAGCTCTGCACTGATCGTGGTGACCGTCTATTCACGGGTGATGTCTTCCGAGAGTGTTTGGCCACTCAGGGGAAGTGGCATTTCAGGGTAGAGCCTGATTTCCATGTAGGCAAGGAGGGTGAGGGAATTTTCAGTGAAATTGTTAGGAAAATCTTATAGAGTCACTGAGAGCCCAAGTTTTCTTCTGTTCCAAGGAGATGGTTGAGGCTACCGTATCCATCATCTATCCCACAGCACCGTAACTTTCAAACCTTTATTAGCTTCTGACACCTGTCATCTCCACTCCTGGGAGCAGTTCCCTCTTACACTTGTCTTTCTCTATTCTGGATCTTTCCTTTTACACTGTCAGATACAGGCAAGGAGAAAACTCTGGAGTTATGACACACGCACCCATCATGTCTCCATGACCGAGAAGCTGTGGAACCAGAACTCCGGCACCTTTAATAATTAAGATGGTGTGGAAGTCCAGTGATCTCATCACAACAAATATCTTAAATAAATTCAGTGTCGTCATTATTATAAAGCACAAAAGAGCTCTCTTCGGCTGATGATTAAGCAATAGTTCTCATCTGTAATCCACAGAAACTTTACAGGCAATCGGGCAACATCAGACACAAATCTCTTATCTTTTTAGCGTGAGCATATGCTTTTCTTTCTTACAACATGGTAATGTATTAAGTCCATTTTAATAGGGCTTCAAGTTCTTAGAGTGTTTAGCATCTTATTAACATAATAAGCAGGGCATTCCCCTTCTTAGCACGTCAAAATATCAAAAGTATGTTTTCTATTCACTTTCCCAGATTTCATGGTATATTGCTAGATATTTGGACATAGAAAAGCATAGAGTTTAATTTGAAATTCTTTCATATACTTTCACCAGGTAAGTATAATACCAAAACCTTTTTATTTCAAAGAGATAATGATGCTTAGATTTTGCTTACAGTCTTATGATTTTTTTTTTTAAAAAAATATCTATTTATTTATTTATTTATTTTTGGCTGTGTTGGGTCTTTGTTTCTGTGCGAGGGCTTTCTCTAGTTGCGGCAAGCGGGGGCTACTCTTCATCGCGGTGCGCGGGCCTCTCACTATCGCGGCCTCTCTTGTTGCGGAGCACAGGCTCCAGACGCGCAGGCTCAGTAATTGTGGCTCACGGGCCTAGTTGCTCCGTGGCATGTGGGATCTTCCCAGACCAGGGCTTGAACCCGTGTTCCCTGCATTGGCAGGCAGATTCTCAACCACTGCGCCACCAGGGAAGCCCAGTCCTATGATTTTTATTTTGATATTGTGTCATTTTTTTAAAGTCAGTAAACTAAGCTAAATATGGTATATATTTTGTTACTCTTACATAGCACGTGTTTCTTTCCTCTTATCTTTTGGAGTTTTGTTGTGAATATACATAATCCTTGCTGGTCCACTTGCAAAAAAATGGAATATCTGGGATTGGGTGCTAAATTCAGATTTCAATCTTTAAAAATCCTCAACTTTAAGTAAGAATTCATGTTATCCAAAATAAAGTATTTCCCGATCATAACAAAGACTTTGCAATAGGAAATAGAGACCTGCTGAACCTTGTTAATTTCTTTCACACATTTTTTTTTTTTAAACATCTTTATTAGAGTATAATTGTTTTACAATGGTGTGTCAGTTTCTGCTTTATAACAAAGTGAATCAGTTATACATATACATATGTCCCCATATCTCTTCCCTCTTGCATCTCCCTCCCTCCCACCCTCCCTATCCCACCCCTCTAGGTGGTCACAAAGCACCAAGCTGACCTCTCTGTGCTATGTCACACAATTTCTTTCATGCAATTTCTCAGGCACAGGTTTGAAACTGCTTTTGAACTTAAATTGAAAGTTAAGCAAAATACAATTGAATTAGGCCTACTATCATGCAAGCCTTTCTGTGGGAACCAAGCCTATGTTTACACATTTTCATTTTTTTTTCACTATTCATAGAGAAACTAATTTGTTGAAAATCATCCTCAGTGTTTTGAGTTGGAACACATTACTAGATTCATTGACTGAAAATACTTTCATGATTGGTTAAATTTAGATGTTTCAGAGATTACTTCACCAAAGAGCTGTTGATTTAATGAGGTTTCCATTGAAAATGCATAGTCACCATGGATAATAGATAATAGAACGATATACAGGCAAACGATAACCTCACATTTTACTAACATATAGGTCCTTGTAATCAAACTGCCATAGTTTAATGAACCCAAAGATTCCCTAGATGCTTTACAGTTTCTCGAAAGCGATGAGATTGTGATGGAGGAGGACTTCAAAGCTAATATAATAAATATAAGCACTCTGGAGGCTTTAAGAGTAAGACACGTTTTGTTCAGCGGTACGTGATCATCGCTCACAGTCATTTTCATTTTACCCTCTCTTCTTGCACGATTACTATCTCTGCAAGCGATTCACCCGAGCACTCAAAGCCTCCCTACCAGTTTTCCTCCTTAGTCAGCTTCCTTTCCTCTGCTCTCCTTACTGGATCCCTCACAACTGTCGGATCGATGTGCAGCTCTTCCCTACACAATCTGCCTTGTCTCCACGTCTCGGAATATGCCATCACCTTTTGCTCTTTTATTTGCACTGACCCGTATTCCCTCTCACAATGGGACTTATTTTTCTAATAAACACAAAAAAACCAACTTTCATAGTTAATTCCATGTGGCCCTTCAAACCTCTATTCACCTCTGCTTTCTCTTTCTGGGAAATCAGGAGTAATTAGTTGTGTGGCTATTTTTATCTTTAAGACTTTGGCCACTCCACTAAGATTCATTCTGTCTCTATATTATGGATAACGCTAGTGCTACTTTCCTGGTGGATTTGAGGTCATGATTAAACAAGATAATGCATGTAAAGTATGTATTTAGAACAGGGCTGGCACATGGTAAAGTTTTAATAAATATTATCATACTGAAACAAATATATATTTTCCGTACATAGTAAGTGGCTAGAACTTTTCTAAGCCTTTCCTTATGCTCAGTTCATCCAGAATAATGCCTCTTTCAGGAGGCATTTATAGAACTCTCTGGATAATTGAGAATACTGAGACCTGTGTCTCTTATCAATTAGAATGTCTTAAGTCACATGGATTTCTTCTCATCCTTGGGCTGTTTGAATTTTCAAGTCTTTTTAGACATGATAATCTTTTTAGATTAGATGATATCAAAGTGTTGGTGGTTGTTAATTTTAGCATAAATACTAGTTAAAGATGTAATTCATTGTTGACACTTAGGACAGTGTGTGGTATGCAGGGTGCACTCAATAAATGGTATTATTATTATTAATGTTGTTGTTGTTATGTGTCCAGGGTTTCTCTCTCCTTTCTTTCTGTTCTCCTAAATTAAATGATTACATTGCATTTAAAAGTAATGTTCAAAGTGCCTTTTAAAACATCTCAGAATATATTAATTAAAAGACAAGTCAGTAATATCCTAGAGATTATTGTTTACATCACTTAAAATTTGTACATTCATGACATCCTAATTTTGAGATGACTTTTTAAATTAAGAAAGCTAACTCAAGGTGAAGTATCTTACCAGATGTTTTCATTAAAAAATGTTTTTGCACTTCTGTGAAAATCTTCAAAATCAATTCAGTAAGTACTTAGAGAGCAACTACCTCAGGCTCAAGTGTTGTACTATGTGTTAATTCCTAAGGACGACTTATAGAACGTTAAAATCCAAAAATGGATCCTGAAAAGTTTTGCCAGCTGCCAGGATGGATTACTTTAAATCCATGTTTTAAAAATGCAAAACTGTTCTAAAGGAAAAGTCTTTAGTAAAAACCTTTACTGTCTAAGTTTCCACAGATATTGTACCCTTTGAAAAAGGCAGCTTCAACAAGCCAAGGTCCTTCATTGTGTGCTTACTCTTAAAAAGTAAAAAGAAAAAAAAATAAAAATAAAAACAAGCACTTGGGGCCAAAAGAGGTCTTCAAAGATATTTCGTTGAGTTTCTTTCCTTTGGGAAATTCACAAATTCTTCCTTGTATCCAAAATTTTTGAAATAACACAATCATTAATGTATTTTGTTATCGGATTTGTTCACAAGACCATTTCCAGAAACTTGTTTTGAGATACTCTCCCTGCAAAAATGGATCTTCAGTTACTTGAGAACTAACCCTGATATTTTTGTCCTTCACAGCATTGTTTTAGAACACGATTAGAAGCTCTGATCTATAGTATTTTGTCTACATATTCTTTTAAATTTTGGATTGCAATTTGCATCTCTCCCGTGGCTGCATGCTTCGCCGAAGTCCGAGTCAGTTGACGGTGTCAGACTTGAACTTGGAGTGGGTAATTTGAGACGGCGTTCCTAGGAGTTAGAAGGAAGCCTGAAACGCTAGCAGGACACGGGGGTGGGATTAACGTCCAAAGCTCCGCACCGGTTCCCAACTGATTGGAAGGGACGAAGTGGGTGGAACCTTCTGACCCTGCCCCCCTCCCCCCCCACCCCCCGCCTCCGTCGCTGGGGACGCTCCGACCAAGGCAACCGCAATGGATCAGGAAGAGGGGTCGACCACCGTGGACAATATAGTCACTCAGTTCAACACCTATGAAGATTTCCTGGACTCGCAGATCACTACACTGGACATGTACTACCTGGAGGTAAGGGCGGCAGCCCCGCAGGGGGGGTCACCGTTTCGCGTTCCTCGGTCCCTCCCGAGCCCCCGCGTCGTGGGGTGTTCGCCCCCTGGCGGTGGACCGCGGGAACGGCAGGCCCCGCAGTTTCCCGACTGCTGTACGGCGGGGCCTGGGTCCGTACAGAATTCGGGCCCCTGGCGTCCGTGACCCGGCACGGACCCACGCACGCGCGCACGCGCGCACGCACGCGCGCGCACGCACGTACACTCGCTGCGGGGCCTGGAATGTCTGTATGGCGGCATGCGTCGCCCCCCCTCCTGGCCCGTGTCCCTTCCAAAGTCCTGCTCCTTTGAGGAACGGGGCTGGATTCCGAAGCCCGCTGAGCCCCTTCCGGGGGCTGCAATTCAGGTCTGACTCTGTTTCTCTTTCCTTTGCCAGTTTGTACTAAAGAACGGAAGACAGTATCCTTTCAGGTGTATCTAGTATATACTAGGCATTGGGTTCCATGAACTTCCACCCCAAGCTAGTTGACTCAGAAAGCCCTTTAATTACGTTACAGCTCCCTGGCATTGCAGGCATGAGCTGATTCATTTTTATCGAGTTGATTGTTCACAACTATTGTTGATAGTTAAAAAAAAAAAAAAAAAAGCCTGCAACACAGCAAAATCGGACGTAATTGGGATTGGCTACTGTCTTCCTCTCAGCAGCCATCCTCCGACCTGCTTCTTAAAGGTGTGGGGATGGGTGGGAAGCTGGTAGGGGGCGGGGGGCCGCGGAGGGATGGAGTTCTTGTCCTCTTCGAGGAGAACCAAGCTGAGCGGGGAAAATAATAGACTATGGGTCCTGAGAAGCAGGAGGTGGACGGTGGTCCCGAGACCCGGGGCGTATTCCCAGACCAGGCCGACTAAATGGGCACTGACTTGGATTTTCCTGCCCTGGAGCTATGCCACAGAGCCGCCAACTGCCCTTCTCTATTTAGGCCAGAAAGAACAAGGGCCTCTGTTTGGCGTCACACCACACCTGGGTCTGAGAAGGATTTGTATCCTGCAGCCAATCCCCAAACTCCTTATCCGCAACAACGTGATTCAAGCCGTTTAGGGGACTGAAATTTTTGGACTCCAATGATCGTTTTCAAAGTGAGATTTTACTTCATTGTGGATTCCAAGGTCTGAAAAGTGCTTATCCTCCAAAACACATTCATGTTCTAGATAGGAACATAATTTTAAGGAACTAGAATCATCTAATTTTAGTCCTATCTCTGCTAAGAACAAGTTGTGTGACCTTGGACAGATAATTTGATCTTTCTGGAATTAACTGTTAAAAAAAGCCAGGTGGTATTTCCAACATATCTTCTGATTTCAAAAACAAGCTTTTTAATATTTTATGCAGATAACATGTTTAAAATCATGAAGGTTCCGTTTTATGCCTTGCATGGAAGTCACTGCAATGAAGGGGAAATAGTAGTGGTGCCAAACAATGTTTGCATCTAAGGTTTTGAATATCTAAATAAACAAGAATGAAATATAGACAATAAATATCCCAATAGGCTATTATCATCTTTGTAGCACTTGTGGAAAATTGCCAAGCTTAAGCTTGATATCTTAAGAAGGGTTTCAATTTTTTTAAAGGCAGAGTTGTTTTTTTTTTCATGTGAATTAGAAAGTAAAAGCATTAACGTTTATTAGGAGTGAGAAATTAATACTTTGTGTTTCATCAATCAGAATTTTAAAGATCTGCAAAATGGGTAATGGTGACTATGTTTAGGCGAAAGGTAAAGAAATTTACTTTAAAATTTGGCATTGGTTAAGCCAGTTGCTGTCAGCCAGCCTCTTTCATTGGCCACCTTAGTGCTGGCATGATGGGCACAGGGAGGAAGATGGAGGCTACACATGGGCCCAATAGGGTGGGCTCCCACTTGCCAAGGCTGATGTAGCTACCGCTACCTCAGAATGTCCAACTTGGATGACAGGCATTCGACTGTCAGCAAGCAAGTCGAATGCCTCCGATATAGCACCATTTCTCAAGGGAACCAGCTAACCACTTGGTGGCAACTAAAAGCATTGGGCCCCTTCAACTTTGGAAGGGTCAGCAATTCAGTGTGATAGGAACAGACACATTTGGTAGTAATGGGTTTGCCTCTTCTGGCTAGTCATAACACTGCTCTGCTACCTAATGGAATATTTTTTTCTCTTGGTTTTATTGAGATCTCATTGACATATCGCACTGCCTAAGTTTAAGGTATAGAGCATAATGACTTAACTTACATATTTTGCAAAATGATTACCACAGTAAGTTTAGTTAACATCTGTCATCTCATGTAGATGAAAGAGAAAAAAAGAAAAAAAGAAAAAATGGTGTTTTCCTTGTGATGAGAACTTTTAGGATTTACTCTCTTGGCAACGTTCAGCTCTACCACCCAGCAGTGGTAGCCGTAGTCATCAGATTGTGCATTACATCTCCAGTCCTAATTTATACCTGGAAGTTTGTACCTTTTGACCATGGGCATCCAATCCCTTCATCTGGTAACCACATATCTGATCTCTTTGAGTTTGTTTTTTTGTGTGTGTGTTTGTTTGTTTTTAGATTCCACATATAAGTGAGATACAGTACTTGTCTTTCTTAGTCTGACTTATTTCACTTAGCATAATGTCCTCAAGGTCCATCCATGTCGTCGATGATGGCAGAATTTCCTTCTTTTTCATGGCTGAATAGTATTCAGTATGGCTGAATGGTGCACCACTTTTCTTTATCCATTGATCTGTTGATGGACTCTTACGTTGTTGTTTCCATGTCTTGGCAGTTGTAAATAATGCTTTAATGAACATGGGGGTGCAGATATCTCTTCAACATAGTGTTTCTGTTTCCCGTGGATGTATTCCCAGAAGTGGAAATGCTGGCTTGTATGGTAGTTCTATTTGTAATTTTTTGAGGAACTTCATATTGTTTTCCATAGTGGCTGCAAGCATTTCCTTTTCTCCATATCCTCACTAGCATTTGTTATCTCTTGTCTTTTTGATGGTAGCCATTCTAACATGCTGTGGTAGTATCTCATTGTGATTTTGATTTTCACCCTACTGATTAGTGATGTTGAGCACCTTGTCATGTACCTGTTGGCCATTTGAATATCTTCTTGGGACAATATGTCTATTCAGGTTCTTTGTCCATTTTAAAATTAGATTGTTTATTTTTCTGCTATTCAGTTGTATGAGTTTTTCTTTTTTTTATATTTTGGATTTTAACTCCTTATCAGATATATGATTTCCATTCCATAGGTGACCTTTTCATTTTGTTGATAATTTTGCTGTGCAGAAACTTTTTAGTTTGATGTAGTCCCACTTATTTACTTTTGATTTTGTTGCTTATGCTTTTGGCGTCAAATCCAGAAAATCATTGCCTAGACACTTCAATGAGCTTTTTTCCTGTTTTCTTCTATGAGTTCTACGGTTTCAGGTTTTACATTTAAGTCTTTAATCCATTTCAAGTTAATTTTTGCGAGTCATGTAAGATCTGGGTCTAGTTTCATTATTTTACATGTGACTATCAAATTTTCCTAGCACCGCTTATGGAAAAGACTGTCTTTTCTCTGTTGAGTATTCTTGGTTCCCTTGTCAAATGTTAGTTGACCATATGCATGGGTTTATTTCTGGGCTCTCAATTATGTTCCATTGGTCTATGTGTCTGTTTTATGCCATTACCATACTGTTTTGATTACTATAACTTCCTAATATAGCTTGAAATCAGGAATTGTGATGCCTCCCAGTTTGTTGTTCTTTTCCAAGATTACTTTGACTGTCTGGGGTCTTTTGTGGTTCCACATAAATTTTAGGATTTTTTTTCTACTTCTGTAAAAAAAAAAGTCATTAAAATCTTGATGGGAATTGCATAGCATCTATAGATGGGGTTTTACGGAATGACTATTTCATCCACAGGCACAGGGTCCCATTTACCACTGTGTCAGACTAGGGACCTAGGCTACAACAGAGGAACTGTGGGAGTAAGGACCTGAGCATGTGGTTCACTTTTCATAATATATTCAGAAACATTCAGAGCTGCCAGCAGATAGATCATTGGAATGGGTTGCTAAAAGCATAAATGAAGTGCCAATTTGGAGATGATAGTTTCAGAGAATGGGTGCCATCCACCATGATACAGCATATACTTAGCATCCAAGATCTTTGCACTGAGCTTTGTTCCCTTTTTCTGGGAACTAAGAGGTTAAAGCACCTAACCCAAAGAATTTGGACTTTCTTTCCTTACTGGGGCCTCTGCGGGTTAATTGTCCTGGTACTAAATGGGGGAACATGCCATCAGGTGACTTGGTGAGAGTCAGTTGAATTAGAAGTTATAACTCTTGCCTGGAATCTTCAGGCTCCTTGTCTAGGAATCAGGAGGCAAGAAGAGTCACCATCTCGGCAAGCATAATTGAGCTTTACTGTCAGGAAAAGTTAGGACTTATAAAATCAGTCATGAAGGAATGTGTTTGGAATTTTGGTAACTCACTTGGATGCCTCTTGGTAATCTCTTTCTCAGTTGTGGTGGTAAATGTACAAGGGCAGCAACCCAGACTTGAAAAGGGCATGGTGACCAGGGGTTCAGAGCCCTCAGGAATAAGGGTCTGGCTCACACCACTTGATATGCTACCAAGACCAGTAGAGATGTTAGTTGAGGGTGAGGGGAATCTAGACTAGGTGGCAGAGGTAGGAGATGATATTTGTGTGGTTCTGAGCCAAGCTGCAGCAATAAGGGCTGAAGTTTACCCTAGTATCTTTCTTCTTGCATACATCTGAGTAGTCTTCAAAAATATATATATTTTTAATAAATTTTATTTATTTATTCATTTATTTATGGCTGCATTGGGTCTTCGTTGCTGCACATGGGCTTTCTCTAGTTGCAGTGAGTGGGGGCTTCTCATTGCCATGGCTTCTCCTGTTGCAGAGCACGGGCTCCAGGGCACATGGGCTTCAGTATTATACTACATAAATATTTTCATTTTATGTAAATATATATATTATTCTTCATTTATATTTTCTACACAAAAGGTAATATTTATATCTTTCTGAAACAAAAAAAATCGACATTAAATCTTGGAGGCCATTTAATGTCACTCTATGTAGATCTTCCTATTCTTTATAAGTTGCTACATTGAATCCATTGTTTACTTAGGTTGGTCCTTTGGAAGTTCATTTTCCTTATTGCAATATCCCAAACAACAGGGAAATGAGCGTCTTTTGTACATCCTCTTTGTGTGCAGTTGTAAATGTATCAAAAAGTAGAATTGATGGGTCATAATAAACATGGTGAAAGTGCCCTCCAGAGTAGTCATTTACTCTCCCACCAGCGTGTATGAGACACCTTTTCTCTCAGACAGTCACCAGCACTTGATATTGTCAACCCTTTTGTTTTTTGTCAAATCATATGTGAAAAAAAACTCGTTGTTTTAATTTTAATTTTTCTGATTATTAGTGAGGTTGACCATCTTTTAAATTTTTCCTGGCCATTTGCATTTCTTTTGCGAATTGCCTATTGCACTTCCTTGATTCTCCGCCCGCCCCAGCTTGTTTTTCAAACTTTCTTTCCTCTCTTCAGGCTCTTAGTGGATGACTTCATCTCTCCAAATCAACAAAAAGAGTCAATCAGGCTGGAACCCTCTTCAGTTTTCTACCATGAAACTTATAAAACCACCTTAATTTCTGCCCATCCTCTCTTCCTTCCCACCTGTGTTAATGGTGTCTACCATGCATGGTGCCTATCTGAATATACTGAATCTGGCATTTGAACACACATTATCATTATAATGTTTTGGGAATTTTCCCAACTCTGAGTCCCACCTCCCTAAGGTAGAGGCAGAAATTCATCTTCTCAGTTTTCCTTGCTGCTAGTGTATCTTTGTGTGACTTAGGCACTGCCAATCATATACACCTACATGAGACTGCTGTATAGGAAAAGAGTGACGTGAGGAAGAAAGCACCATGTAGAATCCATTTTGTATTGAATGAGGTGGTTGAGGCTCTTGACTTTCAGTTGATGCAGTGGCAGAAGTTCGGTCGTGTAATGTCCTAGGTCAACATGGTGAGTTGCAGTATATGTTTTCAGTGGTGGCAGTGAGGGATATTTGTTGAAATAGTTTGTATGGCTTAGAGTATTGTTTCTGGCTGTGTAGGCTTCAAATTTCACTTTCCCAGGGATCTTTTGAGCTATTGTATTTTAATAATTCCTTTTTAATGCTTGGACCGGCTACAGTAAACCCTGCTGTTTGCAACTAATAGGCTTGATCGATGATGGTCACTTGCATTCTCTACCCTTTTGCTTCATGTATTTAGGGAACTACCTCTATTGATTAGCTCCTCTCACCTTTAATTCCATCAGTCCCTTCTGTGCTCAGTGAGGTATCTCCCATTCTCCCCTCCATATCTGTCTTTTCTTCCTTTTTCACAGTTATCCTTCTTGAATGAATTGTAAAGTCCTTAATCTTGATTTCCTCCATCTTCTGTTTTTCAACCCACTGCTAGCTGGCTCCCATCTTCACATTCAATAGAAATTGTTCTTGCCATGGTGACAAGTGAAGGATGTGTCACTAAATCCAATGGACACTTTCTGGTTTAATCATTCAGTCTTCCATTGGAAGGATGGATTGGATTGTTTTACAACTAGAGGCAAGAAGATTTTTTCTGAAGCTTTTTAGGTATATTAAAAAAAGAAAAAGTTGTGGCTGAAGTAGACACTGTGGACTTGTAGAGCCCTGGGTATAATCAAGCTTGCTTTCTTCCTTCCTTGCTTGCTTGCTTCCTTCCTTCCCTCCCTCCCTCTCACCCTCCCCCCTTCCTCCCTCCCTCCTTCCTTTCCTTCCTACCCGTCATCTGTCTATCCATTTTCCTGGTAAATATGAAATAGAATAAATCTATAATAGCACTAGGAGACATGAAAGGATGCTACTCTACAGGATCAGAAATTGTGCTTATTTCTGATAAGTTAGAGATTGACAAGATAGAGAAAACCATAGCCCAAAATGAATAAATAAGAACAGTGTTGGGAAGGTAAAGCAGATTTAGAGAAAAGTCAGGGGTAACAATAATACAAAGAGCAAGAGAGAACCTATAATTGATTAAAGAAGTTAATTCTGCATTAGCTAAGCCAGAGGTGTATCCTATCCCCAGCATATACCTGCAATGTTTAACCCAAGGATAAATGAGAGAACTGCTCTCTAAAAGAAGTGCCTAGCAAGGAGTCCTGGAGCAGGTAAAGGGGCTTGAGAGATAATCAAAACTAAGCGTGAAGTAGTTAGATAGTGTTAGAAGGCCAGAATAGATGTTGGAGAGGAGAAGAAAATCTGGAGAGAGTTACACTTACTACCAAGTCCTTCTTATTTTGGTAATTAGGTTGGAGAGGGTGGGATTTACCCCAGACCGCCTTCCTTCTTCATGTCCACATCCTCAAGTGGAGTCTGTACATTACTATATTCTGCTCTTTTACACATAACTTCCTCAGTTCATCTATTCAGAGGAGAAACCAGTTAGGGAATCAGATCTGTACGACTATAGAGGGAATCCATGCTAATGACTTTGCTAATTACCCAGTTCTCTATTCATAACTATGTATTCCCAGATGTTTGAGGGAACACAGGAGCATGAAAGGGAGGGCCTAAGATGAATAAGGAGAACAAGTAATGTCAGACAAAACAAAACACTCAAAACCCTGAGGCAACTTTAAATAAATTCTAATTTTCTACCTTACAGGCATTTTAATATGTATAATATGAAGTCTGTAAGCAAAATAATAGACTGGTATGAAAAGGGAGCAATCAGAGAGCAAGAAAGAATTCTTAGAAATTAAAAACTTGATGACATTTTTAAAAGAGCTAACTAATGGAAGGACAGTGTCACTTTTAAAGGACAATTTAATGATCTGGAAGTTAAAGTTGATGTAATTACCCAGAATGCAGTAAAAAAAAAAAAAAAATGAGGAAAATAAGAATTATATGAAGGAAAGTATGAACAAATAATTCCAGGAGGCTCAATATTTATCTAATAGACATTCTAGAAATAAATTATACAGAAAATGAGGGGGATAAAATAATCAATGGAATAACAACAACAACAAAAATTCTCTGTGTTGGAGATAAGTGCAAGATTGTAAGTGCCCATCTTACAATCAGTTGCTTAGTAGGATGAATGAAAAAGATCCACACCTTGGCAGTTAGTGGTAGAATTACAGAACTCTGAGAATAAAATGATAGTTCAAAAATAATTCAAATTGCATGACATCAAAATTAAAAACTTTTGTATTGAAACTTGGTGTATTGAAAGACACCATCAATAGAGTCAAAAGGCAACCCATAGAATGGGAGGAAATATTTGCAAATTATATATCTGATAGGGGTTAATATCCAGAATATGGAAAAAACTACAGTTGAACAACACAAAAGCAAATAATCCAATTAAAAATTGGGCAAAGAACTTGAAAAGATGTTTCTCCAAAGAACGTACACAAATGACCAATAAGCACATAAAAAGGTGTCAACATCATTAATCATTAGGGAAATGCAAGTCAAAACCACAATGGCATATCACTTCACACCCATTAGGATAGCTATTATCAAAAAAAACAGAAAATGACAAGTGTTGGTGAGGATGTGGAGAGACTGGAACACTGTACACTGCTGGTGGGAATGTAAAATGGTGCAGCCATTGTGGAAACAGTATGACAGCTCCTCAGAAAATTAGAAAGAAAATTACTATATGATCTAGAAATTCCATTTCTGGATACTATGTAGCCAAAAGAATTGAAAGCAGGAACTTGAACAGATATTTGTATACTCATGTTGATAGTAGCATTATTCACAATTGCCAAAGGTAGAAGCAACACAAGTGTCTACTGATGGATGAATGCATAAACAGAATGTGGTATATATCTACAATGGAATATTATTAAGCCTTTAAAATGAAGGAAATTCTGAAACATGCTACAACATGGAAGTCTTGAGGACATTATTCTAAGCAAAATAAGTAGCCACAAATAGACAAATACTGTGTAATTCCACTTATATGAGGTGCCTAGGGTAGTCAAATTCACGGAGACAGAAAGTAGAATGGTCATTGCCAGGGTCTTGGGGGAAGGGAAGATGGGGAGCTATTGTTTAACTGGCACATAGTTTCAGTTTTGTAAGATAAAAAGAGTTGTGGTGACGGATGGTAGTGATGATAACGTCACAATAACATGAATGTACTTAATACCACTGTACTGTACACTTAAAATGGTTAGTCTTATGTCATGTATGTTTTACCACAATTTAAAAAATAATTCAGAGTGTCAACAAATAACCTGTAAATGGGAATCAGCTTGATCTTAGACTTTGCATTCCTAATAGTGATTCCTAGAAGAAAATGGAGTAATATCTTTAAACTTCTTAGGAAATTTTACTTTGAGCCTAGAATTCTGTCCCTGGCTATATTCTGTCCCTGTTTGGCCCCTGAGATTCTGTTTTACCTTGAGTTCTATCCTACCCCAACGTGCTCTGTGCTGTGTGCTCCAAGAGGGTGATTTCTGTTGACTACTTCAACTGGACTCCCTTTACATTTGGCCAGTTGGGTTCAGCCAATAAGAGGCACCAGTAAGAAATTAGAAGCCAGGAGGCTGGGCAGTTTTTTTTTCAGACTCCTTCCATACTGTGCTGCAGGTTAGCAGTCGATATTTTCTTCCATCAAGCCAAAACTCAGGGTCTGATAACACTGTCCTACAGCCATCTCCCTGTGTCCTATTAGTTGCTCCCTCCCCTTACCTCATTTGCATAGGTTAATGGCTACTAATACAGTAGCTTACTGCTGTTGCTAGCTGCAGGGTATTTCATTGTCCCACTTGGATTTCTCTTAACCTGGTGAATACCTTTGTAAATTAACTCAGCCATTCAGTTTCCTTCAGTTACTCCATTTAAATACATCATCTATTTCCTGCCTGGACTCTGACTAAATAAACTAATTTTCAAATGGGAATGCAAAATGAAGACTTTTTTTGGGGAAAATCAAGGACTCATAAAACCACTGACAGATCTCTTCTGAATTCATAACTTGAGCAAATGCTTCATATATTTTTACACAGATTTTCAAATTATTACTATAAACTTGTATGTAGTTTTCTTTTATCTGTTGTTATGGCTCTTTTCTGATTTCTAAAATTGTTTGTGTATTCCTTCTTTTTCACCATAAATCTTGCCAAATGTTATCTATTTTCTTGGTCTTTTAAAAGAATAAGCTCTTGAGGGACTTCCCTGGTGGTCCAGTGGCTAAGACTTTGTACTACCAGTGCAGGGGGCCCGGGTTTGATCCCTGGTCAAGGAACTAGATCGACATGCCACAATTAAAGATCCTGCATGCCACACCTAAAGATCCCGCATGCCTCAACTAAAGATCCTATGTGCTGCAATGAAGATCCTGTGTGCCGCAACTAAGGCCCAGTGCAGCCGAATAAATAAATAAGTAAATATTAAAAAAAAAAAAAAAAAAGAGGAAGCTCTTGAAATCAACTATACTTCAATTTAAAAAAAAACAGAATAAGCTCTTGGCTTTCATTAGACAATTAAAGCTGACTGGATTTGTATATTTTAATTTCTATTTTATTCATTTTCCTGTTGTTTTTATTCTTTCCTTCTATATCATTTTGGTGTATTTTGTTATTCTTTCTCTAGTTGAATGGTTAGCTGTTTATTTTCAAGCTTTCTTTTTTCTATTAAATGCACTGATGCAGTTTTTCTGTGTACTTTATTAAGGTTTCATATACAATTTCCTTGCCAAAATTTTTAAACTCTGTATGACAAAATATATCATAAATCAAAAGATAGGCAACTACCTGAGAATAAATATTTGCAAAATGTATACTCAACAAGGACTTGCTGTATAGAATATAGCTTTATAAATCAATAATAAATAAATAAAATCCAATAGAAAAATGAGCAAATTTAACAAACCGGTAATTCTTACATGGACGCTAAAAAATAATAATTATATGAAAAGTTGTATATATATGGCATAATATAATTTATGGAAAAAAGCTTTTAAAAATCATGAAACTATGTCAAATATTTTCCCCTTTCATTATGTGGGTAGTCCTGTGTAACTAACCTGCCACCAAATGGCTGGCTAATCCCCAAACTGTGAGCTTCTCATTTTCTTTTCCCAAGACCTTCAACACACTTGGAAGCAACCAATACCATTATGTTTCTTACTGTCACTAAATTGTCCTCTGGCAGCAAACACTTGGTTACCTAAAGCTCTGTTTTCATTGCACGTTTCTAAAGGTGATAAATAACTTGGCCTCTGCATTTCACCGACTACAGTATAATCTTTTCTACTGTAAACAGGGCTTGTAATACTTTTAATAAGATCAGAGAACCAATTCTAGGTAACCCAGAACCAATTCAGAGAACCCACCCTTAAATTTCTATTCCTCTGGAACCATTGCCAATAGCTAATTGTGACTCATTCAGGGTTCTGTCAGAGAAGCAGAACACACACACATACATATATATATAGATGTAGATGTAGATATATGTGTGTCACATGTATTTACTTTTTTATAAAGATTTGCCCCTACACAATTATGAGAACTGTTTAAATGGTCAATGAAAGGCTGTTTCTTTGGTGTCTGGTGCTGGAACCTGAAGTCATTAGGACAGACAGCCAGGGATTGTGGGAGTTGTGAGATTTGTGGGAAACAAGGGCAAACAGACCTGCAAGGATGAGCTAGAATTCATAAGGACAAACTGGAACTTGGATCAGGCCCTCACCTCTTTCACACCTCCATCTTTGATGGTAGAAGAGATCTGCAGAAGAAGCTGACACCTTTAGTCACAGAGCTTAACATACTCATGCACTTGTCCCAGGAGTTGGAGGACGTAAAGGAGAAGCTTCTCTAAGAGCTAGAACAATATGGCTTCTCCTTTGCTGTCTTCCAAATCTATCGCAAATGTCTCTTGTGGCCCAATCTAACCTGTAACTATCTAAGGAAGAAAAATTATGGAAACAAAGCTCCAGCTTAGCTAAGTTGACAGAATACAAATTCACTCCATCTGCCACATGTTAATTTTTTCACAAGGAGAATGTATTCTTTTTTTTTTTTTTAATTTATTTATTTTTGGCTGTATTGGGTCTTCGTTTCTGTGCGAGGGCCTTCTCCTGTTGCGGCAAGTGGGGGCCACTCTTCATCGCAGTGCGTGGGCCTCTCACTATCGTGGCCTCTCTTGTTGCAGAGCACAGGCTCCAGATGCGCAGGCTCAGCAGTTGTGGCTCACGGGCCTAGTTGCTCCGCGGCATGTGGGATCCTCCCAGACCAGGGCTCGAACCCATGTCCCCTGCATTGGCAGGCAGATTCTCAACCACTGCGCCACTGGGGAAACACCAGAATGTATTCTTAAATCATTTTATAGGACTTGTGTAACCCTGACATCAATCTAGAGAAGGATAGCACAAAATGGAAAGCTAAAGACTAATTTTACTTATGAACTGGATGAAAAGAAGTGAAAAATGAATCTAGGACTATATTAAGAAATAATAGATCAGAGACTACTAAATACTACTCTTAAGTAGTGTGATTTATCATAGGAATGCAAGGATGAGTTCAGACAGGAAAGATTGAACTTCTCATCAGAAATAATACAAGTCATGGGACAATGGGATGACATCTCTAAAGTGCTGAAAGGTAAAAAGTCATCCTGGAACACTAATCTAGCAAAAATGTCTTTCAAAAATTAAGGTGAAATAACTGAAGACATCAAAGAGAAAATTTAAAAAAATTCCTAGAGAAAAATGAAAAAGAAAACCCAACAATCAAAAATCTAGGGGATGAAGCAAAAGCAGGTCTAAGAGGGAAGTGTCTAATGAAAGAAGCTTTTCAAGAAACAAGAAAAATCTCAAATAAACAATCTAACCTTACACCTAAAGGAACTAGAAAAAGAAGAACAAACATAACCCAAAGTGAGTAAATAGAAAGAAATCATAAAGATCAGAGCAGAAATAAATGATGTAGAGACTAGAAAAACAATAGAAAAGATCAATGAAGCTAGGAGCTGTTTCTTTGAAAAGATAAAGTTGATAAACCTTTAGCCAATCTCATCAAAGAAAAAAGAGAGAGGGCCCAAACAAATAAAATCAGAAATGAAAAAGGAGAAGTTACAACTGACACCACAAAAATACAAAGGATCATAAGAGACTACTATGAACACCTATATGCCAATAAAATGGACAACCTAGAAGAAATGGACAAATTCCTAGAAATGTACAATGTCCTAAAAATGAACCAGGAAGAAATAGAAAATATGAACAGACCAATTACCAGTAATGAAATTGAATCAGTAATAAACAAACTCCCAACAAACAAAAGCCCAGGACCAGATGGCTTCTCAGGTGAATTCTACTAAATATTTAGAGAAGAGTTAACACCTATACCTTTCAAACACTTCAAAAAATTAAGGCAGAAATAATGCTTCCAAACCCATTCTACAAAGCCAGCATCACCCAAATACCAAAACCAGACAAAATCAGACCAAAAAAGAAAATTACAGCCCAAGAGCCTCAAAAATCCTGAACAAAATATTAGCAAACTGAATTCAACAATATATTGAAAGGATCATGCAGCATGATCAAGTGAGATTTAACCCAGAGATGCAAGGATGGCTCAATATCCACAAATCAATCAAAGTGATACACCATATTAACAAATTGATGAATGAAAATCATATGATCATTTCGATAGATGCAGTAAAAGCTTTTGACAAAATTCAATATCCATTTATGATAAAAATTCTCAACAAAATGGGTATAAAGGAAACATACCTCAATATAATAAAGGCCATATATGACAAGCCCACAGCTAACATCATACTCAACAGTGGAAGGCTGAAAGCAATTCCTCTAAGATCAGGAATAAGACAAGGATGCCCACACATGCCACTTTTGTTCAACATAGAATTGTAAATCCAAGAAAAAGAAATGAATCCAAATTGGAAAGGAAGAAGTAAAATTGTCACTGTTTGCAGATGACATGATACTATACATAATAAATCCTAAAGATGTCATCAAAAAACTACTAGGACTCATCAAGGGATTTGGTAAAGTTGCAGTATACAAAATTAATATACAGAAACCTGTTGCTTTTTTATTTGCTAACAGTGAACTATCAGAAAGGGAAACTAAGAAAACAATCCTGTTTGCAATTGCATCAAAAAGAATAAAATAGGAATAAATCTAACTAAGGAGGTAGAAGACCTATACTTGGAAAAACTTAAGACACTGATGAAGAAAAGTGAAGGTGACACAAACAGATGGAAAGATATACAGTGCTCATGGATTGGAGGAATTAATATTGTTAAAATGACCATACTACCCAAGGCAGTCTACAGATTCAATGCAATCCCTATAAAAATACCAATGGGATTTTTTCATAGAACTAGAACAAATCCTAAGATTTGTATGGAAACACAGAAGACTTCAAATAGCCAAAACAATCTTGATAAAGAAACAAAGCTCTATTTCAAACTATAATACAAAGCTATGGTAATCAAAAAAACATGGTACTGGCACAAAAACAGACACATAGATCAATGGAACAGAATAGAGAGCCCAGAAATGAACCCACACTTTAATGGAACATTAATCTTTGACAAAGCAGACAAGAATATACAATGGGAAAAAGACAACCTCTTTAATAAATGCTGTTGGGAAAACTGGACAGCTGTATGCAAAAGGGTCAAACTGGACTACCTTCTCACACCATGCACCAAAATAAATTCAAAATGTTTTAAAGACATCAATGT
Source organism: Balaenoptera ricei (assembly GCF_028023285.1). Lineage (NCBI taxonomy): Eukaryota > Metazoa > Chordata > Mammalia > Artiodactyla > Balaenopteridae > Balaenoptera > Balaenoptera ricei. Next base: position 46,882,291 of record NC_082643.1, on the reverse strand, counting down.
AAGACCTGTAACCATGAAACGTCTAGAAGAAAGCATAGGCAGTGTGCTCTCTGACATTGGTCTGGGTAATATATTTTTGGATACATCTCCCCAGGCAAGGAAAACAAAAGCAAAAATAAACAAATGGGATTACATCAAGCTAAAAAGCTTTTGCACAGCAACAGAAACTGTCAACAAAACAAAAAGGCCACGTACTGAATGGGAGAAGATATTTGCAAATGATATATCTGAGAAGGGGTTAATATCCAAAATATACAAAGAACTCGTACAGCTCAACATCAAAAAACCCCCAAGCAACCTGATTAAAGAAATGGCAGAGAATCTGAATAGACATTTTTCCACAGAAGATATACAGATGGCCAAGAGGCATATGAAAAGATGCTCAATATCACTAGTCATCGGGAAAATGCAAATCAAAACCACAATGAGATATCACCTCACAACTTTCAGAATGGCTATTATCAAAAAGACAACAAATAACAAGTATTGGCGAGGGTGTGGAGAAAAGGGAACCTTTATGTACTGTTGGTGGGAATGTAAATTGCTGCAGCCACTGTGGAAAGGAGTATGGAGATTCCTCAAAAAATTAAAACCAGAACTACCATACAATCTAGCAGTTCTACTCTTGGGTATTTATCCAAAGAAAATGAAAAACACTAATTTGAAAAGACATGCACCCCTATTTTCATCATAGCATTATTTACAGTAGGCAAGATATAGAAGGAACCTAAGCACCCATCCACGGATGATTGGAGAAAGAAGATGTGGTTGCAATAGCATATTACTCAGCCATAAAAAAGAATGAAATCATACCATTTCTGACAACATGGATGGACCTAAAGGGCATTATGCTTAGTAAAATAAGTCAGACAGAGAAAGACAGATACTGTATGATCTCACTTATATGTAGAATCAAAAAAATAAAAACAAATGAACAAATATAACAAAGCAGAAATAGAGTCAGAGATACAGAGAACAAGCAGGTGGTTGCCAAAGGGGAGGGAATTGGAGAGAGAAGAGAAATAGGTGAGGGAGATTAAGAGGTACAAACTTCCAGTTGCACAGAAGTAAATGAGTCACAGGTATGAAATGTACAGTGTGGGGAATATAGTCAATAACTATGTAATATCTTTGTATGGTGACATATTTGTTAACTAGATATCGTGGTGATCATCTTGCAATGTATAGAAATATCGAATCACTATGTTGTGTGATAGGACCTAACTTAGTGTTGTAGGTCAATTATACTGCAAAAACAAACAAACAAACATACTCATAGAAAAACAGATCAGATTTGTGGTTACCAGAGGTTAGGGTGTGGAGGGAGGGGGAATTGAATGAAGGCAGTGAAAAGGTATTGAACTGCCAATTATAAGAGAAATAAGTACTAGGGATCTAATGTACAGCATGATAAATATAATTAACACTGCTTTATGTTATATATGAAAGTAAATCCTAAGAGTTCTCATCCCAAGGGAAAAATATATATATTTTTCTATTTCTTTAATTTTGTATCTATATGAGATGATAGATGTTCACTAAACTTACTAAGGTAATCATTTCGTGATGTCTATAAGTCAATTATATCTCAATAAAACTGGAAGAAAAAAATTAAAGTGAAATCAATATTTTTTTCAGTAAAACAAAAGCCACGATACTTTTGTTGTTAGCAGACCCTTACTATAAGAATTGTTAAAGATTTTTAGGTAGAAGGAAAATCATATATTAGTAGGAAACTTAGGTCTACACAAAGGAATGAAAATCACCAGAAATGCTAAATATGTGAATAAATGAAAGTATTTTATTTCTCAGTTTCTTTAAAGATAATTCTTTAAAGATTATTGACCATTTACAGTAGAGAGATGGCTTGTAATTCCACCAGTTAAAACATGGTAATGGTTAAGTGGGGCAACAACTTCAACTTTGTACTTGATCTTGTCATTTTTTGCAATATACATGAGTGTCAGTGAGTGCAGAGCTATCCAAATGATTCTGTGCGGCTCAGGTAAGGCACACAGGAATGCATAATTCATTCCATATACAAAGTTAGTACAGCAACTTTTTAACGGTCTTTATTATGTAAAATACTCTGTTGACCACAAGCAACTTATATTCCACTAGAAGAAACCCACAGTCTCAGCAGAGCTCACTGCGAGTTCTTCCCATAAGCTCACTTTAAGTAACGTATTTAAGAAGATTTACACTCAAATCATTCCACTTTTGTAAATCAAACCCGAAATCTGCATCGCTTTTTCATTTAAATATTAACTCCACTAGGTGGAGGCATTTGCTCAGTTTTGTTGTTTGCACTAAAGCAACCTGGGATAGCAAGTATAGTGAGCAGGGGAACAAGTCAGAAAGAAGGCAAAGCGCCCTTGTGCAAAGCCTGGTGCTTTGCCTTAACTTGGCAAATGTATCCATGTTGCTACACAGAGTTCAGCATTTGCTTTTAGTGTTTAGCAAAGAAAAGTAGCAAAGTTTTCTAGGTTGATGGTGTCTAAATTTTTTTGTTAGAATAGTTGGAACTTTAAAATAGCCACCATGGGTTGTATAGATTATTAACCACAAATCTTAAGTTTTCTTATTTAATTCTGTTAGACAGTTCTTGCATTCAGCAGTGATGTAGTAAGTAAGGGTCTGTAACAATAAAATATATGCTGTTTTCTCTATATTTCAGACATTTCATGTTTAATGTAAGGATAATGTAATATGTTAATATACATATTTTTATGTAATACATAAGCCTTTATATTAGTAACTTCAAGTAAAACGTCACCTATTCAAGTTTCGGGGAAATGCTGTTCTTTTTTGACTATGCTATGCAAGTGACAAAAATGTGTGTGACAGTTCTTAAAGTAACTGAAATATAAAAGGTCTAAAGGACTGTGGGGAAATTTTAATTTTTTCAGTTTGAAGCTTCTTGTCATCTTCTTGGATTTCTACTTCTCTGCTTTTATTGGTACCAACATTATATGGAAACAATATCTTTCTACTCAAATAGGAAATTCATCTATCCTTTGTTTTGTATTTGAAGTTATAATGCTCTGTGTCGTCAGTTAATTGACTTCAAGGAAGTAAGTCTCTGAAATGTTGAACTTGCTGAAAGCAACCCAATTTTCTTTTTGTGCAGTTGGTTTTTAAAAAGTCTTTCTTGTATAAATACTATTGTCTATAGTTTTATTGTTTGAAAGATACTTTATTATCTACAGCTGTTCTCATAAATTGATTAAAAACATTACAGACCTTTGTCCTGCAATCCCTTAGAGAAAATTTAGTGCTTGATGTTATTATTTTTTTATCTTACATCTCTGGGAAAGGGATGACAAATCAGATGTTTATCAAATTATTGTTAGAAAGAATTCTAACTTTTCATATCTAATAGCTCTTGTCTCATATTTAAATATTCCATTTGATTTTTCATTTAAAACAATTATTCAGTGTACATTAGATAAAATAAGATGTCTCATTAATCCACAAATGTAACAATTGATTTTCTTTTTAGGATGAAGGCCTGGCCCGCCAGTTGGTGGAGCTAGGCTACCGCGGGACTGGAGAGGTGGTGAAAAGGGAAGATTTCGAAGCAAGGAAGGCAGCGATAGAGATTGCAAGGTTGGCTGAAAGAACTCAGAAAAAGTAAGTGTCCTTGTTCCAAATGGATTTTATATTATATTGTAGAGTGTCTGGAAAAATCCAATTTTGTTGGCATTGTTGTAATTTAGAAACATTGGTTGGAGCAGGTAGAACTTGGAATATTCTAAGCATCTGTTCTGCAGATCAGGAACTGGAGGAACTGTAATATGGTTGCGATAAAGCCACATGCAACTGTGAGCTACAAATTTAAAAATATAAATACCAAAATATGGCCATCATACCAATAAAGTCCTGTTTACACATAGCTCAATATTATTGGCTTTACACATTTATATACTAAAAGTATGAGTGACTTTTGTCTTAGAGCTCTTTGTACTTTTGAGGCCTGTAAATCTTTGGCTTCATTTATGTTCTCACATTTTTGTGAACATTGATTCATTGACCTCTATTAACGATCACTGGCTTTTGTTAATATGACTCATATGTGGTTATATAAAATATGAATCTAATAAAGTATGTTAGGAAAGAGATGTACACCTAAAGTGAACCGTATCAAACTAAGACAAACTGAAAAAGACTTGACAAAGTAATTATCTATTTACTTTTTAAAAATGAATGCTAAAGTTGTAAATGTTGGTGAGAAAAATTACTTAGACATTGGTATATTGTTCTTAGATAACATTTTAAAAAATACCCAGTAATTATGAGTAGAAGTCTCCCATGTATTTATTATAAAAATAACATTTGGTAGTGGAATGTGAATTGGTTCTGGGAATGTGCAATTTTAATTGATTGTTCTAGTGGTTCTTGTATTTCAGAACCCTAGAATACTGTCATTTAATACAGTAACATTCAGTAATATACTAGTTTTCTATTGCTGTCATAACACATTACCACAAACGTAGTCGCTGAACACAACACAAACGTATTTATTCATAGTTCTGTAGGTCAGAAATCAGAGTACAGTGGCTCAGCTGGATTCTCTGCTACATATATCACAAAGTTAAAATCCTGTTGTTGGCTGGACTGAGTTCTTTTCTGGACGCTCTGTGGATGAGTCTGCTTCCACCCTCATTCAGGCCAGATTCAGTTCCTTGTGATTATAGGACTGAGGTCTCATTTCCCTGTCACCCGTCAACCTGGGGACTCCTCTTTGCTCCTGTAGGCTGCCCACATTCCGTCTCATGTTTTCCATGTGGCCGCCCGCCATCAAGAATGGGTCAAGATCCTGCCAACCTTTAAATCTCTCTGACTTCTCCTTATGCAAGTCTTCCCTGACTCCAGCCACAGAAAGATCTCTCCTTCTGAGGGCTCATGTGATCACACTGGGTCCATCTAGATAATCTAGGATAATCTCCCTATTTTAAGGTCTATAACCTTCATTACATCTGCAAAGTCACTTCTGTCATGTACTGTAACATACTGATAGGATTAGGCATGGGGATCTTTGAAGGGGCCATTCTTCTTACCAAAGGTAAATTTATATAAAACTTCACTAGTTTATGCAACACAAGTATACTTGGCTTCTATTTGTAGAAAATTGAAATGATGCAAAATATATGTGTACATGTGATGTGTCATATAAAACATCAGGGGAGTCTTCTCTTTCTGTTTTTAATCAATAAATGTTTATCAGTCAGGAGCAGAAGTATAGAGATTTTTGTGAGATTTTATAAGGAATTAATGTATATTCATATTTTATTAGAGTTGTATCCTGTTTTATATCAAGAGGAGTTGGTCATGTTGGTCATATAAATTCTATCCATGTACATGTCCATTTTGTGTTTGGCTCAAAATGAGTATTTATTCTATCGATAGTCTCTTTAACTGGCCAGAGCTGGAAGTCATCAGACTACTTAAGTGCCAGTCTTGGGATACTAATCCCCACCCAGAGCTGCTAGAATCGGAAAGCCTTTTCATCTGCGCATCTTCTCATCTGCCTTTGTAGTGGGATGGGCCCCATATGTTTCCTCTTTCCTTCCCTGCCAGGTCCATTGTAGTGTTATTGGCAGCAGGGCCAGCAGAGTGTGGACACCAAATATGTCCTGTGCTTATATTTGCTTGAGGATCACTTTGAAAATATGCATGAACATGTGACTGCCCGCCAACTGGTACCAACTTGGAAACACGTGATTCTACTATCATATTATCTTACGTTAACTTCTCTAATGTGTGGGTGAGCAGCCCCAAGTAGATCACAATCCTCTTCACTAGCAATCATAGAGCACCCGTTTCAAGAAGTGCTGGCACCTAAGAGTATGTCACTTACTTAGAATAGTTTCATAGATAAAAAAAGTCTGGTTAAAGATATTGGGAGGGGGTATTTTGATAAGTATTTTGCCAGAAGAAGGCATAAAGTGAAAAAAATTATTTTGACCCTTTATTTAGTCATTAACTTCACAAATACTCATAGACAACCATACTCCATTAGGCACTATGCTAGGTGCTGGGAGTACGATAGAATATAAGACTTAGTCCCTGACCTCAAGAAATTTGAGGGTTAGATAGATGAAAGACAATTACATTGCTGGTGGGAGTATACAATGGAAAATAGTTTGGCAATTCTTCAAATAGTTAAACATAGAGTTACCATATGACCCAATAATTCCACTCTTAGATGTATATCCAAGGGAATTGAAAACAGAGGTCCACTTAAAAACCAGTGTTCCTAGCAACGTTATTCATAGTAGCCATAAAGGGGCAACAACCCAAATATCCATCAACTGATGAATGGATAAAAAAATGTGGTACATAGATAAAATGGAATATTATTTAGTCATAAAAAGGAGTGAAGTACTCTTACCTGCTACAACATGGATAAACCTTGAAAACATTAGGCTTAGCAAAAGAAGGCAGACAAAAAGATTGTAAATTGTATAGTCCCATTTATATAAAATGTTCGGAATAGGTAAATCCATATGGACAGAAAGTAGATTTGTGGTGGCCAAGGGCTGGAAGGAAGAGTGAAAGAAGAATGATTGCTAATGGGTATAGAGTTTCTTTCTGGGGTGAAAGAATGTTCTGGAATTAAATATTGGTGATGACTGCACAACTTTGTGACTATACTAAGAGCCATTGAATTGTATACCTTAAAAGTTTGAATTTTATGGTATGTGAATTATATCTCAATTAAAAAAGGCAGTTACAATGGAAGATAACATACGCTATCATAGGTGTTGTGGCAACACCCTAAAGTAGTACTAAGTCAAGATTTGAAGGGTGTGGAGAACAGGGAAGGCTCTTCTTAAGGCATGACTGCTAAATTTACCTTCAAAGGATAAGTAGGAGCCAAGCAGGCAAACAAGGGTATGAAGATGGACACTTTTACTTTGCCTCAATTCTATGATAAATTTTTCTTCTTCACAAATCATTCTCTCTACCTCTTTGTTTTAACTTGTGCCTATTCCCTTGCTAAGACTTTTTTCCCCCCTAAAGTTGTGCCAGCTAGAGGCCACTCATTTCCACATGTACTGGATTGGTGGTGGTGGCAGTGGTGGTGGTAGGTGGGCTCTGCATTCTCCTGGCTTCTTGAAGCTTTGCTTCAAAGCCATCTCTGCTTCACTATCACATAAACAGCATCTCTCATCTCTCTTCCCCTGAGATTCATGCCAGCTGGGTTTAGTAGCCACAAGGCAGAGACTATAAAGTTTGGAAGGAAGGGATAGGATAAGTTTAGCTGGTGGTTACTCAGGTAGCTCCCATCATAAGATTTGGAGAATTTCTATTTGCAGTGAGAAGTTCAGTTGATTTCTATGGGTGATGGAGAGATAGACTTTGACTGTTTGCACAGAAGTTGAATATTGGGTTCTTGGGATCTAGTTAGTAGCTATAACTGAGTCATATCTCAGGTGGAACACTTCCCTGGATGAGCTTGTAAGACCATTGGCCTCTTCACTCTGGGTCAGCTTATCTTTTCAGGAGATGAATTAGCTCTTCTTAAAACTGCTTCTGAGATAATGACCTTATTTTACTGAAGCACAGAATCTGAAACATAGATGGAATAAATGGCAGCCCTGGTGGAACTGATAATTATACTGCTTGGCTGTTGCTATCTTCTCAAGAGACTTTGTGATGAGCCTTTGGGAATTCTTGTAAAGTGAGCTTGACAGGAGTCTCAGATGCTGAATATATAGGGATCCCTGTGATCTTTTTTGCTGAAATGAAGAGGATATCTGTGGTGATTAAGGAGAAGGCTCTTGTGTCCTTTTATCCTCTGGTACATCTGGGACTAAATTTAAAAAGTTGGACAAGTCCCCAACCTTTTTTATTCTAGCCAATCTAGTCAGTTTATCAACTGTCAACTATTTCTGGTATGATTGGAGTATTCTTCTTCAATTTGTTTTTAAAAATAGGAGTTGGAAGTATCTATTAATTGATAACATGCTCTTTTAATTTTATGAAGATGAAGCTGGATAAAAGGCCAAAATTTGTTTCATGTAAAATGACTTTACTCCATTCACTTTATGATCAAAAGTGAATACCATATGCTAGTGAATTAAATGAATTTCTGTAAGTTTAAAATGTTCTGCTAGATAAAATCTGACTTCTGTGAAATGGTTTCAACTTTTTGCTTTGTTTCAAATATTTTATGTTTTAAAAGTTATTCTCATATATTTTATAGCTCTTAAACAAAAAAATATGGAGTTGTGGCTTGTCGCAGACTAGCTGCTCCAGGAGGCAGACAGTGAGGGTTAAGAGTGCAGAAGGTTTGATGGGGACGTAACACCTGTGAAAGGAAAAGTGAGGAAACAGGACTAAGCAGGGTCAGAATCTTGATGCCGAAGTTACAGAGACTCTCCCAGCACAGTGGAAAGCTCCAGGGTAAAGGTTGTCCATTAAAGAAGTCCCACATTGGGTGAAATGTTCAGGCCCTGGTACCTCTTCTGTGCCCAGTCATTGCCTGAGGGCTGCCCCCAAAAGTGTGATCTCAGCTTGAAACTGAGGCAGACCCTGGAAAGGTTCACAGCTGGAGGCTGTCAGCTCAGCAACTCCTCACAGCCAGGCAGAGAGGCCTTTCTCCAAGGGATATCTGAGTGATGTGTCCACATGCCTGCCACAGTTCGCCCCTTGTGACATAGAGATCCATTTTGTGCATGCAGGGAGCAGTTCTTCCAGAGCACCGAGGGCCTTTCTCCTGGGCAGGATACTCAGAAGAGGAAAGTTAGTCCCCATCACTGCTGTTGGTTTGGGGGCCAGAGGTGGTTCTCATCATCTCCTTCTTCCATTATCCATCCTAAATCCTCTGCCTTCAGCTGTCACCTCTCTGAGTCTCAATCATAAGATGGTGGAGGCCCTGGTAATCCTACTGTCCTTAGGCTGGGGTTGTTGCATTTCTCATTCTCATTTAAAATTCTATAAGGGCGTACCAAGAGGTAGCTGGGTGGGCCACTCGAGTTTGTCACTTGTTACTCTCTACCCCCATTCTGTAACGACAGTCCTATCTCTCTTGCTGATCAGCAGCAATTACTCGTCACAAGATAGTGTCTCTCTGTCTTGCCTGCTGTTCCCTGGGCACAAGACGCCCAAAGTGCTCACGTGGCAGCCATAGTTTGTAGTTCAGTGAGACACTTGCCGTTTTCCCTGGTAAGAGTGTTCTAAAAGATGGCGCCCTATCCTTGAACAGTGTTGCCTCTAAGCTGGTGATTCAGCTGTGCCTTAAGTGGACCATTCCAACACTTTCAGGCTGACAGCTTCTGATGGGGCACTGTGTGAGATGGCCAGAAGATCCCATGGTCATGAGCGCTCTCCCACACCTTTTTTGTTGTACAGCGGGTTCCCTGGTTGGGAACCAATGTTGTGTTGGATTCCATGCCTGTGGATCAGGCATTTTGTAAGCATCCAGATAGTGGGGCCAACTAAGACCAAGGAGGCAGAAAAGGCACACTCATATCTGGAATAGGTAAGTATTCCTGTGGGAATGAACTGTTGTCCCTTCTTGGTTTATAAAAAGGACCCAGTGTAGTCAAATTGAGTCCATTGTTCTCCTTGAGGAATAATGACCTACCAGGGGCTCAACATTGGTCCCTGTTGCTGGCAAATTGGACATGGAGAAGTAGAAGTAGCTAGATTGGCCTCGGTAAGTGGGAGTCTATGCTGTTGGGTCCTTGGATAGCCTTCCTCTGCTCTACTTTGTTCATGTGTCCGTCATGCCAGTATTGAGAAGACTGCTGACAAGGCTGGCTGACATCAACTGGCTGAGGCTTTTTGTCTGTTTGGGTTGTTTAGTGCATCATTTTTGGTGGGTGTTATAAAAATCTTCACACTTGTACTCATTCCCCTATGTCCATCCACGTTACTCAGACATTCCTAGTCTCCACCTTTTTTCTTCACAGTTTCCTGCCCAGCCAACCAGACCATTCACCATTGCTTATGAGTCTCTTCTAATCTTTGGGACATTTCTTTTTCTTTATCCTTCTACACAAAGTGGATGATCAGATGTGTCACCTGAAGTTCTGCCCATTTGGGAAAGTTTTTCTTCCCTACTGTAATTTAAGGCCATCCTTGAATTTTATGGGTTGAAGTGTGTTCTCCAGCAAAGGTATGTTGAAATCCTAATCGCCAGTACCCTAGCATGTGACCTGATTTGGGAATAAGATCATTGCAGATATTCAGATCAATGATCCCTGGGTGGATCCATGGACACAGTGGACCTATTATAAACCAACCCTTGGCCAGGATTCCATGTGTTATCTTACCCTCCTATGCCTGCACTCTAATAGTGGGACCATGATGATGCTTTGGATCTCCAGGTACCAATCTCAGCTATGATCCTGCACCCAATACTCTATCAGCTATCTGGCTATTCTCCTTTCCTTAGTGTCTACTCATTTAAGTAAATGGTTAAAGATCCCTTGGGGGAAGAACAGAGGGAATCATTGCAATGGATAATTGATATAGTGTTACAGGTCTATTCCTTTAGGACAGGGTAACTTCTTTAGTCAGCAGGTTCCTAGTCTGAGAACTGGATCAGGTAGACACACTGGGCAAGACATCCTGACTTTCTATTGTGATGGCTGCCTTCAACCTCAGATAATTAACTTTGATTTCTTGTTGTGATACAGATTGAGTAGTTCCTTTGTTGACCACCTATCTATTTTGCCTCAAGGGATGTCGTGTTCAGTAAACCAACTTCATGACTTTCAAAGTTAGGGTCCTTGACTCTGAGCTTGTTGGTCTTTATAATAATTACAAGTCATTGGATTCTTGAGGTTTAACTCCACCCCTGAGTTTGCAATATATGGTATTGGTAAATGCTCACTCTCAACTAGTTGGATATTGTAACATCACTGAGATTACACACTGAATTTTTCCTCCTTTCCTCCCTCCTTCCCTCTGCCTCTCTTTCACCCTTTTTTTCCTTCTCTTTCTCTCTCCCTCCCTCCCTCTCTCTCCAACAAGCAAGTAATTACAGATGGTGTTGATCTTTTCAAGGAACATCATATTATCTGTATCTATCTGTATCTATCTATCTATCTATCTATCTATCTATCTACAGGTGTATCCATATTATTCTTTAGTTGAGTACTTATATGAACATGCTCATAAGTGCAATTAATTCTATCTCAGAGAGTAAATGGACCCATTGCTTAGATGAATTGATTATTTTTGTATTTGGCAAGTTGTTAACATTGCCACATTTATAGATCTTAGCCTATTTGAGCTTAAAATAAATCTAAAAATAGTCACAGAGAAAACTATGTAGACAAAATCCAATATTGATAGTTCAGCTAATGATTAATCAAAAGCAAATGAAATTCACATGTTTAAAAATGTTATAGCCCTTTTCTTCAGAATATTATTTAGATTTGTTTGTTTTTCTTAATTTAGCTCTTGGTTTAAATTGTGTTGATTCATTCAATACTCATTCATAGTCCCTTTGTAGGCAAATTCAAGGATTTCTTCTCAGATTCACTTTGCTTGGTTGACGTCTACTGATTCCTTTAACAGCAATTTGGAATTATCCATTTCTTGAAATGTTCCCTATCTTTGACTTTTATTACCTTTAACCTCCCATTTTCTTCTGTTTGCTGTTGTCCACTATCTTTGCTGTATCTTCTTCCTTCTCACTAATTTGGATCTATCCCAAAGGACAGTTCTTTGTTTTTTTCACCCTTTTTATACTCCACTATTTTCATATATCAATCACTTTTATGTTTCCAGTTTTCCTGCGTCAGATCTCCAATCCTGACTTCTTTCCTGGGCTTTTAACTCCATGTTTGTTTTAATACTGTGTTGTCAAACCAATAACAAAATAGTAAAAAAGTCTCATTATTGTTCCCTTACAGATCCACTCCCCATACAAAAGTTCCATTTTTTAATGCTGGTAATACCATTTTTTAAAAAACTCTATAGGCGTTATATTTTACAATATCTTCAAAGTCTACTTGTGAGCAATTCTAAAAGGCAATTAACAATGGATTTCTGTTGACTCCTTTGTTCAGATTTGCTCCTACGTTCATACATTTTTCACTCTACTTACATGTTGCTAATCCAATTTTTCTTCAGACTGACTTTTATTGCGATGTCTTACCTGATTGCTCAATCTCAATTTTCTTCATTCTCTAATACCATGGTGCCTGATCATACGTCTGTGAAACAGCTTTCAAAACATCTCTTTCATCCTGTCCCTTCCTCATTCCATTCCTTCCTCTTTCTATCAGCATCTAAATCTTCATCTCTACAAAAGAATATGAGGCATAAATATGAGTTAACAAGGGAAATAGGAATGTCTCATAGCAACAAGACTTTAAAAGGTAGAGAAGAAAAAGTAAAGGTGGAAGAAATACAGTGAAGCTGTGATTGAGCTTAGTGCCCAAAATGTATGCCAGATTTGGGAAGATAATGCAAAGAGGTAAATATTTACATTACATAATTCATTATGTCCACCTGGAGCAACAAAACCATTGACAAAAAGTGTAGATATTCCTGGTTCTGAGAGCTGTAGGGAAGGAAAAAATGTCCTCGACCCACTTAGGGTCCCTGGATGCATCTGAAAATTGAATTGACAAACACATTAGCAGGAGAAAAGGATACAAATTTATTTAATATAAGTTTTACATGATACAGCATCCTTCAAGAGGCAATAAAGACCTAAAGAAACAGACCTGAGTATTTTATACTAGATTTGATGAAAAGTGGACAGTTATCAAGGAATATGACAGGTTAAGGAGTATGAGGTAATTATAGTAAACTGGGGGAAACTTAGCAAAGCCTGTCTGTTAGGATTCTTCTTGGCATTTCTTTGTCCTCAGAGAAGCAAGGATTGTTCAATATCTGCAAATCAATCAGTGTGATACACCACATTAACAAACTGAAGAATGAAAGCCATATGATCATCTCAATAGGTGCAGCAAAAGCTTTTGATAAAATTCAACATCCGTTTATGATAAAAACTCTCCAGAAAGTGGGCTTAGACGGAACCTACCTCAACATGGTAAAGGCCATATATGACAAACTCACAGCTAACATCATACTTAATGGTGAAAAGCTGAAAGCATTTCCTCTAAGATTACGAACAAGACATGGATGTCTACTCTCTCTCCACTTTTATTCAACATAGTTTTGGGAGTCTTAGCCACAGCAATCAGAGAAGAAAAAGAAATAAAAGGAGTCCAAATTGGAAAAGAAGAGGAAGTAAAACTGTCACTGTTTGCAGATGATGTGATACTATACATAGAAAATCCTAAAGACTCTACCAGAAACTACTAGAGCTCATCAATGAATTCGGTAAAATTGCAGGATGCAAAATTAATATACAGAAATCTGTTGCATTTCTATACACTAACAATAAAAGGTCAGAAAGAGAAATTAAGGAAACAATCCTATTTACCATTGCATCAAAAATAATAAAATACCTAGGAATAAACCTACCTAAGGAGGCAAAAGACCTGTCCTCTGAAACTATAAGATGCTAATGAAAGAAATCAAAGATGACACAAACAAATAGAAAGATACACCATGTTCTTGGATTGGAAGAATCAATATTGTCAAAGTGATTATACTACCCAAGGCAATCTAGAGATTCAGCACAATCCCTATCAAACTGTCAATAGCATTTTTCACAAAACTAGAACCAAAAATTTTAAAATTTGTGTAGAAACACAAAAGACCCCAAATAGCCAAAGCGATCTTGAGAAAAAAAAAAACGGAGCTGGAGGAATCAGACTCCCTGACTTCAGACTATACTACATTGCTTCAGTAATCAAAATAGAATGGTACTGGCACAAAAACAGAAATATAGATCAATGGAACAGGGTCGAAAGCCCAGAGATAAACCCACGCACCTATGGTCAATTAATCTATGACAAAGGAGGCAATGAAGAAAAAACAGTCTCCTCAATAAGTATGCTGGGAAAACTGGACAGCTACATGTAAAAGAATGAAATTAGAACATTTTCTAACACCATACACAAAAAAACCCTCAAAATGGGTTAAAGACCTAACTGTAAGACTGAATACTATACAATTCTTAGAGGAAAACATAGGCAGAACACCCTTTGACATAAATCACAGCAGTATCTTTTTGGATTTGTCTCCTAGAGTAATGGAAAGAAAAACAAAAATAAACAAACTGACCCTAACTAAACTTAAAAGCTTTTGCACAGCAAAGGAAATCATAAACAAAAAAAGCCAGCCTATAGAGTGGGAGAAAATATTTGCAAACACTGTGACTGACAAGGGATTAATCTCCAAAATATACAAACAGCTCAATATCAAAACCAAACAACCCAATCAAAACATGGGAAGAAGATCTAAAAAGACATTTCTCCAAAGAAGACATACAGATGGCCAAGAGGCACATGAAAACATCACTAATTATTAGAGAAATGCAAATTAGAACTGCAATGAGGTATCACCTCACACTGGTCAGAATGTCCAACATTAAAAAGTCTACAAATAATAAATGCTGAAGAGGGTGTGGGGAAAAAGAAACCCTGCTACATTGTTGGTGGGAATGTAAATTGGTACAGCCACTATGGAGAACAGTACGGAGGTTCCTTAAAAAACTGAAAATAGAGCTATCATATAATATTGCAGTTCCACTCCTGGGCATATATCCAGAGAAAAACATAATTCGAAAAGATACCTACACCCCAATGTTTATAGCAACACTATTTACAATAGCCAAGACATTGAAGCACCCTAAATGTCTGTTGACAGATGAATGGATAAAGAAGATGTGGTATATATATATATATATATATATATATATATATATATATATATATATATATATATACATACACACATACACACACACACACAGTGGAATATTACTCAGCCATAAAAAACAATGGAATAAAGCCATTTGTAGCAACATGGATGGACTTAGAGATTGTCATACTGAGTGAAGTAAGTCAGACAGAGAAAGAGAAATGTATGATATCACTTATATTTTTGTGGAATCTAAAAAAAAAGGTACAAATGAACTTATTTACAAAACAGAAATAGACTCACAGACATAGAAAACAAACTGATGGTTGCCAAAGGTGGGGGAGAGATAAATTAGGAGTTTGGGATTAATATATACACACTACTATATATAAAATAGATAACCAACAAGGACCTACGATATAGCACAGGAAACTATCCTCAATATCTTGTAATGACCTATAATGGAAGAGAATGTAAAAAAAAAATTATATATTCACATATATATATCTGAATCACTTTGCTGTACACCTGAAACTTATACAACATTGTAAATCAACTATATTTCAATAAAAATTTTAAAAAATACCAAGAACATTGAAGGTATTTGTTTCAGAAAGCAAAGCTGAAGTCATGCTTCCCAGTCCCTTTTTAATTTAAGGACCTCAGAACACAGAGTTTATCTGATTGGGCTCTTCTTTCCATTGCATGCTATTTCCATGAGTCCTTACTAGGCTCCTCTTTAATGAAAAAATTTTAATGTTTTCCTTCTTTATCCCCCATTTTCAATTGCACTTCTCTTCCTCCTAATATACCTACCCTAGAATATTTAATTTATTTCCCTTGCTTTCTTCCTTTCATACATTTAAATGTATGCTTTCTAGAAAAATCATGTTTAAATTTTTGCAGAAATATGAATTGCACTATATATACTATATTTCTTATAATTTGTTAGTAGTTTATTTGGGGCAGTGGGATTTCAATGTAGGTAATCATATCATTTGCAAATAATGATATCGTTTTGTTTCTTCCAATTATTTTGCTTAATTTGTTTTTCTTTTTTTAATTGTCCTTGTAAGGCACTCAAGTACATGGGTCAATGGGAATGTTGATAGTGGGCTTTCTTATATTGTTCCTGATTTTAAAGGGATGGTGTCTACTATTTCCCTGTTTATAGTGGTGTGTGTGTGCATGTGTGTGTGTGCACGTGTGTGTGTGTGCACATGTGTGTGTTTGTATGTGTTTGACCTGGAAAGTTCCATTCTATATGCAGTTTACTGAGATAGACGATCATATGGTTTTTTTCCCCTTTATTAAAGTGGAGAAAGATACTTAAGGTTTTTCTAATACTGAGCTATCCTTGCATTCCTGGTATAAACTTAAGATGGTCATGTTTATTATTCATTTTTGCACTCAGATAATAGTAACTTATCTGGATTGTCTCTTGGATTTTTCTACCAATATTACCTGCTTATCACTTTATTTGGTATCACCGTAACAAACTAACTCTTCTCTTCAGGGCTTTACCTTCTAACCATCTCCCTAATTCATTCCCCTACCTCTTCCCTCTGGGGTTAAATCAATCTTTTATAAGCCCCATTTTAAGAGTCTAAGGATTTTTTAAAAACACACTTAATTAACATAGGTCTGGTTCTCATGGAACTAAAAAACAAGTCAGTCCCCAGCTGTTTCTAAATCTGTAGTCCAGGCAAGGGACCTGTGCTTAGAATGGACAAAAAACCAGAGCAGAAAATCAATGGTATCTGAGGGATGAAGGATAAATAGAATACTTTTTGGTTTTAACTGCACCAGGGGAACAGGGATGAGTAGAATGATAAGACTTTGGCAGAAAATGTTTATTTGAAGACAGGAGCTTGATTCTGTCATTAAGAAATCAAGATCTACTACCTGGGTAACTCATTGGCTAACTGAGCTAGTTAGAGGCATTTTTGCTTTATGCCTCCATTGTTTAATTGATAATGAAAATAGCTAACATTATTGAACCCGTAATAACATTCAGATATTTAGTACTAAAATGCTTTTATTAGTATTTACTTATTAAAACCATTTCATGGATGATGAAATTGGGCACAGAGAAATCAAGAAACATGGCCAAAATCCTTCAGTTGGTATGTAGCTGAAGATTTAAATCTAGGCCAGAGCCCACAGTGGGTTTCTAGTTTAAGAATTGATTACTAGAGATTTTAAAACATTTTCTAAGTATCATGCCTTAAGTGAGAAGTTTAATGAGTCTTAACCTGATTATTACAAGTTATTAGGTAAAAGTTTTGAAAAAAGAAATGGAATGATTTAAATAAACCTGTGGCATGTAGCTTTTTGCTATCTTTATCAATTTGAATGAAGTTTTAAAACTAAATTCAAGCCCATGAAAGTGTTCATTTTTTATCAAGTCATTGAATAACTTACTATGTTAATTCCTTTAACCCCTGGTTACTGTATTTATTTAATAGGTTAACATTGAAATGGTATTAAGATTGAGCCTGGAGATCCTAAAAAATGCTTATGTTCTACACACACACACACAGAACACACACACACGTATTCTCTCTTTCCCTTTTCTTCCTCTCCCTTTCTCTTTTAATGTGTTTAGAGTCACTACTGAGGGAAAATAAGTATACAGAACAATAGATACTTTCCACATTGCTATATGTTGCTCTCAAGTTTTTTAGCATATTCGATTAACTAGTTTGCTTAGTTGACAAATTATTTTTCTTTTTGTTTTAGTTTTTATTTGATAGGAAAATTCTTTATAACCATCAAACCATATATTTGATCTGAAGAGAAGGATAGCAAAACCTCACTACAATGGTCCTTAGATCTACTTTGAGTTAGAGATGTTCATTTCCAGTAATCAGTGTATAATAAGGAGAGGTGTCAGGAGCGGGGTAAACAGAGTTTCTTCCAGTTTCTCATGAGTCAGTTCAGTATATTGTAAACACCCTTGTTTTCCTCAAACATATTTTCAAGGGTAATTGCAAACATCCATTGAGAAAATGAAATATATGTTTTATATATATATATATATATATATATATATATATATATATATATATATATATAAAACATTTCATATATATGATATTCAGATAATGATTTCTAAAATTTTATACTATGAATTTTATTAGCATCAGTATTAATTTTAGAGATAGGTAGTAAGCATTAAGTTCTTTCAAGTGTACAGAATCCTAGTAGTAGAATTATCCCAATCAAGATGATTGTAAGTGATCTTTTTTAATTAAAATGTTGAAATAATTTCTAGATGTGAGCTAATTTCTTTACTTGACACAACTTATACATTCTAGAAAACATAGATGTTCTTTTAAACCAGAGGGGTTTTTTGTTTGTTTGTTTTTGCCATAACATTAAAGGATTGTATGGCACATCCTTGAAACAAATTAGCATCATAAAGCTACTAGATTTTTAACATTAAAATTTAATTTCCCTATTTGTTGGGCTAATGTTATGACTTTTTAATTTTGGACTTTAGTTTATATATTATCTTTTTCTTTATGTCTGTATGTTGAATGATATATCCATATATCATAGAACAACAATATATACATATATATGTATTTAGAAACAAACTTTCATGGCAGTGAATAGTTTGACAGTATAGTGATCTGAGTGTATTTTGTGTATAATATAATAATAATAATTAGTAGTATTGTAGCTATCATTTGCTGATATGTGCCAGGCACCATAGATCATTTTATGTGTTTTAACTTATTTAATGTTCACAGCCACCTTTGTGGATATAAGTATAATTATCTCCATTTTACAGTGGAAAAACTCAGTACATAGAGTTTATATACAAGTTTAAACAACCATTAAGAGGCAGATGTAGGATGAAAGCGCAAGCAGTCTGGTGTTAGAGCCTGGATTCTTAACTACTACACTCCTTGCCTCATGTAATGAAATATGTCATTAAATGCCATATCCTCAGTACATAGCCTCTTCCTTATATTCAGTACATTACTCTGTATATTCTTAATCATGTATGTCTTATGACCAAGATAATACTAAAGTGAATTTATAAGCACCAAGTACCACCTGAAAATATTGGATTTGAAACGGAAGTCACGAAATGCGAAGGTTTATCTTTATCAGAATCCAAGTAGCTTGTTTAATTCACTTTAAGTAGCAGATTGTGCAGTAGAGCTTTTTGATGACTAAACTTCATGTCCTTAATATGTTTACTTTAACACAATATTAAATCAGTTCTGAAAAGGTGCAGGTGTGTTTGGGCAGCTTTTCTCTCTTAGTAGTGAATTTGTAACATTAGCAAAAATGTTTTTGCACCTGGATTTGGACAGCGATAACAGACTTTCTCAGCGTAAGAATACAGTTGGACTCCTTAAAATTTTTTTTTCTATGACTGAAAAATAGTCTAAATCTAAATAATTTTGGAAAACCCTGCAGCAATAAATAAATAAAATTTGTTTACATAGGTGCAACAAAACATTTCCTTTTAATAGGGATTGTTTCTACTTGTAATAAGTTAATAATCTTCAAGCAAAAGGGGCTAGAGGCAGTAATTTGTGGAGTCCAAGGCTGTTACGCATAGGTTTAAAAGGATCCTGCTCTTTTGAATCCTTTTCCGCGTGTATTTCAATATTAACTGACAGTTTTGATTTGCTTCTTTTGTGAACATAAAGCTTGTTCCTGATATAGCCTCTGCACTAGCTGTTCTTTTTGTTTGGAAAACTCTTCTGCCTGATTGATCATTATGTGGCTGGCTTCTTTATGTTATTCAGAGCACAGTCCATAGCTCAATATCTCAATAGAGGCATCCCCAGACTGTCAATCTAATCTGGCCACAGTCATTTGCTTCAACATTGCTCTATTTTAGTCTTCTCTGAGGTCAAAAACTTCATAGGTTGGACTTCCCTGGTGGCCCAGTGGGTAAGAATCCGCCTGCCAATGCAGGGGACATGGGTTCGAGCCCTAGTCCGGGAAGATCCCACGTGCCACGGAGCAACTCAGCCCGTGTGCCACAACTACTGAGCCTGCGCTCTAGAGTCCACGAGCCACAACTACTGAGCCCGTGTGCCACAACTACTGAAGCCTGCGCGCCTAGAGCCCGTGCTCTGCAACAAGGCAAGCCACTGCAATGAGAAGCCGGCGCACTGCAACGAAGAGTAGCCCCCGCTCGCCGCAACTAGAGAAAGCCTGCATGCAGCAACGAAGACCCAATGCAGCCAAAAATAAATAAATAAAAATAAATTAAAAAAAAGAAAAAAACTTCATAGGTTTTTGTTTGTATTGATTGATATATGCAGTCTTTCTCCTCAGCTACATGTGAGCTCTGTATGAACAGGTGTCTTTCTTTTGCTCACCACTGTCTCACCAAAGTCAACCTTAGTGCCTGATAAATAGTAGATTCTCAACTACTAGTTGAATAAATGACTTTTTTTTTTTTTTTTAATAAATGACTTTTTGATTCAGGGCTTGAGAGTGCCAGGTGCTGGATGTATTATGGACAAGGTAGCAGTAAAATGATTTGTCATTCAATTTGCAACACTAATGTTTATCCAGCATTGACAATGGAGTCCCAGATATGGCACCCAGGAGCTTCACCCGAGTTCAGTAACTTAACACTTTGCACTTTGTACTTTGAACCTACATTATTAAAATAAATCACACTGCCAAAACCTATACCTCCATATATCTTTTAAAAACTTACGTCTATGTGCAATTAGGTACTTAGGCAAATTGCTCCTAATTTAGATTGTGAATCAATGGCAATGATTAACAAGTCAATGGTTAAGTAACAATTATATGTAATATATAACATATATAATATAAATTCTATATTTGTGGTATAAATACACATAAGATTTACCATCCTATCCATTTTAAAGTGTACAATTTAGAAATGTATATTCACATTATTGTGCAGCCAATCTCCAGAAATTTTTGGTCTTGCAAAACTGAAACTCTATACCTATTAAACAAAACTCCCTATGTTTCCTCTTCCCCCCAGCTCCTGGCAACCTATTTTCTGTCTCTGAATTTGACTACTCTAAGATACCTCATATAAGTGGAATCATGCTGTATTCTCTGTTTTATGACTGGTTTAATTCACTTAACATGATGTCCTGCAAGGTTCATCCATGTTGTAGCATGTGTCAGAATTTCCTTTGTCATTTTCTGAAGAGCATATTATTTTTTTTTCATTTTAGTCTTTTATCAGCTCCTGAAAAAGTATTAACTATATCCTGGATATAGTTATTATATTTAGCCTTGACAATAATTATTATCAACTCACATGCTCTTTTTAAACAGGCTGATCAAAAACTGCAGAATTATGGGTGATATTTTTTATTATACCTACCCATCAGGATATGCCATGTCTTAACTGAAAAATAAAAAAGGTAAATCACACACAGGAAAGATCCAAGAGGAATAATTTTAAAGAGGCATAAGGATGTCGATATATTCAGCACACATTATTTAATGATCTTGTATATTTGCTTCCAAAATGTTAGAAGCACGGGTCCTGGGCATGTTCTCCTGGCAGAGGCAGGGATCTAAGGGAGAGAGACCCAGACTTGGAACCAGCACACTATCATTTCTGTACCATCCTATTCACCAAAGCGAGTGCCAAGGCCAGTCCAGACTCACGGGATGGAAAAACAGACTCTGCCTCTTGATGGAAGAAGGTGCAAAATGATACTGCAAAGGGCATAGTTGTAGGGAGAGGTATGAAAGATTGAGCCCATTTTTGTAATAATTTGATTCATTTCTATTATCACAAATTAACCAACATTCTGAATTCTGCATGCACTATCCTCTTGCTTTCCTTTTAATATAATTTTATATCTATATGTGTTCCTAAAAAGTAAATTTTTAATTTTAATTGTTTTGACTTTACAAAGGATGGTATTGCTAAATATCCTCTTTTGGGATTTACTTTTTCACATAATATTTTATTACTAAGAATAATTCATGTTGTTGTGTGTTGCTATATTTTATTTATTTTTTGCCTTCTATATAACATTCTGTTGATGGTATCAGCACTGAGTCTTAAACATCCTTGTTGATAGGAATTTGGGTTGCTTATAGGGCTTGCTGTTGTGAACATATCTCCTAATGCATGTTTCTCCTGGGCATATCCCACACACTGGGATATATCAGTTGTAGAGTATGTGAATGTTTAATTTTACTTCCGAAGTAGTTGAGCCAATTTGCCTTCCTACTACCAATTAATAAAATATCTTTGGCTCTCCATCCCACCCAATACTTGTATGGTCAGAATTTTGTTTTATTTTTGTCACTTGAATGTTTTTAAAGTGACTTCTCAATGTAGTTTTGTGTTCCCTTATCACGAAAGAAATTGAATTGAAAATACCAATATGTTTATCAGCCATATAGGTTTCTCTTTCGTGCTTTTCTTATTTTCTTGCAGGAATATTTTATTTATACTTGTTTCAGCATTGTATACTTCAAGTAGTTCCTTCTAGTCTGTAATTTGTCTTCTCCCTTAGTTTAAGGTGTCTTTTGATAGTCGGAATGTGAAATTAATTTGGCTGTGAGGTGATGAAGAGTCATGGAGTGAGTTATACATTTGCATTGTCACACACAAAACAGAGATGCATATTGTCCTCTCTTCCATACATTCCTTAGATTGTGTACTGCTGTTTGAGGGAATGGTTAAGAATGGCAGGCACCCAGAAGAGGCTCTGAAAATACGGAACAAATTGGGAAGAAAATTCCCTATTCAAAAAATTAATTTCTAAAATGAAAACATTGCCTTTACTGTTTCTCTTCAAATCATTGTAATGCTTTTCTTTTTACGTCTTTCAGTTTTAGTATTCCTAAACAATAAAGTGGTCAAGTGATGTCTTAAAAATATAAACAACTGATAAATATATGTGTTAGGGAACTGTATAATTCTGGCTTAACATGTTTGTGAAGTGAGAATTTGTACATAGTTTGGTAGCTTCATGAAGGTAAACAGAAAAAACATGAGAAATATTAGCTGGTTTCAATTATAGTTATTTATAATAGTTCAAAATAAAAAATTAGAGTTACTGGCAACTCTTAACACCCTCCGAAATGTATCCCTTGATAAATACATTCAAACCTTTAAAGCAATGTGTGTCTGAAAATGCTTAATTTATATCATTAAAAGATAGAGTCTAGATTAAAATTATGAAACTCAAATCAGATTTAAAATGTGCTGGCCTCACCATTTTTACAAATTTATTGACAAATTCATCTGTAAATTTTAACCTTTTTGTTTCTGGTGTTGTTATTACTTGTTTACAAGTTACTCCTATAAAATCTGTCAGAATATGTCATCTTAAATTAGAAGAAAATGGATTAATACATACATGTGAAGAAAACATATTTCTTAAATGTCATCAAGATGTAAATGTTGATGGTTATTTCATGGATTGTGTGAATTTTGATTTTGTTTTCACAGCTTTTCTACTTTAGCTTTGATAGAAGGTAGAAAAATGTTCTGAAGCTGTGCGCTTCTAAATTTGGTCCTTACTGACAGGGAGGAATTATTTGAAGCACCCGAAATCTGATCTGAGCCTTGGAGGAAGGTACCACAAGATGATAGCATACATGATTACAAAGCAAGGAGGATTAGAAAGAGCAATATATTTTTGGAAAAAAGGGCAAGCACACCGCTTGGAATGTTTTATCAAGAGAGGGATACAGAAGTGAAAAGTAATCCTTTTGCTTTATTTGGCATTATTGCTGTGTTCGATTTTGGTCTTTGCATTTGGCAAAGTACATGGAGACTCTGGAGAAGGTCCAGCGAAGATCAGCAAAAGTGATGTAAGGAGCGGGGACTAGCTCCTAGGAGAGGGCTCAGTGGGATCAGGACTGTTTAACTTGGAGAAGGGAAGACTAAGGGGTGATTTAACTGTCTTCAAGTATTTGGAAGGTTATTATATGGAAGATGCAGAACAGATGTTCTTTACTTCCACAGGAGAGCAAATAAAAGGAAATAGTTTTAAATTGTAGCCAGAGAAAAAGTTCAGTTGGTCATAAGGATGGACATAACTATGAAGAAGGGATTAAACATTGAAACAGGTAACCAAGGAATATAGGGAAATCCAGTCCTTAGAGATCTTTAAAACTAGGAATAGACAGCCATCTCCCTAGGATGGTTTAAGTGTCTTCCACCTCAGTGCAGGGAGCTACCCTGTTTCTCTTTTTGAAACTCTTCCCACTTTGAGATTCTATGCATGTTGTTTCTACTCTTTCAGAGTTACCTGGAAGATAGTCAGTTAGTAGTATCTATCCCAGGATAGAAGCTAGAATTCAGCAAAGGCAGAGATCGAGGGCTACCCAGTGTTCCCCTGAGTATCTCTGATCTCCTTCTAACTACATAGGTATTAGTGACTGGACCAGAGAGGAGAAAGTATTTCTTACCTGTTCATTTGTAGAACTATAGTATATATGTTCTTTCTTCCCGGAGCTTTCTGAATATGCAATGGTAATTCAGGGATTGTGCTAGCTACTGTGATATGGAAGGTCAGGCATTGCACTAAATTATCTCAATCACAGGCAGGTGGTGTGTTTCTCCTTTCACAGATAAGGAAACCAAGACTTGAAGAATTTAGTCATTAGCTTAAGGTCCTTCAACAAGTTAGTGACAAAGGCAGAATTCTTGTTCAGACTTCTTGTTTGTCTCTGTTCTAATGAGAGGTTATACACAGTTAGATGTGTTCTTCATTGATAATGGCAGCTTCTGTTATTAAGAATAGCATGTGAGTACAAAAGTTATAATCATCATTAGGAGAATATAAGGAAATATGTGTTGAATGAATGATGACCCAGACTTAGATTTGAAGTAAAATTTGTGATGTTTTGTGATATATGTCATAATTAAGTTGCTCCCCTTCACTAAAGCAGCACTTTATGTAACCAAAGATGATTATTTACTTTGGCTATTTGATCTATAGTTAGGACAATTGAATAGTGGCCTCATGAATCATAAAAACTTTACAATTCAAATAAGCTTTGAAGCTTGAGCATCTATACTTCCTAAAGACATGAGTGGCATGGGATATTGCAAACTTCCACAATTAAGTTAAACACAAAATGATAATATAACTATTTTAGAGGAAATTTAAATAAATCAAATGGTATATGTTTAATTTGATGTTTGATTCACTAATTCTTAGTGGTCCTCAATCAATACCTCATTTAATTTTATCACTGCCTAAAGTTTGTTTAGAGTTAACTTAATCTCTTTGTATTTCTAGTAAAAAATACTTCTGGGAAAATCCAAATAGATAAAAGGGATATAAACAATCTATTTTTTAAATTAAAAAGTTAGCAATTAACATACTACAGTATTTATCTTGTTTTTAGAAAAAATAATACCTTTCTCATTAATCTATCCGATGATAAACTTTAAAGAACCTGCGGCTATGTACTATGCAGTCTTAATTTGTTAGGGTAGTAGAAATGTGAAATCTTTCACCCTGTTTTGTTACTGTTTCATTGCTGTGATTCTTGGGAAGCTTATCAGGCAAATAATGTTAAGAGCACTTGAATATTATTTTCTAGGATAAGATTTCTCTTTGCCAATTTCTCTTTTGTATTCCATAATTTAGATTTCTTTTACTTCGTAGTAAAAAGAAAGATAATAAATAACATTTATTGAACAGTTACTGTCAGTGCCACAGAGGGCACCATCTATGGTACAGTCTATGCAGTGGTTTCTTTTTTGTATGACAGGTAATCATCTAAATGCTCTGCAGGTATTATCTCATCTAATCCTGATACTCATCCTATGAATTGGACTTTGATTAGGCTCCTCTTATGGAATAAGAAACAGAGTATGTGGTATGTAGACTACAGTCACAAAGAGGTTAGCTAATGACTCAGGTCACCCAGCTAGTAAATGGAAGAGTAAGGATTCATACTCAGGCAATCTAGTGACCATGCTTTTGGCCTCATACCGTGCTGCCTGTCTTTTTGAGACCACTTGTCTATGGAAAATCTCATAACCGTCATTTCAATAGTCCAAGCTTTCTGTACCTTATTTCTAATTAATAGCTTGAATCAACATAGTGTTTTTATTTTTTTGCTTATTAAACACTAATCATAAAACCTTTACAATTCAAATAAATATTTGTTTCTTCTAAGCTATGACTAAAATGAATGCGTTTTGCATGACACATTTTAGGATAAAAGTTAAGCATGAAAAAGCTCGTTTTGTTAAGGAACTTATAGTTCAGAGAGATTAACACATAAATTCAATTAAATATATTGCTTGAAGCAGAATGTGCTAACTGGTATAAGAGAAGTATAAACAACATATTCCAGAAGCACAGAGGAGGGAGAGATTCATTCTCATTTGGCAAGTGTAGTGCCATGGAGCTTGCTATAGGGAGAGAGAGCTAAAGGATATGTATTAAGCAGGGTAACTACGAGACACGTGGGCACAGATGATGTGCAGTACGGGAAAGAGAGACATTCTTTCCAGCAGCTTATGCCCGTTGAGGACTGGGGGAAATGCAGCAATGTGTAGATATATCTCTCAGTTATTTGCTGGATTATGAACATCAGAAATGGCACTTTGACACACACACATATCCATCCATCTGGCTATTCACTCTTTTATCAAATCTCTGGTTAAAGTAATATCAGTTAATTGGGATGGTGATTGTCTTCCTTAATAAGTATGCATTTTTTCAACCTCAAGAAGATTTAAAATGAGTGTAAAAGTGTTTAAGACTCAAAATTTTAGAGCATTAATATCTCTGTGTTAAGGAAGAATCTTCATAATTAGCATCGTGTTTGCTTAAAATGAGCAGATCTCAAGCTTTTAAAATGATAACCTAGTAGCTTCAAATTAAAATGTATAATTGAGTAAGTAGTTTCAACTTGTGGTTTTATGTATAAATATTTCTAAATTTATATGTTGTATTAGAACATTTAAGAGAACTTAAGATTACCCTTTTTATATGTTTAATTTACTAAATATATAAAAAATACTTAAATACTTTGGAAAGTTTTTTTTCCAATAAGACAATTGAAGTATTTAAAAAGGAAATTGATTATATTGAATTTATGAATGCACTTTAATATGTTTGAAGGTCTTTAATTTTACAAATGGAACAAAATGTCAATCAAAGACTGCTTAAACAGACCCTTAAAAATTTCTAGGCTTATAACTAAGATTTATCAGCAGAGTTTAAAAGGCTAGAAAAGATGTTACGTTTGTATCCCAAAGCTGCCTGTGTGATGACATCGATTATAGGGGTAAAAGTCTAACTGGAATGGGTTTAAGAGAGAATGGGAGGAGTGGAATTGGACAGCAAGCATAGACCCAAGTATAGACCCAGACATTAGTGTCATTACTTAGGTGTTGACTGTGGTGCTGGCCACAGCTTTGAAGTCTTACCCTTAAATGATTGTACAAGCAGCAGGCTTCCTGAGAGGGAGCAGAGTGGGGAAAGACGACAAGACTTTGCATGAGCTCACCTGTGACACCTCGCAAGGTGAGATTCAGGAGCTGGAGTTGCTTGCAGCTATGCAGACAGGGGCTAACACCTGCAAATGTAGCTTATTACCTTCAGTAAAACCCTGTTTGTAATATACAGACTTCTGAGTCTGAAACTCACTCTGCAAGAGTAAAAAAAGAGGAAGAAAAGTCTGGGACAATGAAGGGACCAAGAGACTGGAGGAACTGTGGAGAATGGTGGACGCCTTAGAATTCTGGGTGAAAGGAACAGAAGCCCATTTTATGGCTGGGTCTCATAAGGCACCAGAGCCCAGGAACTAAAAAGTCAGGAATGAAGTTTTCTTTCTCTGCCTCTCCAGTGTCTCATGGTCACTCACTTCTGCTTTTGTCTGCCTATCTGTGTCATTCTTTTCTGTCTTTAGCTACAAACCTGCTTCTCTATTTCTGTGTTTATGCCATAAAATGATGGATGCAGCCTTATATATCTTTCTGTTCAAGCAATCAGAAACTCATAAAAGTCGTGAGTCACAACTGCAAATTTCTAGGAGCAAAAAGTGTGATTGACCCAGGTCCAGTCACTTCTGGCTAAGGGAGCAAAGTCTATGGTCCATTGTCCTCTTAACAAGCATGAATATCTTCTCTGAAAAGCAGACCCAGTCATTGTCTTGGAGTGGGGTGTGAAGGCCATGCAGGAAATGGATGGGCATTTCTGGTGTAGTGGGATATGTCTGGAAAACGCAGCTAGAGAAGAATATTATTCCAAATCTAATTTTTTAATAGAAACCAGTTCAAAACTTTATCCATGATAATCAAAGGATTTTTACATAGTTCTAAAGTAGTTTTTCATCAAGTTTAAGGAATAAAATGAAGCATAGTAAATAGGTCAGTGATTTTCAGACTTTTTTGTTTTTTTGTTTTTCCTTCAGCAGAGTCTTTTTGCAAATGAAATCTCATGTGCAACTCCACAAGATAGAACAGATGTGGGTGGAGTGCTGTGGCAGAAGTATTGTCAAGGGACATGGAACCCTCGTTGCCCCATTCTCTGAAATATATGTTATATCCTAATAGGTTCCATCTTCTATTTCTAGACCCTTTTCCACGTCCAGCATCCACATGAAACTACCCTTGGTGTACCATAGAGGAATTTCATCTTTCTTGACATATTTATTTTAATTATACATACTCTTATTTAATTGTATTTATTTATACATATGTATTTAATTATACATACTTCTTAATTATACGTACTCTTCATTTTCGCATGTGCATTCTATGTGAATAGTTTCATATACGTTTATGTTAGGGACCTTGAAGGGACTGTTGAACTTTTTAGGTTCACCAGGGTGACCCTACCAACCCAGACCACTGTCTGGAACACAGATGTGCTGAAGCCATAGTTGTATTGAATGAATATAGATAAATTAATAAAATTATAAAGATAGGGACCATGTCACACTGTAAAAACCATTCACCTAACAAAAGTCTAGTAGTTGTGCAATAAATATTCGCTTAATTAAGTCAACTTAAAAATAAAAATAGAACCTCTATCTAATGCTGCTTGGTAGTATTACAGTTGTGGCTGTGATAACATATCTAGTGAAAATTTGCCAGTCTTTCTGGATTAACTAAGGTGTGGTTCAGGCCTAAAAAAATGACTTAGGAGGCTTAAAAGTTGTTACTAATTTTCCATTTCTGAGTTTTTTTCCTCCAAATATTCTATACTGTAAAGGAGGTCAAATAAAAAAATACTCTTGCAAACATTTACCACTTGCATAAAAATTACTGCCACTTGTATGGTGGATTATTAATTTGTGTATAATCCTACCTCAACACATTGAATCTGAGTGAAATAAATTTTTGAATTTTGTTTTATATATGTGTATATATATTTAAATATTTTAATTAAGACTTTATTTTTAAAGGTGTTCTAGGTTCACAGCAAAATTGAGAGGGAGGTATAGAGATTTCCCATATGCCTCCTTCCCACACATGCATAGCCTTTCCCATTATCAACATCCCCTACCAAAGTGGTACATTTGTTATAATTGATGACCTTACATTGACACATTGTAATCACCCCAAATTCATAGCTTACATATGTTTCACTCTTGATGTTGTCCATTCATTGGATTTGGACAAATGTATAATGACATGTATCCATTATTATGGTATCGTATGGAGTATTTTCACTGCCCTAAACATCCTCTGTGTTCCATCTATTCATTCCTCCCCTGTCAATCCCTGATCTTTTCACTGTCTCCACAGTTTTACCTTTTCCTGAATATCGTATCTTTGTAATCATACAGTATGCAGCCTTTTCAGATTCGTTTTTACATTTAGTAAAATATGTACTTAAGTTTCCTCCATGTCTTCATGGCTTGATAGTTCATTTCTTTTGAGTGCTGATTATTTCATTGTCTGCAGAGTCTGTATCTCACCATAGGTGTAAATGGCAGCACTACTTATTTGTCTGAACTTTTAAATCCACACATTTCTGCTCATCAGAAATAAAAGAAATATAGCAAGTTTCTCTATGACATTTCCATAAACTTCATCCTACCATTCACTGATTTGAGTAAAATGAGGACAGTTCTCAAAAGATGCTATTATAATGAGCAAACCAGATACATGAAGTTACTTTATAAATTGCATCATTGTGTTATAATTACTGACTTAAAAATTAATTTAAAATGATCTCCCGTGTATAGATGTTGAAACCTGGGGATTTGGTAAAGGCACATAACATTGACATTCAGAAAAGGAGGGCACCATGGCAGGAGTTCTATCACAACAGCTCACCAACAGTAAGATAGCCCCATTCTGCATGTGAGATCAAGAATAAATGCTCAGATGTTGTGCTGGTGGCTCTTTCCTTGAGGTGGTACTCAGCATGTTGTGTTTCTATTTTGGCGATACTAGGTCATTTTTACTATTACAGAAGGATTAGTTTCACTATTGGGTGGCAATTTGAAATCCAATTATAGTCTATATTTCATTACACTGAAGAGTGTTTCCAGAGCTTTGCACCTAAGATGCCGGGTGATGCCTTGCCATGTTTTAGGGAGGTTTTGACAAGGGGGTGGTTATGACGTGCCCCATGATTCTGTGGCTCCCAGCCCTCATCTCTGCCCTTGGATCTTATATCCTACTCTCCTCTCACTAAAACGGAGCTCTGGTTTTGCTTCTCTCTAGGTCAAAACCCTTTAACAGCTTCCCTTCACTCATTGTTCCAACTTACTTTTCCTATCTAATTCCTCACCTCTCCTCTTGCTATTTACTTTCACCAAGATAAGATGCTTCTTATGGCTCACACAGGACTTGGACTGCCCTGCTTCTTTGCCTTTTCATATTCCTTTGTTTGTTGAATAACCATGTGTTGGGGCTGCTTCGTGCCAGGCACCTGTCTTTCTTAACCTCCTCATATGCTGTAGAATCCTATCCATTATTCAAAGCCCAACTGCGACACTTCATGAAATCTTCCATGATATACCTTGATAGCCCTATTCTTCTCTTCTTCTGGGAGCTTATGACATATTGTCACATTATCTGTATTTTGCTCATGACAAATCACATTCAGTCTTGCATTATCATTACTTATGTAAGGTTTTTAGAGCTTCTATTAGATTATAGTCTCCTTGAGAACATAGACTATGTTTTAGTCCTTTGCTTTCTCCATAATCCCTAGCGTGGTACTTTGTAGATTGTCATAGGCATTTGCGGAATAAATAACCGAAATTAGATTTTAGACCAGTTTTAATTCAAACTGATTTCCATGACTACAGCTAACACTGCTGTGTTATATATTTGAAGGTTGTTAAGAGAGTAAATCCTGAGAGTTCTTATCACAAGGAGACAAGTGTTTTTTCTTTTTCTTTTTCTTTTTTTTGTATCTATATGAGATGATGGATGTTAAGTTGCTGTGACAATCATTTCATGATATATGTGATTCAAGCTGTTACACTGTACACCTTAAACTTATACAGTGCTGTGTGTCAATTATATGTCAATAAAACTGGGGGTAAAAAAGGCAATAAGAAAACAGTGGAAAAAGAAGAGAGCACAGTGCCAGGCAAGAATAGTCTCTCAGTAAATGTTTCCTGAATAAATGAACAGAAAGGAGAAAAGGAACCCTGAAAATTTAACTGGATTATGATGGGCTGGATTTCAGAGCTTCTGGAATCAAATGCAACGAAAAATATTCAGACCATCAAAAAAATATTCTAGATGACAAAAATTAATCAAAATTAATGATGGAGAAATCATGGCATAATAACTGGACTATTGGTGATCCCTAGAATAGCCTGATATAGGTGGGATTGCCAAATGTAGCAAATAAAAATATAGGACACCCAGCTAAGTTTGGTTGCCAGAAGCCCTTTCCTCAAATGTTTGGAGTCCTCTTCTGGTTCCTGGGACCTGTTAAGACCAGTGGTGGGTTCTGGAGCAGAACCTGGCAAGTTCTGGACTGTGTGGGCTGCAGTCCCTGTGTTTCCTGCTGGGGGAGCTCTCCAACTCTCTACCTTGAGGATGAAGCCAATTAGATGTCACGGGAGCTCTGGGACTTGAGCTTTTGGGGTCACTTCAGCCCACCATGGCTGGGCTGGGGTTCTGGGGGGCAGTCTGCTGGGAAGATCCCTCTTCTCACTGGTGCAGTAATTCTTTCTCCGATTGGGCAAGATTGAGTCACAAGAATGGTACTGACATACAGATTATTGGTGACTCACCCATGCAGGTCAGTGAACAAATTCAGGGCTCTGGGAGACTGAAAGAACCTTGTGCTTGAACCACTTGGGCAGGTGTAGGCATTATCAGTGTATTCCAACTGTGGTGCTGCCTTGAGTCTACTCTACTCTCAGCACTACCCACCCCCGCCCACCCCTCCCACTGCTGGCATCCAGGGCAGCCACCCACCTCTCTGCAGGTGTTCCTCCAAAGTGGGCATGCCCCTACCTCTGAGAACTTTAGAAATCATTGCTCTCAACACCAGTGGGCCCTACTGATTGATATCCTCTCTCGTCTCTGATCTATGTAGATGCATGTTCTCCTGGTCAATCTTAAGCCATGTTGGAAAAGAGGGACATTCCTTACTCTGGCGGGACTCTTCTCTTGCGGACCATGGCTCTTCCCCTAACCAGGACACTAGTGGCAGTGTGTGGGAGGCAGGGTTGTGGTTTCAAAAGAATCCACATTCTATGAATGCAGTGATTATAACCAGAAGACTTCAGGAAGAAGCACTATTGAAAGATGTTTGTTCTGTGGTATAAAAATCCAAAGGTAAATTTAACATGACCAGAAAAGGAATTATCATTCACACTTTCCTGCATGCTCTGGGTAAGACTTGCTTTTGTGGTTATCATCAGTAAAGCAAGTATCATCTTTTGAATGTCACTGGATGCCATGCCAGCTGTCACGAGTGGCATGAGGGATGAGGCAGGTTCCTAAGGAATGATGTAATTAGCATGAAAGAACTGGTATTAGGGAAGTGCAGAGGCAAGAAGGTGTATATTGTTTCAATACAAACAAGTGCCAAAGAGTCATGGCATTATGAGTAGTAATAGTGCTGCTAACTTTTTCTTGCTGAAGGGGATAGGAAATTAACCAAGAATAGCACACTTGATAATAAAGAACACAAAGAGATAGTTCCTGGACTTGTTCAAGAGGGGATGCTACCTAGACATTAGGAGGAATTGTCACATCTGTTACTGGACTGAACTTGGGTCTGCTTGCCCACCACGCAGCCAAGCCAATCTACTGACACCAATGGGTTGTGGTGAAGGAGAATATAGCATTTATTGCAGGCACCAAGCAAGGAGAATGGGTGGCTGCTCAATGACCTGAACTCCCTGATGGCTTTCAGGGAAGGGTGTTTTAAAAGCAACATTTGGGGTGAGAGTTGCAGCTCAAGGACTTTCTTCTGATTCATTGGTGGTGAGGTAACAGGGTGATGTTTTAGGAATCTTAACCATCAACCTTCTGGTTCTAACCAGTTTAGGGTCTGGTGCTTGTGGTCAGTGTGTCCTGACCTCTACCTGGGTGGCAGGGGGATCTTAGTTTCTGTAGAACAATTCAAAGATATGCATCAGATTGTTATGTATATCCCTTGGGGAGGAATAGGACTCTGTTTTATCACTGAATTATTGTTTAAGCTACTTTTCTTGCTTACCTGCTTTTTCTTTGTTTCTGCATTCCCTCACTTCCCTAATTAGTAACTGCTTGAGTCTGCTCTTTGGAATTCAGGGGAGGCCTAGGAGACTAAAGCTTTTTTCTACAAATAAGAAACTGGGGACAAAGAGGGGCTTTTATACCTGGGAAGGCCCTGCATGGTCCTGCTTGGTTTCAACCCTTCTTTTTCTTTGATATTTCTCAATCCTGATGGGAACAGAGGGCAGGGCAAGAAAGAGAATAAAGTTTTGGATAAAGAAGTTAATTGTAAACCTGACAGAGAAACTCGGTTTTAGGGGTACTTGGTTTCACATACACTGATTGGACAATACAAAAATACTTAAGTACCTGTTTTCTACCCATTTTACTAAATTGTTATCAATCACTAGACATCATATAGATTCATGAATTTTTAAAATACATTATTTAATCAACTAGTTTATATAGACAGGGACCCTACACACTCTAGGGGCAGTCTAGCCAGAATCAGCACTTTGTCCATGGATTGTTTGGAAGGAATGGTACCATCTGTTCCTGGACACTGTTTTATTTATTAGTCATTTTTTACCTCTTGCAAGGCCTAGCCCATAGTTTCTCACATGATTTTTTTTTTCACATTGTACACTGAGGACATACAGTAGGCTCTCAATAAATATTTGTTGAATGAATAATAGCTGCTTAATACATACCTGTTGAATTGAAAAGGATAACTGTATAACAAATGGCACAGAGAAAATGCTTAGCTGTTACTCCTGGTAATTATTTCTCCATTGGGGGATAATAAAAAATATTTTCCTGTTATTTACTACTACAGATAAATTTCTGAGAACACACTTACATAGCTCTGGGGATACCTTTGCTAGACCAAGGATTATTCTCACCCTTTCTTGTCCTTGGGGAGAACTGATTCAGGCTTTGTGAAGAAAATGTTTAGTGTTGTTTTCTTGTTCCATTATCTGTTCCTAGGTCTTTTCATTTAGAATCCTTGTAAAACAGGTGTATAAACAGAATTGTTTTTAATGAAAGGGAACCTTGCCCTTAGCAAGCCTCTGAACAGTTGTTTTCTGCACCTGCAGTAATAAAATTCGAGAGAGATAATGTACTGAATTTTAATCACATGCTGCCTTGTTACATATTCATTGTTTAAAAACATTTCCTTTATTGTGGAGTTGTTAGTAAAAAGGCGGTGTTGCCAGTTAAGCCACTGAATGGCCTGGGGAGTGATTTTACACTGGGGAATGATTATAGTCTTGTGTAAAAATATCAGACTCTTAGGTTAAAGTGAAAAAAAGACTGGTAAAAATGCTTGATGAAAGCTGGGCTCACTAGAAATGCTTCAAGTGTGTGTGTGTATTTAAAGTTATAGATGAAGTTGGATTTTTATCTAAATACACAGAAAAGGATCATTTAGTCAACAGCTATGTATATTAAAATTTTGATAACATCAATATATTTAATAAAATTGACCACTGAAGGGAAGGGGAGCAGATTTTGCCACCCCAAAATATGCCTGTTTGGCATAAGGATTATCTTTACCTGGTTATTTTTTAAGAAACAGCAGAAACAGAAAAGCTTCGAAAACTGAATAGAAGTAAGAGACATTGACAGTTATAAGGGAAATCTCCATTTGTAAGGGTGTCTCCCTGCTGTAACAGGAGGAGGAGGATGACCAAATCTCTAGAAACTCTTATCAATGGAGAAGGCTATGACTTAAATCTGTATAACAGCGTTAGTCTTGTTTATTGTGCTTTGCCTGATGATTTCCCATAACTGGCTCCCCTACCCCAACATTTTTGTCTTTAGGTGGAGATGGTATTTAAGGCAGTGCTTGGGCCATTTCCTGGGTACTCAGTTTTCCTGGGTATCTCCCATATTTATAAAAGGTATACATAGCATTAAGCGTCTGTTTGTTTTCTCCTGTTAATCTGTGTTTTATTATAGATGATCTCAACTGAGAACCTGGAAAGGTGGAGGGAAAATGATACTTCCTCCCCAACACAACCAAAGACGGTTTAACAGAGTTCCTAGGGCTGTCAGTTTTCTTCTTGTTACTTGACTTTTTAAAAATATTAGACTTGTTTCATGTTGACTGTTTCCACATTTCTTTACCTGAACATATTCAATGCTTATTTAATAGAGATTATTTCAGTTATTTTTTAAAAGGAATTATGAAAGGGAAAAAAAGTTATTAGCCTTTATTTTTTACTGTATATTTTAATATGATCAGTGCATTATGTTTTGCTATGTTTTCTGGAAGACTCTAGATATTTTCTTTATATTGGAATTTGGAGTTCTCTAATATGGAGTTTTTCTCAAAAGGTGTAGAATATGTAAAGATGAAAAAGTATCTGCTGTTCTTCATCCTCAGGTAAAAAAGTACACAAAAAAACTAAAATGTATGAATTTAGTGGTGCTGATGAACCTAGTGGCAGGGCAGGAATAGAGACGCAGAGGTAGAGAGCGGACTTGTGGACACAGGTGGGGAAGGGGAGGGTGGGACGAATTGAGAGAGTAGCATTGACATGTATACACTACCATGTGTAAAATAGCTAGCGAGTGGGAAGCTTCCATATAGCACGGGGAGATCAGCTCCGTGCTTTGTGATGACCTAGAGGCATGGGATGGGGAGGGTGGGAGGGAGACTCAAGAGGGAAGCGATATGGGGATATATGTATACATATAGCTGATTCACTTGGTTGTACAGTAGAAACTAACACAACATTGTAAAGCAATTATAATCCAATACAGATGTAAAGAAAACAAATAAAATGTATGAATTTAGGTTAATATATGTTAGAAATTAGGTTACATATATGTTAGAATTTTCAGAGATTCAGCATAACATAGTGTGGGATTTCCCAAACTTGCTTGTTCATAAGAATCTTCTGGGTGTGTCACCTTGGTGAGTGTCAAGACAAAAGGCACAACCAAGCCAAAGATCGGGAGGCGGAAGTATTTATTACTTGCAGCAGTAAGGAGAACACCAGGGATATTTCCCAAAGTAATGTCTTCCTGAACAGCAAAATTGGGGAAGTTTTAAACTAAACATCATGCATATTCATGAAGGGGTTTCAGCAGAGGAGAATTCAGCATAGAAGTGGGGCAGAGGTCTTCAGAGGCCAAGCTCTAGCTTGACTGAAGTCAGGAAAGGTCAACATCATCATTCATTCTTCACCTGGGTGAGGACCTTAGTTCCTGCAGAACTCAAAGATATGTATCAGATTGTTATGTTATATCCCTTGAGGAGGAACTAGGACTCTGTTTTATCACTGAACTATTGTTTCTTGACTGCTTTTCCTTTGTTCCTGAATTCCCTCACTTCCCTAAGGATCATTAATTACTGAGATCTGTTCAAGGACAAGCACCGTGGCCCGGCTTAGATCACAAAATGGCTCAGGCCCAAAATAGCTTCTCTTATGTCAAGAAAGCCATGCCTGGTTCTCTTTCTCCAGGGACCCCCTATCACATCTGCTTACAGGAGGACTTCTTGCTAATGTAGATTCTTAGGTCCCCCAGGCCTGCAGAATCAGAATCTCCAGGGAGAGGGCCTGGAGTGCTTGTTTAACATACAAAACATTGGGTAGTGGTTAAGAGCAGGTGTTTGGGACTAGAATATCTGAGTTAGAACCTTGATTTCATCATTTTTTAACAGGTTATTCATGGAGAAGGTACTAAAAGTTCTAAGCCTCAGTTTTCTTATACATAAAATGGGGGAAGTGATAATGCCTACTAAGAGGGTTGCTGTATGGATTAAATGAGATGGTAAATTGTGTCAGGTATTTAGTACAAGGCCTGGCACTAGGTAAACGTTCAATAAATATTAGCTACTATCATTTGTAGTATAATATTTAGTACATATTCAAATAAATTTTCTCAAAGAAATTATGAAATACACTGATTATTTAAATAGGTTGGTTACTATTTAATGTGAGAATCAAATGAACCAAAATGCCATTTTCAGCTCTTTGAAGCTAATTCAGTCTTTTGAGCTTTTCCCTAACAAAAAGGCACATTTATGCCACATATATTCTGGCATTTTAAAAAATACATTTTCCTGAAGTAAAATGTTGCAACAGATCTAAAAGGTGATTTTTGTTGTATTGTCTGTAAGTTACTTTTAAATACTTATGCATAGAAAGTGTGATATATATGTGTAAATTGTTTTTTTTAAATAAATAAATTTATTTATTTATTTATTGGCCACGTTGGGTCTTCGTTGCTGCACGCAGGCTTTCTCTAGTTGCAGCAAGCGGGGGCTACTCTTCGTTGTGGTGTGCGGGCTTCTCATTGAGGTGGTTTCTCTTGTTGTGGAGCACAGGCTCTAGGTATGCGGGCTGCAGTAGTTGTGGCACACGGGCTCAGTAGTTGTGGCTCGAGGGTTCTAGAGCGCAGGCTCAGTAGTTGTGGCGCATGGGCTTAGCTGCTCTGCGGCATGTGGGATCTTCCTGGACCAAGGCTCGAACCCATGTCCCCTGCATTGGCAGGCGGATTCTTAACCACTGCACCACCAGGGAAGTCCTGTAAATTGTTTTAAAACCACAACTGTTAACATTTGAAATGACCTAATCAGGAATCCACGGGCTAAAGGAAGTTAGTTAGCATTCAAAGAGACAATTATCTGACTCTGCAAGAGAGGGTTTATTGACTAGCATAAGTGATTTTAGACAAAAATTTTCATTGATTAAATGGGAGCTTTCAATTTACGTGGATTGGGTAGATACTATAAAGCACCACCACTTTTGCATGGTTGGGGTAGAAAAATTAGGAGCATCCATCAGCTTGATCCCTTTGGATTGATACAGATATGTTGACTTTCCTTCAGTCCTTTGTCCCAGCACTTAAAGGATGGGCCATTGTGTGATTCAGCTAGGCACTCAGATCAGCTCATCCTGCCCACAGAATGCTGTGTTTGTCTCTGAATCTTTAATATGAGGCTCTTCCTGGAGAGCCCAAGGGCAAGTGAGGACTTCATCTCGCTTACAGACCTGGGTTTGTGCTTCCTTGCTATAAATGTTTATACATGTGGCGAAATTCATTGTGAAGCTAACTTTGTTTTTCACATATTCTGGTGGTGAGTTGTAGAAAAGGACACTTGCAGCACTCACCTGCCTTTGATCATTAAAGCTACTAAGCAAGAGATACTCAAAAAAAAAATGAGGCCAATTTTGAGTGACCACTGTTAAAAGATAAACTGAGACATATTAAAAATTTTAAAAGTGTTTTTGAGCAAAAATTGATTTGAATTGGGCAGTGCCAAACCAGAAGTGGTTAGGAGCACTCCTTGGACAGGAGCCAGGGGAAAGACTTACCTAGAGAGGATGAAGAAGCAAAGAAAGGAAATTATTGATTGGCTATAGCTTAAAGCCCTGCTGACTGTTTGTGATTGGTTGTGCTTAGCATTTTGATTTCAAAACCATGAGGCATTTACAGGCTGAGATTTTGGTTTGCTTACATAGGCCACCCAGACATTAGTACCACTGCAGTCTGATGGCTTCTTTGTTTACTTAATTTAACACCACATAAGTTTACTTCAATTCACGCATACCTCCTAGTTTCATCGTAAGTTTTAAAGGTTGAAGTTCAAAATCTTAGGGATTTTAGTATTCGTTTTTCAATCCTTGGTATCATATATTCACTCAAAAGAGGCAATTCTGCATATCTCTTCCAGGTTCATTGGTAGCTTGAAATAGAACGTAGCAGGAATGTTCACAAGTTGGCAAACTCCACAAACTTCCCCAACCATCCCCCCCACCCCCACCCCAGAGCTGTTTGCTGAATATTTACCTAGGCTTTCATGGTCTGGTGTCCATTCTGACAGGTCTGTACTCATGATTCACTGGATTTAAAAAAGATTCAGAATAGTACCTTTGCATAGAAGATAAAGGTCAGCAAATACTTAAAAAGCTCATAAATTTCTTGCTTTCTTTCTGGACCACATTGCATTGCTGGGAGACGATGTGGAATACAGCCAGCTAGAGGCACACAGAATTGGTCTGGGCCTTTGGCAGAAGAGGTTGGTTTTAGACGAAATTCAGAGATAAAACCCAGATAAAATCAAGACAGGTGATGGAGCTGAATAAAGAAACTAAGGTTCATGTATTAATTTCCACAAGCATCTCTTAATTTTCTGTTGGTAATAAAGATTGGTAGCATATTTATTGTTCTTTATGTAAATGTTTTTCAGTTAAAATTTTTATTTTGAGATATTTGTAGATTTATTTGCACTTGTATGAAATAATACAGAGATCCCATGTACCCTTTACCCATTCTCCCTCAATGGCAACATTCTACAAAACTGTAACACACCATAGCCTTGACATTGACACTGATGTAGTCAAGATACAGAACATTTCCATCACTACAAGGATCCCTCCTGATGCCCTTTTATAGCCATGGCCACTCCCACTCACTACCACTCCTTCCTTATAACCCTTGACAACCACAAATGTGTTCTTCATTTCTATAATTTTGTCATTTCAAGAATGTTATGTAACTGGAATAATACAATATGTAACCTTGGGATTGGCTTTTTTTCACTCAGTGTAATTCTCTGAAGCTTCATTGAGGTCATTGTATCAAAAGTTCATTCCTTTTTATTGCTTGGTGGTTATTCATGGTATGGATGTACCACAGTTTGTTTAATCATTTACCCATTGATGTATATCTGGGTTGTTTTGGCTGTTGTGAATAAGGCTGTTATAAACATGGGTGTACAGGTTTTTTGGTGAATGTAATTTTTTATTTCTCTGGGATATATGCCCAGCAGTGCAATTGCTGGGTTATATGGTAGTCACATTTAAGTTTTTAAAGAATGTGCCACACTTTTTAGAGTATCTGTATCATTTTTACATTCCCAACAGCAAAGTATGAGAGATCCAGAGTTTCTGTATCCTTGCCAGCATGTGGGTGTGTTACTAGTTTTTATTTCAGCCATTCTTGCAGGTGTATCTCATTGTGGTTTTAAGGCATTGTTACTGGCTAAGGATGCTGGACAAAATTTTTTGTACTTATTTGCCATCTGTATATCTTCTTTGTTGACATGTCTCTTCATGTCTTTTTCCCATTTTCTAATTGGATTTTTTTTTTAACTGTTGAGTTTTGAGAGTTCTTTAGATATTTTAGGCTAGTCCTTTGGTAAATATGTGGTTTGTAAATGTTTTCTCCTGGACTATAGCTTGTCTTTTCACATTTATCATATGATCTCTTACAGAAAAAAAGATTTTAATTTTGATAAGTTCCAATTTATCATTTTTTCTTTTTGGTGTTGACTAAGAGCACTTTGCTTAGTCCTAGATCTTCAGGATTTTTTTTTTCCTTCCAAAAGTTTTATAGTGTTATATTTTACATTTAATCTGTGGTCTATTTTGAGCTAATTTTTGTATAAAGAGTGAGACTTAGGTGAGTTTTATTTTTTGGTTTATGGATGTTTAATTGTCCAGCATTGTTTATTGAAAAGGTGATTTTTTTACATTGAAGTGCTTTTGAACTTCTGTCAAAAATCAATTGGTTATATTTGTGTGGACCCATCCTGGCTTCTCTGTGCTGTTCCAATTTCATTGATTTCTGCTCTCTACTGTTTTTCATCCTTCTGCTTGCTCAGGGTTTATTTTGTTTTTCTTTTTCAAGGTTCTTGAGGTGGGAGCTTAAATTATTGATTTGAGAATTTTCCCCTTTTCTACTGCATTACGTTCACACTACAAATTTTTTCTCTCAGCACTATTAGCAGTCTCCCACAAATTGATGATGTATTTTCATTTTCATTCTGTTCAATGTATTTTTAATTTCTCTTGAACCTTTCTTTTTTTGATCCATTTACTATTTAGAAGTGTGTTGTTTAATTCCTAGGTGTATGTAGATTTTCCCATTATCTTTCTTGTTGATTTCTAGCTTAATCTCTTTTTGGAGAACACACTGCATGTGATTTGAATTCTTTTAAATTTTTAAGACTTGTTTTTATGGCCCAGAATATAGTCTATCTTGGAGTATATTTCTTGGGCAGTTGAAAAGAAGGTGTATTATGCTGTTGTTGGGTGAACTGTTCTATAAATGTTGAGATTCTGTTGGTTGATAATGTTGTCAAGTTCTATGTCCTTGCTGATTTTCTGTTTGGTGGTGGTTTTATCAATTGTTAAGAGAGGAGTGTTGAAGTCTACAAGTATACTTTGGAATTTACTTTTTTTTCTTTTCAGTTCTAGCAGTTTGGGATTCACATAATTTGCAGCTCTGTTATTTGGTTCACACTCATTTAGGATTGTTATGTCTTCATGGTCGATTTACCCTTTTATAACTAGACAATGTGTCTCTCTGTTTCTGGTAATTTTCTTTGCTCTAAAGTCTATTTTATGTGATATTAATAGAGCCACTCCTATTTGCCTTTGATTAATGTTTACATGATATATCTCTTTTAATCCTTTTACTTCCAGCTGACCTATATTGTTACATTTAAAGGGAGTTTCTTT
Source organism: Balaenoptera ricei (assembly GCF_028023285.1). NCBI lineage: Eukaryota > Metazoa > Chordata > Mammalia > Artiodactyla > Balaenopteridae > Balaenoptera > Balaenoptera ricei. The sequence goes on along the minus strand of NC_082643.1, from coordinate 46,840,468 downwards.
AGACAGCGTATAGTTAGTCCATGGTGTTTAATTCACTCTGCCAATCTTTGTCTTTTAATAAGTATATTAGGCCATTTCATATAATGTATGTATTGATATGTTGGGGTTTAAGTCTGCCATTTTATTTTTTGTTTCTTGTTTTCTTTTGCCTATATTCCTATGTATTTCTTAAACCTGTTTTAGAACTTGATTTTGATTTATCTGTATTGTTGTTTGTGTCTCTGTGTGTGTGTGTGTGTTACTTTTTGCTTTATAGCACAGTGAATCAGTTATACATATACATATATCCCCATATCTCTTCCTTCTTGCGTCTCCCTCCCACCCTCAACATCCCACCCTTCTAGCTGGTCACAAAGGACAAAGCTGATCTCCCTGTGCTATGCGACTGCTTCCCACTAGCTATTTTACATTTGGTAGTGTATGTATGTCCATATATACACTACCGCTCTCACATTTTGTCCCAGCTTACCCTTCCCCCTCCCTGTGTCCCCAAGTCCATTCTCTAGTAGGTCTGCGTCTTTATTCCCGTCTTGCCCCTAGGTTCTTCATGACCATTTTTTTTTATTTTTTATTTTTTTAGATTCCATATATATGTGTTAGCATACGGTATTTGTTTTTCTCTTTCTGACTTACTTCACTCTGTATGACAGACCCTAGGTCCATCCAGCTCACTACAGATAACTCAATTTTGTTTCTTTTTATGGCTGAGTAATATTCCATTGTATATATGTGCCACATCTTCTTTATCCATTCATCTGTCGATGGACACTTAGGTTGCTTCCATGTCCTGGCTATTGTAAATAGAGCTGCAATGAACATTGTGATACATGATTCTTTTTGAATTATGGTTTTCTCAGGGTATATGCCCAGTAGTGGGATTGCTGGGTCATATGGTAGTTCTATTTTTAGTTTTTTAAGGACCCTCCATACTGTTCTCCATAGTGGCTGTATCAATTTACATTCCCACCTTCCCAGTGCAAGAAGGTTCCCTTTTCTCCACACCCTCTCCAGCATTTATTGTTTGTAGATTTTTTGATGATGGCCATTCTGACCAGTGTGAGATGATATCTCCTTGTAGTTTTGATTTGCATTTCTCTAATGATTAATGATGTTGAGCCTCCTTTCATGTGTTTGTTGGCAATCTGTATATCTTCTTTGATGAAATGTCTATTTAGGTCTTCTGCCCATTTTTGGATTGGGTTGATTGTTTTTTTGATATTGAGCTGCATGAGCTGCTTATAAATTTTGGAAATTAATCCTTTGTCAGTTGCTTCATTTGCAAGTATTTCCTCCCATTCTGAGGGTTGTCTTTTCATCTTGTTTATGGTTTCCTTTGCTGTGCAAAGCTTTTAAGTTTCATTAGGTCCCATTCGTTTATTTGTGTTTTTATTTCCATTTTTCTAGGAGGTGGGTCAAAAAGGATCTTGCTGTGATTTATGTCATAGAGTGTTCTGCCTATGTTTTCCTCTAAGAATTTGATAGTGTCTGGCCTTACATTTAGGTCTTTAATCCATTTTGAGTTTATTTTTGTGTATGGTGTTAGAGAGTGTTCTAATTTCATTCTTTTACATGTAGCTGTCCAGTTTTCCCAGCACCACTTATTGAAGAGGATGTCTTTTCTCCATCGTATATTCTTGGCTCCTTTATCAAAGATGAGGTGACCATATGTGTGTGGGTTTGCCTCTGGGCTTTCTATCCTGTTCCATTGATCTATATTTCTGTTTTTGTGCCAGTACAATACTGTCTTGATTACTGTAGCTTTGTAGTATAGTTTGAAGTCCAGGAACCTGATTCCTCCAGCTCCGTTTTTCTTTCTCAAGATTGCTTTGGCTACTTGGGGTCTTTTGTGTTTCCATACAAATTGTGAAATATTTTGTTTTAGTTCTGTGAAAAATGCCAGTGGCGGTTTGATAGGGATTGCACTGAATCTGTAGATTGCTTGGGTAGTATAGTCATTTTCACAATGTTGATTCTTCCAATCCAAGAACATGGTATATCTCTGCATCTGTTTGTATCATCTTTAATTTCTTTCATCAGTGTCTTATAATTTTCTGCACACAGGTCTTTTGTCTCCTTCGGTAGGTTTATTCCTAGGTATTTTATTCTTTTTGTTGCAATGGTAAATGGGAGTGTTTTCTTAATTTCACTTTCAGATTTTTCATCATTAGTGTATAGGAATGGAAGAGATTTCTGTGCATTAATTTTGTATCTTGCTACTTTACCAAATTCATTGATTAACTCTAGTAGTTTTCGGGTAGCATCTTTAGGATTCTCTATGTATAGTATCATGTCATCTTCAAACAGTGACAGCTTTACTTCCTCTTTTCAGATTTGGATTCCTTTTATTTCTTTTTCTTCTCTGATTGCTGTGGCTAAAACTTCCAAAACTATGTTGAATAATAGTGATGAGGGTGGGCAACCTTGTCTTGTTCCTGATCTTAGTGGAAATGGTTTCAGTTTTTCACCATTGAGGACGATGTTGGCTGTGGGTTTGCCATATATGGCCTTTATTATGTTGAGGTAAGTTCCCTCTATGCCTACTTTCTGGAGTTTTTTTTATCATAAATGGATGTTGAATTTTGTCAAAAGCTTTCTCTGCATCTATTGAGATGATCATATGGTTTTTCTCCTTCAGTTTGTTAATATGGTGTATCAAATTGATTGATTTGCATATATTAAAGAATCCTTGCATTCCTGGGGTAAACCCCACTTGATCATTGTGTATGATCCTTTTAATGTGCTGCTGGATTCTGTTTGCTAGTATTCTGTTGAGGATTTTTGCATCTACGTTCATCAGTGATATTGGTCTGTAGTTTTCTTTTGTTGTGACATCTTTGTCTGGTTTTGGTATCAGGGTGATGGTGGCCTCGTAGAATGAGTTTGGGAGTGTTCCCTCCTCTGCAAATTTTTGGAGGAGTTTGAGAAGGATAGGTGTTACCTTTTCGCTGAATGTTTGATAGAATTCGCCTGTGAAGCCATCTGGTCCTGGGCTTTTGTTTGTTGGAAGATTTTTAATCACAGTTTCAATTTCAGTGCTTGTGATTGGTCTGTTTATATTTTCTATTTCTTCCTGGTTCAGTCTTGGCAGGTTGTACATTTCTAATAATTTGTCCATTTCTTCCAGGTTGTCCATTTTACTGGCATATAGTTGCTTGAAGTAATGTCTCATGATCCTTTGTATTTCTGCTGTGTCAGTTGTTACTTCTCCTTTTTCATTTCTAATTCTATTGATTTGAGTCTTCTCCCTTTTTTTCTTGATGGGTCTGGCTAATGGTTTATCAATTTTGTTTATCTTCTCAAAGAACCAGCTTTTAGTTTTATTGATCTTTGCTATCATTTCCTTCATTTCTCTTTCATGAGTTTCTGATCTGATCTTTATGATTTCTTTCCTTCTGCTAACTTTGGGTTTTTTTTGTTCTTCTTTCTCTAATTGCTTTAGGTGTAAGGTTAGGTTGTTTATTTGAGATGTTTCTTGTTTCTTAAGGTAGGATTGTATTGCTATAAACTTCCCTCTTAGAATTGCTTTTGCTGCATCCCATAGGTTTTGGGTCATCGTGTTTTCATTGTCATTTGTTTCTTGGTATTTCTTGATTTCCTCTTTGATTTCTTCAGTGATCTCTTGGTTATTAAGTAGTGTATTGTTTAGCCTCCATGTGTTTGTATTTTTTACAGATTTTTTTCCTATAATTGATATCTACTCTCATAGCATTGTGGTCGGAAAAGATACTTGTTATGATTTCAATTTTCTTAAATTTACCAAAGCTTGACTTGTGACCCAAGATATGATCTATCCTGGAAAATGTTCCATGAGCACTTGAGAAGAAAGTTTATCCTGTTGTTTTTAGATGGAATGTCCTATAAATATCAATTAAGTCCATCTTGTTTAATGTATCACTTAAAGCTTGTGTTTCCTCATTTATTTTCATTTTGGATGATCTGTCCATTGGTGAAAGTGGGGTGTTAAAGTCCCCTACTCTGATTGTGTTACTGTCGATTTCCCCTTTTATGGCTGTTAGTATGTGCCTTATGTATTGAGCTGCTCCTATGTTGGGTGCATAAATATTTACAATTGTTATACCTTCTTCTTGGATTGATCCCTTGATCATTATGTAGTGTCCTTCTTTGTCTCCTGTAATAGTCTTTGTTTTAAAGTCTCTTTTGTCTGATATGAGAATTGCTACTCCAGCTTTCTTTTGATTTCCATTTGCATGGAGTATCTTTTTCCGTCCCCTCACTTTCAGTCTGTATGTGTCCCTAGGTCTGAAGTGGGTCTCTTGTAGACAGCATATATATGGGTCTTGTTTTCGTATCCATTCAGCCAGTCTGTGTCTTTTGGTTGGAGCATTTAATCCATTTACACTTAAGGTAATTATCGATATGTATGTTCCTATTACCATTTTCTTAATTGTTTTGGGTTTGTTATTGCAGGTCTTTTCCTTCTCTTGTGTTTCTTGCCTAGAGAAGCTCCTTTAGCATTTGTTGTAAAGCTGGTTTGGTGGTGCTGAATTCTCTTAGCTTTTGCTTGTCTGTAAAGTTTTAATTTCTCCGTCAAATCTGAGTGAGATCCTTGCTGGGTAGAGTAATCTTAGTTGTCAATTTTTCTCCTTCATCACTTTAAATATATGCTGCCACTCCCTTCTGGCTTGCAGAGTTTCTGCTGAAAGATCATCTGTTAACCTTATGGGGATTCCCCTGTGTGTTATTTGTTGTTTTTCCCTTGCTGCTTTTAATATTTTTTCTTTGTATTTAATTTTTGATAGTTTGATTAATATGTGTCTTGGCATGTTTCTCCTTGGATTTATCCTGTATGGGACTCTCTGTGCTTCCTGGACTTTTTAAACTATTTCCTTACCCATATTAGGGAAGTTTTCAACTATAATCTCTTCAAATATTTTCTCAGTCCCTTTGTTTTTCTCTTCTTCTTTTGGGACCCCTATAATTCAAATGTTGGTGCGTTTAATATTGTCCCAGCGGTCTCTGAGATTGTTATCAATTCTTTTCATTCATTTTTGTTTATTCTGCTCTGCAATAGTTATTTCCAGTATTTTATCTTCCAGGTCCCTTATCCGTTCTTCTGCCTCAGTTATTCTGCTATTGATCCCTTCTAGAGAATTTTAAATTTCATTTATTGTGTTGTTCATGATTGTTTGTTTGCTCTTTAGTTCTTCTAGGTCCTTGTTAAACGTTTCTTGTATTTTCTCCATTCTGTTTCCAAGATTTTGGATCATCTTTACTATCATTATTCTGAATTCTTTTTCAGGTAGACTGCCTATTTCCTCTTCATTTGTTAGGTCTGGTGGGTTTTTACCTTGCTCCTTCATCTGCTGTTTGTTTCTTTGTCTTCTCATTTTGCTTAACTTACTGTGTTTGGGGTCTCTTTTTTGCAGGCTGCAGGTTCGTAGTTCCCGTTGTTTTTGGTGTCTGTCCCTAGTGGCTAAGGTTGGTTCAGTGGGTTGTGTAAGCTTCCTGGTGGAGGGGACTGGTGCCTGTGTTCTGGTGGATGAGGCTGGATCTTGTCTTTCTGGTGGGCAGGTCCACATCTGGTGGTGTGTTTTGGGGTGTCTGTGACCTTATTATGATTTTAGGGAGCCTCTCTGCTAATGGGTGGGGTTTTGTTCCTGTCTTGCTAGTTGTTTGGCATAGGGTGTCCAGCATCTGTATTGTTTTTGATTGTGTCTTTTTGCATAGCCTTTTGGTGGTCGCTCTAGATTAATTATATTGATATATACGTAATTTATCACAATCTGCTGCTATTATCATTTTTCTCGTTTGAGTTAAATATAGAAGCCTTACCTACCATTTAATCCTTTTATTTTCCTTTGTTTATAACATAATTGTTTTAAACCTCTCCTCTGCATGCATTTAATCAGTCAGACAGTGTTACAATTTTTGCTTCAACATCAGTTACCTAATAGTTCATTTACCTCTTCCTTGTTTCATTCTAGCTTAACTACCAGTCATCTGCCCCACTTATTACTTATAAAATATAAATCAGAGATAAAGTGCTGTAGATGGGGTAATATCAGTGCCACTCTGCTGAGCGCAGGAACTACAAAATAATCTCCGTCCTCAGTCAGGGGTAAGGTATGGGAGTAGGGTCAAGTTCATTGGCCAGTAGGGCAGTATTTTAGTTCTTGTCATTTTTGTTTTCATTAAGTTTCTTTCTCATTTTGTTTCAGTTATTAATGGTAAGAAATTTGGAATGCTTATTGAAAGAAGTGCAAAATGTGTTCCAAAACCAAATATAACATTTAAAAAATTAGTTTCTGTTTCTCAGTATCTGTATCCTTGCTTCAGGGTTCCTGCTGATATACACAGTGTCTGTGAAAAGTAGAGGAAAACATTCCCACTGGGGGAAGAATTGTGGAAAAAGGTGCCATTTTTAGGGCTGCTCTAGCCCCACAATATGTGCACTGAATTTTCTACCCTCACCCTCTTAGCAGGGTCCCTCTCTGCTGGGCTCAACCTGCCTCACTGTTACCTGTGACTCTGCCTTACCTCTCTGAATTTCTCTCATGTTTTGATCTAAAGAAATTTTCTAAGAAATCTGCTCAGATATATTATTTTTCTTTTATTCTGATATCTTGGTTTCTTTCAAGAGGAATAAAATGTAAATTAAATGTAGATTTATTTCTATTCAAAATTCAGTATTAATAAAAGCAATTGTAGCTCTTACTACACCTGTCGTAAGTAATTTCCAGCAACAGGTAACAGGTGTTTTGAGGAAAAGGGGACTTCATGGTCAAAATAAGTTGAGAAAATGGTACATAATCTATCCCATTTTTGTATATTTATATAGTAACAACTCTCAAAAGTTATGTAGTAAAGAAATTCTTGCTTAACTTTGTTTAATCTAGCATTTAACTATATAATTCTACATAAATAAATAATCCAAATTTATTTACCTACATAATTCCTCTTCAATATATTTCATTTTATTTTACTTTGCATATCACCAATTAATAAGTTTTAGTCTATTAATGCCTATTAAAACCAATTTTAGCTTGGGAAATATAAGTTACAAATAATTTATTTGGTTTCTACAATATGTGGGATGTTATACTATGCACTGATATAATTAATCTTTCTTGACTTTTTTAAAGTTAATAACAAATCTGTAACTTTACTGTCATCTCCTCTATAGAAAGTTCTCTTAGTCTGCATCTTATGGACCTTTTCAGGTTCTAATGAATGGCATGAACAGTCCCCAAATTGGATATGGTATTTTGTGTAAGATGTGCACATTTCTGTAGAAAGGGCTCATTGTTTTAAAATTCAGTCTTCAAAGAGTTTGTGACCTTTGTAAGATTAAGACCTACTCTTCTATAGGAGGTAGTTGCCACCATTTGTGTAGTTTTTCCTTTCCCAAATCAAGGTACTGCATTAAACGTCAATTTAGGTATCTAAACAAGATATAAAGATACATTATAATATATGGGTGAAGGCATTTAGCACATTTTGTTTTTATTTCAACTACCTATAATGATTATAACTTGTATAAAAGGGCAGGGGAAGTCACACTCTTTATGTTTTTATATTAAATAGCAGATTCAAATTTTATTTTTCATTGTTGCTTTAGTTTCCTGATGTGTTTTTTTTTGGTCTGTTTATATTTATTCACAAATGGTTACTAAATAGTGACTAGTTGCCATATATTAGATATTATGAAATAAAAATAAGAATCATCAGATGATTTTAAGGGATAAGTCTTCATTTGAACTTTACATTTCTTGGACAATAATTAGTAAGGTTAATATGCTAGAGAGCAGGCCATTGCAGAAGGTGTTTACCCCCTCCCCCCCAAAAAACAACAGAAATTGAAGGGATGCATTTTTAGCAGTTTGTTGAACAGCCAAACTTACTCCTGTTTTGTTACTTCAGACACCTGTTCTGATGCTATTCCTTGGCTCTGTATCACAGAACTTCCCATTAATGACTGTCCTTTTATTTCTAGTTTGATTCTTAATTCCATAAAATTTCTATTTTCATTCTTCCACTATTCCTATCCATCCAACATCTTTTTATAAAAAGTCTATTTTATATTGAAAACAGGGAGGGACCATTTTTTATCTGTAGTCTATAAAGTGATGTGGGCAGGATTTAGGTCCCAGCGTGTAATTTTAATAATTTAAGTGATCTGCCTGGGAATGAGGAATGGGTGAGGGTGCAAAATCTGAAACCTTGACCTTAATAGCATCATGTTTGAAAAAGCTGAATTAATTACTCTAAGAAAATAATGTACAAATGTAGTAACATATGAAGAAAATGTTTCCTTGGGAGAAAAATGAATTAATTATGGTAAAAAATTTTCAGCAGAAACAACACTGCATTCTTTTAAAGTGAAATCATAAATAGAGGTAAACTAATATTTCCGGAATTACTGACACTCCATATACAACGTGTATATTTTTCTTGGCCTTAAAATTTTTTTTCCACTAAATCAGATTCATTGCATTTGGCAAGATTTTCAGAAAGAGCATGAGGTTATTTGGGGGATGAGTATTTGACATGTTCACACAATGTACAGTTCAGGGTTCAAAGTTGAAATCACAGCACTGTTTTTCTTGACAAGAATTCTCTCTGGCAAATTGCCTAGGAAAATTCTGGTAGGTTTCCTTGCATCCCACCCAATATTCAACTAATATTATAAAATCAGTCATCAGCTGGGACTAACTAATTGCTCTAGAGTTATTTATCTGAATAAGATGACTCTCCATTAGACTTGTTGAAACAATGGGACACATTTAATTGAAAGACTCAAATATTCTTTTGCCTAAAAATTGGTGAGAAAATATATGTTGAATTTGTATCTTTGATAATATGCCAATTATATTATTGGTAAGTTATAGAAATATCTGTATATCTCAGGATAAAATCTAAGTAGGAACTTCTTAGAAATGTTTCTGCTCTAACTTCATTTAATGACATGTTACTGTTGTACTCTTACTATGCCATCAACATTTCACTTGTTAATTTATTTTGGTGGCTATAGTGCTGAAATTTTATGTCATTTTGAACTATAGACTCTGCCTCATGGAAAATATTATAGTGGTATTCAGAGAGTATAGACTCAGATTGGCTATTATAGTGTGAGTCTAAAATTTGATTTTAAGAGTGTGAGCATGTTGCTGAATCCAAGTTTGTGTGACTGACGCACAGTAAGGCCAAACAAACCGAAATGCCAGAATTTGGAGCTGAGAAAGGTTTATTGTGAGGGCCAAGCAAGGAGAACAGGCAACTCATGCTAAAAAAACCTGAACTCCATGATGGTTTTCAGGAAAGAGGTTTTAAAGGCAGAATTTGGGGTGCGGACTGCAGGGTGTGTGATTTTCTTCTGATTGGTTGGCAGTGAGGTAACAGGGCGGTGCTCCAGGGATCTTGTGCTCAGCCTGAAGTTACCATCCTCCACCTGGGTGGAGTCCTTACTTCCTGCAGAAGAACTCAAAGATAGTTAGGTACATCCCTTGAGGAGGAGCTAGGACCTTATTGCTGCACTATTGTTTGACTGCTTTTCCTTTGTTTCTGCATTCCTTCACTTCCCTGCTTAGTAACTGTTTGAATCTGACCTTTGAAGCTCAGGAAAGGTTTAGGAGGCTGAAGTGTTTTCCCTACAAATGAAAGTGGGGACATGAAAAGGCTTTTGTACCTGGGAGGGCCCCACAGGGTCCTGCTTGATTTCAAGCAGGCTGTGAAATGTTGAACAACTAGTGTAATTCTAGTGGAGTTCTTCAGTGTCTCCCAATAGAATTAAATATTGCTTTTTGAAAGAAGTTGATTTGGGATTAAGAGCTGTAATTTGTAATGTGTCATTGCAAAACATTATGTAAAATGGCCATGTTTGTAAATATGCAAGGTTTAGGTAAAATAAGTAATTTGGATGCTAAAGCAAAAATTAGGGGTGCAAATTTTTGTTTTATTTCCAAGTTTTATTTCCTGTATACTATCAACTCTCTCTGCATTTTGTAGTTAAATTGGTGCTATGTAGAGCCTGAAGCTTTATAGCAAAGTTCTACTTTTTTCTTTCTAACAATGTTTACAAGCATTTCACCATCATAAAACACGTTTCATTTTATTTTTTATTTTTATGTTTATATTCACAACAGAGATTCATTCATTTATTAATATGCATTTATTGAACATGAATTATGTACCAGACACTGTTCTAGTCCCTCAGAATTTACTAATGACTAAGACAGGAAAAACTTCCTACCATAATGATGTTTACATTATAGCAGGAGAGAAGACAATAAACAAACAAATCCAATGGCTAATTCTTAGTTCTCATCTTAGTTGACTTACAGCAGCATTCAACACAGCTGATCTTTTTCAATACTTTGCAACACTTTCTTTACTTAGTTTTGGGATTTCCCCAGGTTTTCTTCTCTGTCTGTTCATTCTCTATTTCCTTTGCTGGTTCCTCCTTATCTTCTTGATTTTTTAATATTGACATGCTCCACGGCTGTCCTTGAACTTCTTCTCCTCCTTGTCTTCTTTGCATCCTTGATGATTGTATTTATTAGCTTAGCTTTAAATACACTCTCTACTCTGACAACTGCCTATTCATTAGTCTCCAACTTAGACCTCTCCCTTGATCTCCAGGTTCAGTATGGAATTGTTCACTCCATATATCTTCTTTAATATCTGATACACATAAAGTCCTGATTGTACCTTCCGGATTGGCTTGTCCTGCAGGCTTTTCCATTTTAGTAAATGGTAACCCCAGCCAAAAATCTAAGAGCTATCGCTCACTTCTCTTTCTCTTCTAACACATCTCTAGTCCATTGTCTTTTTGATCTCATTACCCCTCATTTTCCCAACTCCAGCCATTCTAGCCTCCATGCTGTTCCTCCAGTACACCATATATGGTTCAGCCCGAGGGCCTTCTGCTGGAAATCTCATCTCCCAGATTTACTCATGGCACACTCCCTCACATCCTTCAGGTTTGTTCCCGAACTCACTTCTGTGAAACCTTCCCGGACCTATTGAAAAATTATACACCCCTTATTTATGTTCCTTACTAAGTTTTTCTTTATTGCATTTATCCCTGTCTAACATACTAAGTATTTTACTTCCTTTGTACTTTTGCTAGCTCCTCTCCTGCTAGAATGTGAGCTCCATGGGCAGGAAATTTCATGTTTTGCTCTGTACCTGGAATGGTATCTGGCATGCGGTAAGTCCTCAGTGGAATGTAGGGCTCCAGAGCAGAGGAACCACATCTCTGCAGGGTTTCCCTCCCTCCTTCTTCCCTCACCATTTCCCCTCCTTCCCTTCTTCCTTCCCTCTTTCTCTCCCTTCCTTCCTCCCTTCCCCGGCCCCCTTCCTCTTCCTCCTCTTTCTTCATTGTTCTTAATAGGCTTGGAGAAGCCGCTGAGTTAAAGCCCGTTTTCTATTTCTGGCTCTCTGTTTGGATTGGCAGTCACTTGGTTATGTGGGAAATCCGTGCCTAGTCTTCCTGAGGTGTGGGCTGCCTGGACATCATAGAAGCCTCTTCATCTTCAGGGTCATGGCCTGTTTTTTTGTTTTGTTTTGTTTTGCTAATTGCTTTATAACCACAACAAACTAGTACAGAGTATGCCCTGTACAAAGCAACACAGTAAAGATTGAGGTGTTCCCTTGGGCAAGGCTGAAGATTTCAGCCTGTGATATTTGGAATTTAGGCTACAGTCCTTGTTTTTGGATGGATCACTGGGTGTGTGACACAGTCCATGCTTTTGACCAGATTCGAACAGGAGAATGGCCACTTGGCCCAGGTAGAAGTAGATGAAGTGTTTGGTTTCATGTGTCACATAAGTACCGAAGTTCCTCCCCACAATGCAGTGGCAGGTGGGGTTCTACTTCTTGTCAAACTCCTTCTTGATATGGGCAGCAGTGTCCTTCTCTGTATTTCTCCAGTGCCTGAGTAGCGCACTCCACCGAGTCCTGTTGCATCTCCTCCAACATATCGGCATTTTTGATCACGGCCTTTCGGTCACACATGGTTACCAAAGAGCAGCGGCTGGCTGACTGCAGCGGTCTCCTGGGGGAGAGGCTGGTGAGGCTCAGACCCTTAGAGAGGAGCGGTCCCTACTGAAGCCGTGGCGCATCTATCAGGGTCACAGCCTATTAACCCTATAATTTGAATTCTGCTCCTGGCAGCTCAGCAGTCATTGAATGCCATTGATATGTGGCTGCAAAAGTTCTGTTTGGGGAGTGGCTTGTTCTTCTAGTGAGTGTCCGAGCTGCTGCCCACCATCGTGGCTCTGGATAACCCTCCTTTAGTACCTCCTATGATACTGTGCTACATTCACAGACTCATTTATTTTTCTCCCTGGCAGTAAATTGTAAGCTCTAGGAGAATAGGAACATTTTTTGAAAATAAATATTTGTTGAATAAAGGAAAGAATGTCTAAATTTCACTTATAGATAGAAAAATCTAAAAACAAAAAGATGGAAACTATTTTATGATGATAAAATATTGGTAGTAAGCACATAGTTTTTTCTTTCATTTGTTTTATCTATGCTATTTCTAAAAAAAGTCTGTCATTTTTTGGCACAAAGTTTCCAGTTCTTATACAGTGTACACCCTATTTTTTATATACTTTCATTCATGTTAATGGGAATCTGGAGCTGGATGAAGAGGAATAAGTGTGCCTAGCTTGCCATCTTTCCCAGAATATTTTCACCAATGTTTATGTTTTTTAATAAATGTGTTGTAATGAAAAATACTTCTCAGCTTTTTTACTCACCTTATATGCTTGATAGAGCAATAAATGACTTTGTCCACTCTCAAAGAACAAAAATTTATTCTCATCAAGGAGACTTAAAAAAAAATCTTTTCTTTGTGTGACAAGGCAGGTACTGAGCAGTTGTTTTCCTGCACCTATTGTCCTTAATTTTTTCTGTTCATCTCTTCATTCCCAAATATGCAAAACTACAGAGAAAAAAAGTTATAAAAGGCTAAAGATATGTGATTTCTCCTGAGGTGTTATTCTGTAGAAACATCTGGGTGTGTCATGTACCTGAGTGATTATAAAACAAACACTTTATATATGTTTGTAAACAGGTCATTTCCCTTATTGTGTGCACAGCCTTCTAAATAATATATCCCAATAGTCTGTAGCAATGCATTCCTAAAAATAATCCATGGTGATAACTAAATGCTGCTTCTAGGAATGGAGGAATAGAAAAGAGAAAGATTTGTGAAAAAATGAGAGGAACAGTTTACCTCATTGAAAGTTGGTTCAAGTTCTTCTTTTCTCTGTTTGTCAGAACTACAAATGAATTATTTTACTCTTTGTATGTAAGCACAAATAGCTTTGATGGTTATAAAGAAATAGTTCATGTATGTGTCATTGATTTAAATTACTTGAAAACCATTCCAATTTTAAGCAAATAATTACATGTCACAATTTCATGCTAAATATGTTGTTACTTTTTACTAAAATCTTAAGTGTAAGATTCAGTATAATATAAAAATTACATAAATAAATACCAATTAATTCATTTGCTCTTAGAGTAACCTTCTTACTCAGAGTGAGTTAAAAAAAGGATACCCAATTTTTTATCTTATTTGAAATTATAAAATTATTTTAAGAAAAATTTAATTTAGGAAGTTTTATTTTTCTGTATAATCATTGGGAATTGTGTAGACAATTTCTTTATTATATTTATTATTTATATATTATTATTATTTTATATGTTTATTAGATGTGTATAGCTCTTCACGTTGCCAGTATCATCAAGTAAAATGCTGCCAACCCCTTCCATATGTCATACCTTTTTTAATATGTCTTTGGTGTCTACACAGTCATGGCCTCATTGCAGGGATTCAGTAAATATTTGTTACTTAGTCAGTTCATTGATTCTTTCATTCAACAATTATTTATCAAATACCTATTATGTATCAGATATTTAATGCAAAAGGTAAACTGTAAATTTACATTTATTTATATCAAAATTTATATTTTGGATGTTATACCTTGGAAAATATTCTATAAATATCATTAGGTGAGCAGTTATTCTTAAAATAATGTTCTATTCACCTTAGTTCTTATTGTTATAAATATTGGTTCACAAAACACCATGTTAGATCCCAATAATGTCACTTATTTTAAGGCTGTTACAAGGACATTTTTTGCTCCCTGATATCAATGATCCTCTTCTCCTATAATGAAAGGACTCTTGTTTTGTAGCAGGACATGTGGCTACAGAGTAAGCACTACATTTTCTAAGCTCCCTTGGAGGTGATGTGTGCGGTTTCCAGATTTTCCTTAAAGGACAAAGAGCTGGCCCTCTGCCACCTTTTCCCCATCCTGCTGCTTTGAAAAGTGTTTGTGGTGATAGATCATGTTGTACCATGTGGATAAGAGCAGTATCTGAGGGATGACAGAGCTACGTGATAGAAAAAGCCTGGGTCCCCCATAAAATCCCTAGACTCTCATTTCCATACTGTAATGTGAAAGGAATAAACCTCTGTTTTCTTTATGGACTGTATTTGAATCTCTGTTATGCATTTCCTAAGACAGAATTTGGTACCAGAAATGGGGTGCATGAAGTGGCATTACCTAGATCTGTGGCATAATATGTTTAGCACTTGGGAGGCAGGAAGCACAGACACAGATATTGGAAGTTGAAAAGCTGGTTGATCCCTGATATGCTGAGGCAAAGCATTGATATAACTGTTGATTACAGTATTTTAGAAGGCAGATTAAATGGTGACGGAGGCCATATATAACATTAGGGGAAATCACTGGAAAGCTGCAGGATCTTCATGTGTGTTGGCAGCTTCTTGCTCTTCCAGCAAAATCCTATGACAGAGATGAACTCAGGCTAGAGTTAACCAGTCTGCAAGCAAAGGTGGAAGGGCATATAGTTCTGTTAAGAAAGGCTCTTTGTGCCAGGTTAGCAAAATAATTTCACTGAGAGTCCTATAATTTGAGGCCTTTGAGGGTTGAAAAAGTCAACTCCTGTATTCCAAACCAAAGCAATTATAACTGGTAGCTTCAAAGCCACTGCCTTAGTAGGAGATAAATTCAATGTCTTGCCAGATTTGGGAGCCAGACGAGAAGCAAAATCAAATTAAGAGTATTGCTTTTCCACCCAAACAAAATGGTTTAGATAGCCTGGATGTAGCTTCCATCCAGAGAGGGGGTAAGGAAAGCACACAGGGTAATAAGGAAAAGACAAGCATCTTCAGGCTTAAAGACTACATCTAGATTAAATCTTTGGCTATAGTTACTTACATATGGAACTAATCCAAAACAAATTGCCTGGAAGCTAGCTAAGGTTTTGAGGGAATTGTATGGCTACAGAACAACAACATAGCCTGCAAAAGCCTGTAATTGTTCAACCCTTTAGAAAATTCCTGGGCCGCCAAATCTGGACCAGCAAGGAGAAGGCTACAAAAATATCACAGTCTCCAAGAAGAGCAATCTTTGTACCACCTGCTTGATTCATGGCAAGGGAGGACAAAAGATAGGACAGCACCCACCAGGGGGTAGAACCAAAGGCTTTGGAAGAAAGCGCACATTTCTTCCAGGAAAGCAGAATCAGGGCCTTCCAGATGAGACTAATCCATTGTTGGTTCATGGAATATTTGTAATGCCTACTTAGTAGGATTTGATTATTGCCATGGCCCAGTGACTGCTATAAATTTCCCAATCCCTCTTTGCTCAATAGGGGCAGTTTAGTTTGCAGTATCTACTTCTTCACAAGCCGTGAGTATTGAGTGTATGGGGACAGATAAACTTGTTTTAGTTTGTAGGTTGCCAAATCATGAGGCTCCACATCCATGATTAATGAAGGGAAAGAGCTATACATCATCCAGAGAGGAGAGACTTTTAGCTGGGTACAGTAACCAGTGGGACTTTGGAATTTTCTCCCTTGTGGAGGTAATCAATGTATTCTATGTGAAGGAGAGAGATTGTGATGGATATTTGGGTTGCCACATGAATACACTGTGGCAAATAATGCTAGTTGTATTTAAATGTCCATTCTCTCCTTCAACAGAGATACAGACATACCTCTGAGATGTTGCATGTTCAATTTTAAACCACCACAATAAAGTGAGTATCACAGTTAAGTGAGATACACAATTTATTTTTGTTTCCCAGTGTATATAAGAGTTATGTTTATACCATACCATAGTGTATTAAATGTGGAATAGCATTATGTCTAAGAAAACAACATTCATGCCTTAATTAAAAATACTTTATTGCTAAAAAATGCTAACCATCATCTGAGCCTTCAGTTGAGTCATAGTAGTTACATTAAAGATCACTGATTTCAGATCATCA
The DNA here is from genome assembly GCF_028023285.1 of Balaenoptera ricei. Classification (NCBI taxonomy): domain Eukaryota; kingdom Metazoa; phylum Chordata; class Mammalia; order Artiodactyla; family Balaenopteridae; genus Balaenoptera; species Balaenoptera ricei. The sequence goes on along the minus strand of NC_082643.1, from coordinate 46,824,194 downwards.
CAACAAATATAATAATAATGAAAAAATTTGAAATATTGTGAGAGTTAACCAAACTGTGACACAGAGACATGAAGTGAGCAAACACTGTTGGAAAAGTGGCACCAATAGACTTGCTTCATGCAGGGTTGCCACAAACCTTCAATTTGTAGAAAACACAATAACTGTGAAGTGTAATAAAGAGAAGCACAACAAAACAATGTATGCCTGTAAAGCCCCTGATTTTTGGCTATGTGCAGAACTGCCAAAAATAAAGCTTTTTACCTTCCTTGTAGTTAGGAGTGGCCACATGACTAATGGATATAAGGAGACTTTGTGGGTGCAGAATCTGGGATGTTTTTAAAAGGCAAGTGTGTTGCATTCCTGTCACCCTTCCTCTATCCCATTTTTTTGAACACAAATGAGGTAGTGAGCTATCTTGGAACAAGAACTAAGGATGATTTTGAGGGAAAGGTAGACCAATAAGATAGAAGGAGATTTTGTCCTTGGGTAACTTTGTGTAGCAGAGCTCCCATACTAGTTCTGTATTGCTCCCCTTAAGAATATTTCACAAGGGAGAAGTAAACTTTTATTACATTAAGAGGGTTGATATTTGGGTCTTGTATCAGTCAGCTATTGCTGCATAACAAACAATATAAAAATTTCAGTGGCATACAAAAATAATCATTTATTTCTTGCTCATGGAACAGTTCTGTTTCATACTTCAGGTAGAATGGTAAATTCTGCTTCATATTCTCATACTTCTCCTAAGATCATATGAGTGTGTATACTGTTTGTAGCTAAGAGTTATGAGAGCCAGATAAATGACTGTAGTGAACTGTCCTACATAATGGCGAACTATTATGCATTTATGAATATCATGTAGGTGAAAGAGAAGTTGAATGATGGTTTTGAGTTTTGAAGGTGTAATTTAATACTGTATTGAGTGGAAGTAAATTACTATATCAGTGCTAATGCTAGTGTAGCTATACAAAAATCCTGTTATTTTGCCATCTCTCTATCTAGAACTGTAAAAAGGCCTGGGATTTTACCCTACTTGCATACTAATAAGTTAGCCTGCTATAGTTTTATAGATGCTGACGGGAGACAAGACTCTTGGGTCAGAGATGATGAACAATTTATTATTCACAGCATTAGCAGCAACCAGAAAATCAGCATTTTTTTGCACCTGTTTTCTGGGCTCCAGTTCCCATAAGGAAACACAAAGAGGGTGAGCTGTTACCTGCACACTCTATGGGTTGCATTACAGCAGAAGAATCCAGAGCATACAGAGCCCAGAATTTTTAATAATGGGTGGTAAGCATCCTGCCTTTTGCTACAGAGGGGAGACAATATCTTTATCTTCCAAAGTTGTAAACAAATGTGTCTCTTACTGCAGAGTAAATACCACATCTTCCAAGGCTGTTCACGATACAAACATACTTGAAATGATCTTCTGGAATAAAGGACAGTCAGTATCCCTACTAGCAACAGGTGTAGAAATGAGAGATCCATGGAGAACTGTCTCCCAAACTGCTTTTGCCAAAGTCATTAGTGACATTCTAATTTTTGTTCTAACGTGTACTTTTGTCTGCTTATCTAACTTGATCTCTTACAGCTTGCGGCTCTATTGTCATTTTACCCATTCTGGTTTAATTACACCTTTTTCTCTAGGCTTTCTTCTTACTCCTTTGACTTTTTATTCATTCTTTCTTCATTTATCAAATATGTTTTGAGCACTTCATATGCTCCAGGTAGTCTTGTAGGCACTGAGAAGGGAATAATACAAAAAAAGCACCTTTGCTTTCATGAAACTTGTAGTCTAGTAGGGGAAGTCAGATAATAAGTGAGATAAATTAAATTATATATAATATTTTAGGTGATGGCAAGTACTAAGGAGAAAATTAATGCAAGGTAAAGGAATAGAGGAATAGGAAGATTCCAGTGGGTTGCCATTTGAGAACAAAGGCTTTTCTGAGAAAGTAACATTTGAATAAAAATCTGAAATAAGTGAGCAAACCTTGAGGCTGTTTGAGCCCTATTTGAGGGTGGATGGAAGAGATCTAGGAAAAGCCAACAGGAAATGCAAGGCCTTGAGCCCATAGTGGGGCTCGTGTGTCTGAGGAATAGCAGGAAGTGTCCTACTACTTATCCGTTTATTGTTCAGCTTCCAAAGGTCATCCTAACTCTGACAATATAAACTTAATTTTTTTTTTCTTCTACAAATTTATGTTTTTATGTGTGTGAGTGTGTGTGTGTGTGTGAGAGAGAGAGACATGCTTCATCCATTTGTAAGAGTTAAGGTAGAGAATTTTCCAAAAGGTTGTCTAGTTTTTCTAAGATAATTTATTGAGTAATCTTTTTCTTTCTCCATTGATTTGAAATGTTACCTTTGTCATTTAAAGAATTAAAATAAATTCTTATCTGAATTAAGCTTTTTTTTTTTTTTAACTTCTGTTGCATTCATCTATCAATTTTTAAAATTCATTAAGAAGCTATTTTAATTACATGACTTTTTTTAGAAATTTCTAGACTTTCCTCCTTATTTTTCCAATTGAAATGTATAATCCCTATGTCTGATTTCAACATTTTCTTGGTATTTTAATTTATATTGCACTTAATAGATGACAGATAGATAAATAGATAAATGAGTATGGCAACTGAGTCATCCCATACAAGAATGTGATTTGTTTATTAATTTATTTAAATATTCTTTTATACTCCTTAATAGATCTTTAAGGTACAATAATGTGTCTTTTTGGTTATTGGGTTTATACTTAGGCCTTTTTTTTTCAATTGTGTTTAGGTGTTAGTAACATTGAACATAATAGAGAAATACACATCTCTGGACCTAATTTTAACAGTTAATATGCTTTATTGTCAGCCTCAGGTAATTCTTAGAATTCAAGTTTCAGTTATTTTGTTTATTATTCTAATGAACTTATGACATATCCAGTATAGAAAGTATAGAAAGTTATCAAACATATTTCTAAGTGAGAGTTTTGGTGTTCTGGGCTTTGCATATATAACAATGATGAGGCAGTTACTGATCCTGTGACAGAAACATACCCCAAGTGATCATCTAATCTTCTGTCTCCCCCTGGATAGAGCTAAATTAAAAACATCAGGCAAAGCAGCTTAATGTACTTACTGGAGATTTAGGTCAAGACAAGAAGATCCACATATTCCTCTGGTACAGTCTGCAAAGTATAGAGTCATTTTGCAGATGGTCTTATATCCCAATGGGGCGAAGATATACCACCTGCATTTTTCTATTTTGTTTTGATTTTTAGTCAAAGTTTGCATGATGGCATGGAGACTATCCAACTCACTTTCCTACCATAGTCTGATTATTATTTAAGTCATGATGTTTATCAATAAAGTTCTTTGTTTTGTGGGTACAAGTAAAATATTCAGTTTTTCTTAAGATTTATTTTGCTCTGAATTTTCACAATGAAATTGTTTCATGCTTAATTTGATTATTTTTATAATAAAAACAGAGTTACTTTTTTAATTATCTCTAGCTTCATTCTTGTTTTCCTTATTTCCTTATTGGCTACTGATATTAACAATTAGCCAAGCCTGATTCTTGATGCAATTTCATAATTTTTTCATGTAGAGGTAGAAAAGGTTTACTTCTAAAAGCAAATAAATGAAAATAATTTAATAATTTTATTAAACATGATTGTGTGTCTTACTGGATTCATAAATCTATTTTTTAAAAACATTTAAAATAATGATCATAATTGATAATTATATTTTTTGAACTTTCCGGGATTACAATGAAATTAAATAATTTATAATATTTTCTACTTTGCTAACCATGTGCTTAACTATCAAGTTTTCAATCCATTTTGTTTTGTTTAATTTCTAAGAATGCCAACATCTAAAAAACACTGACAAACTTATCTTCTGAAGCTAGAAAGTCCCACAGTCCCCTTCAGTACTTTATTTTTAATTCAGTTCAATACTTATAGATATTAATTTTTCACCAAAATGTACAACTTCTTTCTCAAAGCTAGAAAGTTACTGATTCATAAGGTAGACTACCTTGTTACTAATTCAAATAGCTTTTTGGTCCCCCAATAATTTCTCTCTTCCTCTTCCCACATGTCTTACTTGCCTGGAAAAGATATGCAATAAAGCAGTGGAGCAAAGTACATTATGCTGGCACAAAATTTTAAAAAATCATTATTTTGAGATTGCTTATAATAGCAAATCAAACCCAAGAAGCTAGTTTTAGAATTAAGTCCTAGTGCTAGAAAAAAAGACACCTCACATAACTGCAAACCTTTAATTTTACCAGCCTATATAAAAACTTATCAGTACTGTATTTGATACCAAAGAGGGGAAGAGAATAAAAAAGTTGCCTTTTCAAACAATGCTATTAGTAAATACGTTGACATTCATATCAAATATAAGAGAGACAACATGAATCCAGAAGAATAGTACATCATAAAGTTTTCATTACACATGGATGATTCCACAGAAGTAATATACTTACTAATATCATACAGCTTGGAATCCCTGAAGACAAATGCTTGGAAGAATATTATTTGTTCCAAAGAAGCTCTATATCAAACATCTGAGAATAAAATGTTCAAAGTGGTAAAGGGATACTTGAAACCAAGAACATACTAAGGAAGCACTCACCAAAATATCTTTGGGCATTGAAGGTTATGTTAGGTTGTAGGAAAGCATATGAGATTTACATCAAAAGTTCTTTTTAAACCCTAGAATTCAAAAATACATTATTTAATTAACATTAGATATATTTACATATGTCAGTGTTTGTCCATAGATTTACAGTCCATATTAAAAGATGTTATTAAAATGGTGATTGGTAATAAAAAATGAGGGTAATATACATATAATGGTAATTAAATCCAAGCTGTTAAAATATCTTTTTCATCTTTATTCAAAGAAATATGATCAGAACACAATTTCATACTGAAGTGCATTGGTTCTTCAAGGAGAGTTAGGCAAGAATTTATAAAATTATTGATGAATTGTGTGTGTGTGTGTGTGTGTGTGTGTGTGTGTGTGTGTGAGAAAGAGAGAGAGAGAGAGAGATGAAGGAGTATAAGGAAGAGGAGGGGCTGGTTTCTTACTTTGCATATTTTTAAAAAGCATTGTTGCTGGCATTCAAAATAGTGCACTTTGTATTTTTTCAGCTTCCAAGGAGCTTAATTAAAGTACTTTAACAGGTACTGATAGAGTTAATGGAAAAATCTGAATCCTAAACATTTAAGATGAGCAAAGCAACATCTGTGTAGGATTGAGGAAAATCTTTAATATTTTTAAATACTTGAAGGTTTAAAGTCAGCATTACCACCAGACTGTTCACTGTTAAATTTGTCACACACAGAAAAGAGGGAAGACATTTTAAAGGACTGATTGCTCCCATGATATAATTTAAACAGAATTATATGAATTCTGGTAATTTTGTAAGAAAGCAATTAAATACAAGCAACGTATATTCATTTGATACCACCTATTTGTGTGAACAAAATTTGTCATTAATATCACTATGAAAAATTTAAAGAGATCATCATTAAAAAGTCTTGATAAGGATTTGTGTATAGCTATTTCGAACGTAAAACTGTATACTAAAGCATTATGTCCACAGAAGTAATTTCATGTTTCTTATTAAAAGTTAGAAAACATTTTTTGGAAAGTGCATTTATAGTCGATATTTAAAATCTTCCCTAATACTTTGTATTTTATTTATATTATAATCATAAAATGCAAAGGAAATGTAATATTTTTTTCCTCTAAGTCTTATACAGATGCTCCCAGAGTCAGTTTTGTGAAAATTTTATTTCTATGTGTGTCATGAAAAAAAGGCTATGAGTCACTTCTTTATAATGCAGCAAGGGAGAAAAGTGAGTCAATAACTGGTGAAATTATCAGGGCTGAAATAAGCAGCATCTTTGAAAACAGGCAGTGAAGAAGGTAGTGGTTTAAAAGATTGGACTAAATGAGTTGGATAATTTTCATCAGAATAAAAAAACAAATGAGGTAAAGCTAAAGTAGATTAGGGAAGATAACTGTTCTTGGGAAGTTGAAAACTCTTTGTCGATTTTTTTTTTTTAACATCTTTATTGCAGTCTAATTGCTTTACAATGGTGTGTTAGTTTCTGCTTTATAACAAAGTGAATCAGTTATACATATACATATGTTCCCATATCTCTTCCCTTTTGCATCTCCCTGCCTCCCACCCTCCCTATCCCACCCCTCTAGGTGGTCACAAAGCACAGAGCTGATCTTCTTGTGCTATGCGGTTGCTTCCCACTAGCTATCTATTTTACGTTTGGTAGTGTATATATGTCCATGCCACTCTCTCACTTTGTCACAGCTTACCCTTCCCCTCTCCATATCCTCAAGTCCATTCTCTAGTAGGTCTGTGTCTTCATTCCCATCTTGCCACTAGGTTCTTCATGACCTTTTTTTTTCTTAGATTCCATATATATGTGTTAGCATACTGTATTTGTTTTTCTCTTTCTGACTTACTTCACTCTGTATGACACACTCTAACTCCATCCACCTCACTACAAATAACTCAATTTCGTTTCTTTTTATGGCTGAGTAATATTCCATTGTATATATGTGCCACATCTTCTTTATCCATTCATCCGATCATGGACACTTAGGTTGCTTCCATGTCCTGGCTATTGTAAATAGAGCTGCAGTGAACCACAAGAGAAGGAAAACACCTACAATAACAAACCCAAAACATTTAAGAAAATGGGAATAGGAACATACATATCGATAATTACCTTAAATGTAAATGGATTAAATGCTCCCACCAAAAGACATAGACTGGCTGAATGGATACAAAAACAAGACCCGTATATATGCTGTCTACAAGAGACCCACTTCAGACCTAGGGACACATACAGACTGAAAGTGAGGCGACGGAAAAAGATATTCCATGCAAATGGAAATCAAAAGAAAGCTGGAGTAGCAATTCTCATATCAGACAAAATAGACTTTAAAATAAAGACTATTACAAGAGACAAAGAAGGACACTACATAATGATCACGGGATCGATCCAAGAAGAAGGTACAACAATTGTAAATATTTATGCATCCAACATAGGAGCACCTCAATACATAAGGCAAATACTAACAGCCATAAAAGGGGAAATCGACAGTAACACAATCAGAGTAGGGGACTTTAACACCCCACTTTCACCAATGGACAGATCATCCAAAATGAAAATAAATAAGGAAACACAAGCTTTAAATGATCCATTAAACAAGATGGACTTAATTGATATTTATAGGACATTCCACCCAAAAACAACAGAATACACATTTTTCTCAAGTGCTCATGGAACATTCTCCAGGATAGATCATATCTTGGGTCACAAATCAAGCCTTGGTAAATTTAAGAAAATTGAAATCGTATCAAGTATCTTTTCCAACCACAACGCTATGAGACTAGATATCAATTACAGGAAAAGATCTGTAAAAAATACAAACACCTGGAGGCTACACAATACACTACTTAATAACGAAGTGATCACTGAAGAAATCAAAGGGGAAATCAAAAAATACATAGAAACAAATGACAATGGAGACACGACGATCTTTGTCAATTTTTATACAGTGTTTTAGTAATTGTGCTTCTCAATTACGTGAAGTGTTTCTGTAATGCACTGAGCAGCTGGGATGGGCCCAGTCTCCCAGTGCTGTACCCAGCCCAGCAGCTAGCGCCCTCCCAGCCCATGATGGTGCTCAGGTAGTATTTGTTGAGTGAATGGGGGTTGTATTAGTTTGCTCGGGGTGCTGTTACAAAGTATCACAGACTCGGTGGCTGGCTTAAACAATAGAAATTCATTTTCTCACAGTTCTAGAGGATGGAAGTCCAAGATCAAAATGTTGGCAGGGTTGGCTTCTTCTGAAGCTTCTGTCCTTGGCTTACTGGTGGCTGCTTTCTTGTAGTGCACAAGCATCCTTGGTGTCTCTTCGTGTATCTAAATTTCCTCTTGTTATAAGGACACCAGTCAGATTGGAATAGGGTCTGCCTAAACAGTGTATCTCCAAGTATAATCATGCTCTGGGGTACTGGGGCTTGGGATTTTCACATATGAATTTTAGGGGGGTACAATTCAGCCCATAATAGGGGTCCAGCAATGCAATTGAGACTCTGTAAGAGCTCATTTTTAAAAATTTGAGTTAATATCTTTCAGTGTAGGAATGATTTTCATGATATTCAGTAATGATAAAGGAAACTTAGTTCTGTCAGGTATACATTAATATAGTTAATTATCTACAGAAATAACTGCTTTCATTTAAACTTTTTTTTTAATGCTTGATTTAGTGTTTGTTTTCAATCTTTTGACAATATAATCCGTTCATTTCCTTTCCTCTTTGACAACAGTTATACAAAACATTATACAAAGGCTAGAAATGTCAGTGATAGATGGCTTAGATTAATTTAGTCTCCCCCTCACCTTCACCCATTACTCTAACAAACTATGCTACTGAGAAGATGGAACCTCATTTAAGACTGTCTATATTGATCTGATAATTACTCAGTGAAAGACTAGATCCCATCATATCTAAATCCTGAGCCTGTTAACTGAAAAATTGTTCCTAGAAAACTGATGGTGCGCCAGTAAACACTTAGGTCCTGCAGTAAACGCTCAGAAAAATGCTAGGGATGTTACCTGTTAACTTGTGCCTCATGGGTATAAGAACAGTTGGTGACGGTAAAAATATAAACCCACTGGAAGAAATATAAAAGTAACTTCCAGAAGGCCTTAGGAGATCTTCACGCTGAAGAGACATGACCCTGCTGATAAATGTTTGCTGGGGGCTTGAGGCAGGCAAGCCTGCCCTCTGCCTGGGAGTGCTGCCACGTCATGATTGGTGCATACAGTAAGCTGTATGTCGTAACCTGAATTCTTTCCTTACTTTAAAGGAGCAATTTAGTCCTTGCATGGCTCTGTGGGTATATTTTAGTCGGTTATATCATCCTGTTGGGGCAAACAGGCCCTCAGCTATTCATTTCATTCCCCACTTGTTCCTCTTGATACAGAGGAATGCCCAGCAGAATAAGTTACAGGATATGTGAATCCAAATTAGTTTTCTTCTGGCTACTGTCATTTCTGGGAAAGAGAAGTGGATAAAATTACTTTTGTAATTTCTTCTGAGAATTGTTGGTCTCTCAGGTTTGTAAAGGCCTTGGGTATCCTGTATGGAACTAGCTGAGTTATGTTAACATGCTGCTGTTTGGGCAAAGACTATTGTAAAATACATCTCATGATTAATTTTAGATGACAGAAATATAATGCCTTTTGGAGCTAAAGCTATTATTGTTAATACTACTAACGTTAAAAGGGCCGTCAAACCAAGCTGAATGAGAACAATGTGGTACAACAACAATAAGTCTGAAAAATAAGGTAATTAAGTTATTGTATTTTACTTGATTACTTGTTAAGCAGTAGGAGTTGTGGGGTTAGATTATGGGATTTGTTTGAAGGGATATAATACATTTCTCCAAATGAAAACATCTGTCCACACTGGTGTTTTCCATTAGTCATCTTCAGCGATGTTAATTTAACTTAAAACAATTCACACTACTCTGTTGATGATTAATTTGAAAATGATGTTTGCATTATTAGTTGAAGTCAGAGACACTGTGAGAAACGGTAGTAAAAGCACATGGCCATGATGATGCATTTGGTACTTAGAATGTTTACATTAAAGCAGCCCCTGGTGTTTGCATAGGGTTTGAGAGCAGAGGAGAAACTAAAATTGGCACAGGTTATTAAAATGCCTGACTCAGGAGTCAGTGTAAGTCCTGAGTAGAGTCTCATAGAAACTGCAGTCTTATCAAGCTTCATGTGATTGATATAGCATGCACTCACCTATTATTCTACAAGGCTATAGAGTAAGCAGTGAGAACTCAATCCCTTTTATTTATTTATGTTTAAGAAAAGGTTTTAAAATCATAAAAACTATTAGGAGAGATCATGCTTTTGTCTAATGAACCTTGCATATCACAAACACTCCAATTTTTAATAGACAACAGAGTTTTCTCTGAGCATTCAGGCAGAGGCATTTACACTCCTTTAAGAGTACTCATAGGGCTTCCCTGGTGGCGCAGTGGTTGAGAATCTGCCTGCCAATGCAGGGGACACGGGTTCGGGCCCTGGTCTGGGAAGATCCCACAAGCCACGGAGCAACTAAGCCCGTGAGCCACAACTACTGAGCCTGTGCGTCTGGAGCCTGTTCTCCGCAACAAGAGAGGCCGCGATAGTGAGAGGCCTGCGCACCACGATGAAGAGTGGCCCCAGCTCGCCACAACTGGAGAAAGCCCTTGCACAGAAACGAAGACCCAACACAGCCAAAAATAAATAAATAAATTAATTAATTAATTTAAAAAAAAAAAGTCATTCTCCTACATACCACAATACCATTATCACACCCAACACAATTTAAAAAAAAATGAAATTGGTATCTTAATGGCTGAGAATTTCAACCCTTAATTCCAGTTTAAAAAAAAAAAAAAAAAGAGTACTCGTACTAAGAGGTGTGTTCTCATATATCATCCCTTTAATTCATTTGTTACCAAATTTTAGTGTACATGTATCCTGTCCTGTACATCTTAATTTAATTAGTATTTTGGCCCAGTAATCTAAATTTTTAACAAGCTTTAGACATGCTCTAAAGAATAATTTAAAAAAATTCACATATACTTAATCCTCAAATTATTCCTTAAAAATAATCCCACAAGCCTGATGTTCATTTTTACCCAACTAGCTATTTTCCTAGCATTTTAGCTTTACAGTAGCTTTAAAGGTCAGAGAAGATTTTTGGTTCATGATGGCACACTAATCACATGGTACTGTGTCCTTTACCATTTCAGACACCTCAAAGGGATTAAAACATATAAATACATCATTTTGAAGATAATAGGAGGTGACCATTAGTGGTTGACAATTTTCAGCAATTTTCTGGCAGACAGAAAGCAGTTTGGGGAGAGCTACTGGAAGAAGCAGGATAGAGGGGGCCAGGACCTGGAAGGCAGTTGATCTACCCTACTGAATCCTGGAGAGCCTCAAGATTCTGGAATGCCAGTTCTGATGAACAACAGGAGTGAAGAGTGAGTTGAAAAACAAGACCATTAAGATCTATATATTGGAAGGTCACAATAATCTTATACTTCACATGGTGGACAGAATACCAACAATGACCATCAACCCACTTAAGCAAAATATTGGAAGGTTCCTTCTTTTAGAAATAAGTGACTGTCTGAATGGATGTGGACAGCTGGTGTGGGAGTTGGTGCCCAGATCAAAGACCTCAGAGTTCTGGGAGGTAGGAGTTCTCAAGCATAAGGACCAGCTCATCACTGAAAAATTCCACCAGCATCCGTGCACACATTGCCACATTATTTAGGTTTTTATTGCCTCATTCCTAAATGTGAAAAGATGACTAAGGTTCAACAGATATTTGAGGAGAACTTGAAACATAAGAAAGAAAAACTAAGGTAAACATATTAAAAAATGCCTACAAATGCACACACAGTCACAAATGAAACAGATACTTATTCAAATTATATGGGGATTTTAGTGAATTCTCCCACCACACACTCATACACACTTTCACACTCTATTCAGTATTCTTAGAAACAAGGATACAATGCTGTGTGAAAACAACACTTGGAGAACAAGAAAGATTTTTAAAAAAAATAGGCACAATAAAAGATTTCAAATGTAGGACCAGTAAAGTTGAGGAAAATTCCTAGAGAGCAGGAAAAAAATACACTGACTGACCTATTTCATTTTATAACATATAGCCCAAGGGAATAAGCACCTCCTTGAATTGCCTTTAAATTTTTTAAGTGACTATTTTCAGATATAAATTTTGACAGTCACCAGTATACAATATTCAGTGATTCACACATCAATGAATTATCCTTTGTTCATTCATTATCTGGTATTGATTGAGCATCTACTATTTGCCAATCATTACTCTAAGTACCAAGTAGTGATCGACACAGTGATCAAAACGTACAAAAGTTTCTGTATCCACAGAGCTTATGTTTTTGTTGGGAAAGATGGACAATAAACAAAAACCAAAAATATATAGTATGATAAATGGTCATAAGTACTTTGGAAAAAAATAAAGCAGGTAAAGGAGATAGGAAAGGTGCTGCTGGGTGTGGGGTTGGGAGGAAGAGTTTATGGAGGGTTGGAATCTATAGAGTTTGTGTTTCAGACATATCAAGTTAAAGACGCCATGTAGAAATCCAAGTGGCGCTGGAGAGGGCAGTTGGGTAATCATTTTGGAGTTCAGTGGAGAGGTCTGGGCTGGAGATACTAATTTGTGAGTCATTTCAAGTATAGTAGTATTTAAAGTCATGTGAATGGATAAGATAAAGAAGAGTTACAGGGAATGAGCCCTGTCACATGCCAGCACGGAGAGGTCCGTGTGACAAGGAAGAACTTCCTAGCAGAGACAGAAAAGGGTTAACCAGGAAGAGACCAAAGGGAGTGTGGTGTTCTGGATACCGAGAGAGGAAAGTATTTTGAGGAGGAGGCAGTAGTCAGTCATTCCAAATGCTTTTATAAAAATATTTTCATCTGCAAATGGGTAGTGATAGTGTTCTTCTTATTTTATGAGGCTATGAGAATAAGTGAAAATGGGAGAGTTATACTGCGCAAGTAGTTTACACTATACCAAAAAGTAGCCACTTCAAATACAACTTTGAAGTAAGCAGAGTAGAAGTAAATTATTGAGTTAACCACTAAATTGAAAGGGAAGGGTTACACTATTTGATGATCCACAGGCAGCATTCCCTCCCAACCCCCTAATAAATCACATGGGACATTGAGTAACTGTCTTTGTTATTTGCCTCTGCCCTAATAGCATCTCTGAAACCTGAAATCATTATTGGGGCATGTTGGAAAGTTGCTTTTGGTAATTTCCCTAGTTTGGAGAAGAGAGTCAAAGAGGCTACCCTGTTTGTGGTATCTTAAAACATATTCTTTGAGTTTTCTCACTTACACAAAATTAAATGGAGTGATAGATGTTTAACCACTGAATCGCTTTGGCTTGGATGCATTGGCAGGGTAGCAGGGAAAGTTCTTGCTTTTAATATATTCTTTGGGTGCCTAGAGTGCTGTTAATACTTCATTTATTATAAATATTGATACAACAATATATGTTAACTTGTTGAGATATTATTTGTTGGTCCTTTGCATTTCCTTCCCTCATTTATTGATATTTTCCTAGAGGTTCTGCTTGGAGTCCTGAAGGGCAGAGAGAGCCCAATCTTTGAAAGTAAGGAGAGGTACAGAACAGGTTTTCTTCCTGACTCAGTAGGATAGAGGCTGTCAGATCTTTTGAGTAGGAGGGAATCCATTCCCACCTTAGAGCAGTACCTTTCAGCGTGGGCCTAGGGAGCCTGGTCCCCAAGAATGGAGGGTCCTAGCCATACCAGGTGTGACACGGGGGGAACCTTCAGCTTCCAGGGCCTCTGTGGCTAGAGGCAACAAACGTCATTCTTCTGTGATCTTCAGGTGGCACTGGAACAAATTTATGTGCAAGAGTTCCGTATAGTACCGTCATACAGTACCATCTCATTTTTGCCCTTGATTCATAGGCTACTGCTCAAAAATTTAAGGTGTTTTAGTCATAACTTTTCTCCTGAGCCAACCCTAACTTTGCTGGTTCTTCCCTGCCCCATGGGTCATTTTCAAATGCCTTCCAGGCCTTCTTTAACTACATTCTACTTTAACACTCATTTTTCATAGACTGCTTCATACAGCACTTCACTTCTGCCCTAACTGAAACTAGGCGCCCCTGCTGAGGATATGATTTTTCTGGCAGCCATCTGCAAGAGACACTATTTATCCATCCTGTGTTTCACAGAGCTTGTAGTTCCCTGTTGACTTTCTATACCATTTCCTGCATCTTCCAGTAAAAATCCTCCTTCTACTTTGAGACTTATTCCTGACATCCATCTCCATCCTTCTGTGACATATTAATCCATCTCTTGTGTTTGTCAAGGACTTTGGCACCTAGGTCAAAATTTTACTTGTCATTCCAAGTGCCTTCATTTTTTACCATTACTTCCTGTGGTTCACACAGCTCTGAAAGTTCACAGTTCTTACGATAACCTGCCAGGTGGCTACATCCTGGAACCTCTCATTCCCAGTACTCCTCTTTCTTTGGACTCCAAAATTCTGCTATCTTTACTTCTAGTCAGAATCTCTAATATTTCTAACTTTCTCTTCCCTACTTGGTCATCTTAATCTCCAGTTCCTTAACTGCTTATACTCCATCTCTCCTTCCCCTTTTGGCTTAACTTCATTTTTCTCTTACTACTTAAATCTTCCTTTGCTTGTGTTCTCAACTTCTTAGCTTGTCTCTGTCTTTCCCTCTTTACTTTTTCCTCCTTCCCTTCCTTTCTTCCTTCCTTCATCTATATCTTCCTCTTTATTTTTCTTTTTATCTATCTATCCATCCATCCATCCTAACTTACTGAAACCTACCCCTTATGTCAGCAACTTGGCTAGTTCTTCACCGAAAACCTTTTTTTTTATTTCTTTCTAGCACACAGGCATCCAGTTAGGTTTTAGCATGTGTCTGACGTCTAGCCAATAGGCTGTGAGTGGAAATAATGTGTGCCACTTCTAGGCCTGGTCTATAAATAAACCTCTGGCATGACCCTTCATCTCTCCCCCAGTCCCATCTGCTGGTTGGATGACAACACTCAAGGTGTTCTTGGAAGTCGCATGTTGAAGATGGGTGAGCCTTCACTAGCTTGACTCCCTAAATGACTTCATGAATAAATCCCTACTCCTATTCTACATAATTTCAAATGAATGGGAAATAAGCTTCTATTGTGTTAAACAATTGAAATTTCTAAGTTAATCTGTTATAGCATTTGGTGTTATCATAACCAAAGATAGATCCACACCTCTGCCTTTTTTTTCTTCCCCATGTTTGTTCTGTCACTGATTGGTACTGGAGAAATTCTCACCATCGTGTGGATTTGTACCAAAATCTACCACCTTCAACTTTAGCTGGATTGTCAGTTGTGCTCGATGATCACCCTGTGTATCATATTTCTTCTTTTTATCATTTCATTCAATAATTATTTTTTTTATTTTACTATGAACATCCTCATTTGGGTATATGATTTTCATCCTGTATTATAGAAATAGGAAAGAACTTGATGTATGAACTTTTTCAAACTCCTACCCAACTCCTATCCCGCTCTTCCCTCCATCTACAAACATGCCTGCATTCATCACTTTACCCTAGTTCTGTGAAAGAATTGATTCTCTTTCTCCTTGAGGCTAATAGCTCCATTTGGATATTCATCTCATTTACCTTCTTAGAGCCTTTGGTCCATCTGGGAATCTCAACAGGGCAGCAGCCATGCTAATTTAACCCATCCTTGGATCCCCAACATGAAGCATGGTACATGATACATAGTGGGTGTTCAAAACAAATTTCTTGAGTGAGAAAATAATTGCATTTTCTTTACTGTATTTTCAACATCATCCTCTCTACTGATACTTTTCCTCCTCAGCATATAGTCGATTCTGTCCCTATGAAAAACAAATAGAAGTAAACAAAACTTCCTCAACCTTTAAACTCCTCAAACTCCTGCTCTATTTCTCTTTTATGAGCATCCTTTCTGGGAGAGCTATCTACATAACTCTTCTCCTCCTCAGCCCACCATAGCTAGACTTCTGTCTCCATCGCTTCACTAAGCTGTTTCGCTTGTTTGTTAAGCAAGACTTTGTAGTTCTTAAATTAAAAGTACATCAGCACTCTTCTTGTCTTAGTTTCCTTGATTTCTCTGCTGGATTTCACACTGTTGTCACTCCCCTACTCCCACCACAACATGTTCCCTTGACACATAGTTTTGGTTTTCTTCCTATCTCTCTGCTCTTGCCCTCCCACCATCAATTTATCTATTCATGCTGGTGGTACTGATTTGCTTTCTTCTCTCTTTATAGACTCTAAGTGATCTCTTCCCACCCATGCTTTCCCAATTTACAACAGTCCCAACCTCTGCCCAGTTTCAGATCTGTTTATTCAACTCTTCACTGGATGATCCATAGATGCTTCAAACTCAACATGTCCCAAAGTGCACGCATCAACCTATCACGCAGGGAAACTTCCTCCTGTTCCTAAATTTCCCTTTTCAATGATAACAGAGTCCTAATAACAGCCTATACTGGAAGTTCTAGTTCTTTTTTTCTTCAACATACCACTTCAGTCTAGAGTATTGGAGGATGAGGTTGTGAGGGCAGGAGAAGTTGACTCCTAAGGATGACAGAATAGGACCAGGTGAATATCTGAGCAAAACGGGAAGTAGAAGAGGAAGGTATGCACATCAGGTTGTTTTGAAGTTGTGCATCTGAGAAAAGAAATCACTTGCTCCCCTCAGATAGTGAGTGGGACAGGAAAAGTCTTCAAAATCTATCTTTTGGCAACAGTAAGTCTGAATAAAATGATTAAATATTTAAAAAAATCTTTTTAACACAAGACTTATTAAAACTTTTATATAACAGAGGAAAAGAAACAGGGGACTAAACACTCAGAAGAAAAGCAAAACTCGTGAAAATCATGTATAGCAAATGGCTATTTTAGAAACACTATCATAGGAATGAACCAATTAAGAATGAATGCTATAAATTATATGAAGAAAGAACATGAGGTATGATCAAGAAACTGCTCTGAAGAATTTCACGAACAAAAGGAAATGACCTTAAAGAGATTAAACATATCTTCTTATGAGTACACCAGCCCTATCATGTTAGGGTCCCGCTCTTATGACCTCATTTAACGTTAATTATCTCTCTAAAGGCCCTATCTCCAAATACAGTCACATTGGGCATTAGGGGTTCAACATATGAATTTTAGGGGGACACCATTCGGTTTATAACATTATACTAAACACAGTAGAGGTTCACTGAAGTGATATTTTGCTTACTAGGTAATATTATTACTCCCATGGCATAGGCTCTTGTGCACAAACGTTAAAGCTCTGCCAGTCAGACCTGGTCTTCATTATCTACAAATGTCTGCAACATTTCATTTTTAAAGTTAAAACTGACTTTAAATTAGAGATGCATAAAAGTATCTAAATTCTAGCCAAGTTCATGTTATTTTTGGCCACCTTTGACTAAATAACAAGAAAACTAATTTTGACTTTATTTTGTAAGGTAAAAGAAAAAAAAAATTGCACACTCTAGTGAAGAACTTCCATGCCAAGTTTAATCCCGGAACCAATGTTAAAACCAAATTATAAGTCCCTAAAATGTAGAAGTTTGCGAGAACCTTAACATTACTGTGCTGCCAATTGCTTACTGTAACATTTACTTACATTACTAGTCCTTAAGCTAAAGGAAACTGAACGTGGCTGCTTAATTCAAGACACATGAAACTATGTGTTGTATTTTCTGTGCATTTTACTTCTTTCAGCATTCACTAAGAAAATGATGATTTTTTACCTCAACAGTGAAAAAGGTAACATTCATTGGCCACTCAAAATGTTGCAGTGCTAAATGGTACACCCATAGTGTGTGATGCAGAACTTTAAAAACGCTGAGTGTCTTTCAATTTTCCAACATTTAAAACTTTGCTCCTAACATTTTAGAGCTTTACAGATGAGGTATATCGTCCAGGATTCCAAACTTCAAAGGCTTAAAAAATAAACTGCAAACTAACAAACTTTTTGTTTTTGTTTTACTTCCATTATTTTTGTAACCTTTCCTTTTAAACACCCTTTTTCTTGCATTTGCCATTTGCAGATAAAGTTAGTAGTACTGACATAATTCATTTTTAATAAATTTTAAATGGGCTAAACTTTCTGTGAGTTGCACCAAATGACATAAAAATGTAAATCCCAGAGATTTTATAGTTTCTTCTACCTTCTCATAATATTTTGACATCTTCTAGTGAGCTTCATATTAAAAAGGTACCTGGCATATTATTGATTAATAGAAAAACAAGGATCCTGTGAACTGCAGAGAACACTTTTATGTCTTTTACTTTTTCAGTTATTTAATTTTCTACTCTGGCAAGACAAAACTAGCTAGTATTTTTTCCTCTTCTATGATGAGCCTAAACTTTTTTATTAAGAAGGCATTAAAATTATAAATTAGTTCATAATTCCATGTAAAAATGATTTTCCCATGGCTAAGTGGCTTTCAGGTATTGATCAAATTTGATTTGCAATTAATAATGCAAGAAAAATTACAATTCCTGGGTGTGTGTGTAACCTAAATGATCTGGATTATTTTATTAAATTACCATGCATTGTATGTACTGGACCTTATTTTCCAGCAGACATAAGTCAAGAATAGACAAAAACAGAATTTGACATTTCTGTTTTATATGGTACCCTAATTTAGATAACAGAAATGCCAGAGATACAGGCTAAGGTGACAGGGGAGGAGGGTGGTGATGTTGGGAGGTCATTATTCCCTGTGAAGGGAGAGACAGGAAAGTTCAAAGTGGACTGCATTAGAAAAGAGGTGGTAGAGGGTCGCAGAGACAAAGATTCCAAAATGCCCCACAGATCCCGGGAGCAACCTGAGATTATGCATCGGGACTGGAGTGAGGGAACCAAATACTTCAGTTTTCTATATCCATCACTGCCCTTCCATCCCTTCCACACCCTAAAAACTGTTGCTATATTATGAGGAAATTAAAATAGATCCCTGTCCCTCCCTCTCTCCCCTTGGGAGAGTGAAAGAGAAAGAAACCAAGGGAAGAAATGGAGTGAGTGACACAGAATGAAAAAAACAAACCAAGCCAACACACAAACTAACAAATCACAGCCTTTCAACACATTTTGGAGCTTTTCCTTAATGTTTTAACCCTCTGAAGACTCTTCTTTCCTTGGACATACATAAGCAAGGCTCCTGAGACAGGCAGTCCCAAAGAAAACAAAAAAAGAGTGCCTAATGAATAAACACTTTGTGTGATTAATGTTCACAACCCTGAGGATTGCAGCCTGGCAACTCAAGCTGTATTTCACACACAGACGAATGTAAACTCCTCTTTCATTCAGCAGCCATAATTTCTGGGAAGAAACAGATCCTCGCACAGGTTTAGAGGAGCACAGAATTTCCAGTTTTTGAGGTCCCCAGTTGCAATTTTCTAATTTAAATGAGGATGCCTGAAAGTAATTCAGCGTACCTTAAAAAACTCAAATCATTTTCTAGTAATTTAAAATGTATACGAGCTAATAATCAAGGGAAAGATATCTAGTTTTTATGTAATGTCATCTCAGACCGGAATGACATCGACTTAACGTACAAAAAAAATGGCACAAAGTACAAATTAGAAGCCCTTTTTGAGCCCAAATCTTTCTAGACCCTTTCTGAAAAAAGGAATAACAAGTATAAGTCATGGAAACACCACCAGGATAGGCATTGTTATGTTCTTTCAAACAAAAGGAACCAAGTATTTTAAGGTTTTAAAAATTCTCTGTGAATTGCTTATCAACGTTGGAAGAAACGAAATATGCGACGGTTTCTCTCAAAGTATTTTTAAAATAAATATGCCTAAAAATCTAAAATAGGTACAAAGCATTTAGAACCATATTTCAAAATGTTTAACCTGAAGGCTCAGTTTGGAGGTATGGTCCTGTTATGGACTGTTGACCAGCACTAGAACTATGGTGGGTGGTCATGGAGGCCTGCTCCTGGGCAATTGCTTTCCTTCTAGTTACTTTGAAGCCAACTGTGGTAGAGAGCCTTATTCCCCTTACCAGCCCACCCCACATCACAGAGAGTCAGCTGAAGGCAGCATTTTTCATCCCTCAGCTCTTGAATTCTGTTTTCACTGATCTAGCCCCTGAAGCTGACCGCAAGTAATCTTTACCACCCCGTCAAATGCTCTGTCACCCCAGGCTGCTGCAGTCTTGCATCACCTCAGACCCTTGCACTGCAGGGTATATGTACAATGAGAGCAACTAGAGATGTATGTCAGTACCAAAAGATGAAATATCTGCAGGCTAAGGCTTTGTTTAGAAACTTGGAAGAAGGTAATCCCATGCCTCTTTCTCAATTACAGAGAAGAGATAGTTCTCCATTCTACCGAGGACTTTAGGGTCACCATTCTAGCAGAGGGCTGTGGAGAAGGCTATAGAGCTATTGTCTTGAAGCTGTGTTTGAATAGTGGGTCCACTGATTTTCTCTTAGGTTGTGTTTTCCTGTGTGGGTTTGGGGCAGGGGTGTGCTGGAGCCAGCTTTCACAAACCAGCAAGACCATTGGGCACTTCTCTTCCCAGATAGGCCATCAGTTGGTAGCTTGAAATTGGCCAAGGTGGGAGTGTTTACACCTTTACACCATTCATACTGGCCAATGCTATCAATCAGGGCCTCTGTCCCTCCTTTATCCCACCCCAGCCAGGTTTGGGGATATTGATAGTGATTGGAGCAGAGCAGCTAAAGCCATTCTAAGCCAATGCCTTGGTGGTACCACTGTCTTAACCACTTCCTAAAATGCAAACCTTGCCTCATTTTTCTGCTTTTTTCTCATCTTCATTTTGCCCTAGATTTCCTCTCCAGACTATTCCACTTGCCCTCTCCAACTTTTCCCATTCTACCTTTCTTGTAAAATCATCTGCTTCCTGAATCTCTTCCCAGAAAGTTCCCTAATTCTTTGCCTTGTCTCAGTCTGGCAGGCTTCTAAGTCCACAACTTTGACTGCACCTGCATCCCTCTTATTCAACATGTGGGAGAATATTTTCCTTTCATGTGCCCTCCAACGCTGGAATATGTAGTAGAGACTAAATAATGTAGAGCTTAATGCTAAGTGATATGATACAAGTGTGGATGAGAGAAAGAAAAAGTTGATACTACATAGGCATTGTGTTACCTGTCTTTTGCTTGTTTGTTTTTTTGCCCTTATATGTAATCCAGATTTTTCTCTTATAAAATAAAATTGAACAAAAGAAATGTGACCATTGCAAATGTCTTTAATAAAAGAAGATAGTGAGAACCAAAGTGAACATTGGTTCCTTTGTTAGCTTTAGAAAACTCATAGGTAAATGTGGTTTAGAAAGGGATGTTAATTACAATAGAATAATATCCAACCATTACATGGAATGAAGTTCTGATACATATTACAACATGGATGAACCTTGACATAAGCCAGGCACAAAAGGACAAATATCGTAGAAAATACATAGAGACAGAAGGTAGATTAATGTTTACCAGGGGCTGGAGAGAAGGGTAATGGGAAGTTATTGCTTGATGGGTCCAGAGTTTCTGTTTGGGATAATGGAAAGTTTTGTAAATAGTGGTAGTGGTGCACAACACTGTGAATAATAATTAATACCACTAAATTGTGCACTTAAAAATGGTTAAAATAGCATATTTTATGTTATGTTTATTTTACCACAATAAAAAAATACCCTAATTGAAAAAAAAAAAAAGTGATGTTATTTCTTGATACTCCTCTTTCATTATTCTTTATCTCAGTGAGGTATATATTTAGAAGCTTTAAAATTCTAGGCCAGTGGTTCCCAGTAAGTGGTCTCTGACCAAGCAACATCAGTATCATGTGGGAACTTGTTAGAAATACAAATTCTCTTGGTCACACCTCAAGTCTACTGAATCAGAAACTCTGATGGTGGGGGGGGGAGGGGTGGGGGGAGTGGGGCGATGGGGGGGCTGTGATCTGTGTTTTTCACAAGCCCTCCAGGTGATTGATGCCTGCTGGTTTTGAGAACCACTCTTCTGGGCTGTGGCCACAGAGTTGACTGCCAATGCGGTGCTGTCTTTTTATCTGAAGGAGAACATGGGATTTGGAGTAACAGGATGTGCATAAGTGTTTATGATGAAATGCATGAGTATTTACTATTTATGTGACCTGGGGCAAGCCACTAAGTTTTCTCATGTGTACAAAGGTTTTCTCATCCATTAAGTGGGGATAATGACGGTACCTAATTCAAAAGATATTCTGTGTGAAAACACATAAAAATTCGGCATTATTATACATTTAATATTAATAATAATAGTATTAACAATAGCTAACAATATATAGGAGGATGCTGGGTTAGGATGTTAGGAAAGGGCATCATTTAATATATTATCTGTGGGTGTCCAATCAAAGAAAACAGGTGAGAAATTTCCTTTAAAGGTTTAATGGCAGGAAAAATATTTTATTTTTCCCCAAGAAATAAGTGCCCTTGTTCATTTCTGCTAATGAGAATTATATAATTTTTCATGTGTTCATTTTTACTTTGGTTGCTAAGATACTCAGGGCCCAATTTGATACTCAATCCCATCAATTACTCAAGACTTCTTGTATAATACATTTACTTCCCTTAGTTCCTTGGTTCTATTTTTTTTAAATTCACCTTATTTTGTATAAGTCCCTAATTGTAAGTTCCTTCACACTTACTTTTTTTTTGTCTTAGTAAAAAATAGAAGAGAAAAAGAAGAAAAAAACCTAAGAGTATCATTTGATTTAGTAAAATAACTTTACTTAAGAATGCTAGGAATACCAGGAAAAGTCTCCATACTGAAGGAATGCCTCTGTGTTCTTTCTGTGGTCATAAGCTTTCTCATGCTCATTCTCTCCTCTGCATAATGAAAAATGATTTTCTGGTACCACATAGTGAAAAGAGCACTAGCCAGTATTCAGGAAAACCAACCACAAGCCTCTGCTACCTTGTACATGTCATATATTCAGTTTCCTCATCTCTTAAATGGATTATGAAGATCAAATAAGAAAATATGGGTAAAAATGCTTGGTAAATAACAAAGCTCTACACAAGTTGAAGCTGATGTATACAAAATTTTGGTCACATAGATACCATTTGTTAAATGAATGGAGAAACAGTGAATGAATTGATTCTGCATCTGCCTTCTTCTCTTTCCCTCTCTTTCTATTGCTGTGCCTGAGTATACTGGCTTCCAGAACAAAGTTTAGGGCAATGTTTTAATAAATGAAATTCATTTTGTCATTAAGAACATGGTATTCAGTTCATGTAGATATCACCTCAAATGGAAATGTGATACTTTTAAGTACCTTATACAACTGTAATTGTTATTATTTGTATTGTTACTGAGTCACTTGATGTCATTTAATGGCCTGTACTTGTTTTTATTTTCTTTAGATTCAGTTGTGGATATGACAGTTGTCTCAATTTCATGTTGACTTAAAATTTGTCAGTTATTTTGTGAATCAGGAATAATAGCATGACATGTTGTTAATGAAATCCTGGGATGCATTTACCAAAGTGCCATCTTTCATACAGCAGAAAATTGACTCAAGAGAAATGTTCAAAACTGAGAAAATAGAATAGAATAAGGGAGAGAGATTATATTTTAGCAGAGAAGTTAATTACAAATTTATTTATTTGCATTTTATAGTCAGTCATTTCATACAATCAAGCAGTTTGGGAACCATATCAAATGAAGTTACATTCTAAATGAAATAAGTTGATATTATTAAAAAGTAGTAATAATGAGATTAATAGTTGTTTTACACTATTACCAGGCACTGTATAACCAACAAAATAACCCCCTACAGGGAGCTACCACACTTATCTCCGTTTTGTAAAGGAAGACCTGAGGCTTGAGAATTTACATAATCTGCTCAAGCCTCATAGGTTGTTCAGCTAAAATATGAACTGAGACTGTCTGCCTTCACAACCTATATATATATATATATATATATATATATTTAACATCTTTATTGGAGTATAATTGCTTTATAAATGGTGTGTTACAACCTATATTTATAACCATTGGCTACCCTAAAAGTTATTATACACTATTTTAACACTATTTTTGATAACAACAGACAGATATATCAGAAAACTAAACCCACCCCTTCCCCCCCAAAAAAACCCAAATAAAACCAAAACAACTTCAAAAAAGCAAAACCCTAAAAAATGAAAGAAAAGAAACCCCAAACCCAAACCTATTAACAAATGTTATTTTTATTGATACATTTATTGGTTATGTATGGCATAGTCCTAATATATTTTTAAAAAGCACTGCTATGCCATTTAACAGACTTTGGCAAGAATAATCCTCTTGTGGCATTAATTCCATGCAACCATAAAAAAAAATCCTTGCTAAATGCCAGCAAATGAGGTGGTAATAACTTCAAACTACTTTACTCAGCAGGGAGATGCTCAGCAGGGGAAAAAAAAAGATCTGCTTTCCATCTCTTAAAATTTTCAATGTAAAACAATGATATGAGGTTCAGGTGTGCTTCATGAACCCTTTAAGTTGAGGATGTATTAACCTGCACATTAAGATGTAACAATTTTACAAAGACGGTCTATTTTCAGAATTTCACATTCAGACTCCACAGCGTGACCACCAGTGTTTCTTTAGCTGCTAGATGGGAGAGCCCTGCGCGCCTTCCCACACACCTGTGTTTACATTGAGGCCTTGGCAGCACATGACCCGCAGCCATCCCTCACTCACAGCTTTCGGTTTGCTTTCAGCCATGGCAGGCCGCACTGTCCCTGCACTTTCACTAGCTAGCACTGTTAGACTGTTGATTCAGGAGTCCTAAGCTTGGAATTTCATATAAATCAGTTTGTTGAATCTCACTCATTTTAGAATGCTACACAGACATTTTCTAAAATCCTAAACTGGAATTGATTATGTCTTGAAAATACTGTTGAACTTTAAAAAGGGAGTGGGAGGGGGAGTTGTTTTCATGTAACTTTTTGCTTTTATATGGACTTAAGATATTTCTCTCCATTTGCAACTCTTGAAAAATAGGGATCATGGACTTAAAATGAGTTAGTTATTTAGCAAAATAGATAGCAAGGCAAGAAGGGGATAATGTTTCTTTGAGGCTTCTTAGGTTTCAGGTACAAGATATTAAAGCAAAAGAAATCTATAACAATACAACTCTGCAGTGATGGTTAAAGTTTTTAGATGTTACTTTTCATGAAAGATTTGATGCATAGTTAATCTTTTCATCAAAATATATGCCACTGCTCTCAGAACCTGATGAATGAATAGTGAGTGGAGTGCATTGACCTCCAGATTTCTTGGGAAATAGCAGGTACTGTGGCTATATTCAACTACAGTGAATGTGACTGATGTGATTAATTGATTCATGAAACAAACTATACTTTCCAAAAGTTCATTGCTGAAGAAGATAATCAGCTCCTGCCCACAAGGAGCTTAAACTTGTTTAGGGGTTAAAGACAAGCAAATAGACCATTACAATAAGAATAAATAAGAAAAGAAGTGCGGGATGCCTGGGAAATCCACAGGAGGGACCCCTAACCCAGATGCTGTGGGACCAGGAAAGCCTGTACACAGAGGGGGAGACAGCCAAGTTGAGACCTGACAGGTGAGTAGAGGCCAGCCAGGTAAGGATCTGGGTAAAGAATATTCTAGGCAGAAGGTAGAGTTGTATGAATCCCCAAACCCAAAAACATATTTCTACAAAACAAATTCAGTAAAATGAGTCTGAGGCCAGTATCATTAATCCTTCCCAAGTGGTTCTAAGGTTTAATTTTAAATTTATAGTTTTTGATAGGCTTAAATAATCCCATGCTTTAAAAAAAAAAAATTCCAAGGCGCTACTTTTTTTAGGGAGGTGGACTGTCTCTCAGGGAATATCTCTTTTATTTATATATTTTGTGCCCTTTGGGAGTAAAATAGAAAGAGCACAGCTTGTTCAAAAAAATTAGAAATTTTGTTTCAGTCCATGAATTACCAAAAAGAGGTTGATTATAAACTACATTAAAACTAAAAAATCTTTTTGCTATTAAAAAATTTCTACTATTAAAAAAGTTTATTATAAATCATTCTTTTTACTATTATGTTTTGACCATTTAAAATTATGATTTTAAAATAGAAATTAAATTAATTTAGTGAATAAAGTTAAATTATAAATTTAATTTAATTGAATAATTTAATGAATATGTTGAAATTAAAATGGAAATTTAATGAATAAGTTCTGGGGCTCTCAGGTACACTATAGTGATTACAGTTTGTAATACTGCATTATATACTTGCAAGTTGCTGTGAGAGTAGATCTTAAATGTTCTCACCACAAAAAAGAAATGGAAATATGTGACATAATGCAGGTGTTAGCTAACACTATGGTGGTGATCATTTTGCAATATTAAGTGTATTAAATCAACATGTTGTACACCTTAAACTTACATAACATTAATATTCAATTATATATCTCAAGGGAGCTGGAAAAAAATTTGTTTTCATCACATTATGGCTGTGTCTCACGTTTCTCCAATTTTGTATTATCAGCATTTTCATTAAGCAAAGGAACATGCTGAATAATAGAATAAGAAAAATGTGTTTATTTGAACAATAATGTTTGGGTACATAATTTATCTGGTAAATATGATTTTATATATAGTTTTAACTTACTGAATTATGACTCTTTTCAAAAAGCTGAACAGTGAGTTTACAGATCTGACAAATAATACTCCTTATTTTTAAAATGGAAGTAAGAAAGTGATTGTAATTAGAAAATGTTTTATCCACCTAGAAATTTCCTGGATGGGATAATAAAGTCAGTTTCGGAACACTTAAGGTTAGTGAGGTATTGAATAATTCCCTGTTCATCTATAAAAAGCAAGCAATCTAAAACAAATTCAGTTTTCTTCTTTGACATGGTAGGGTGGGATGAAGAGTATATATGTTCAAATATGACTTTAAAACAATTTTCTGAGGGGCAATTCAAGATGGCAGTGTAGGAAGATCTTGAAGACTCACCGCCTCCCATGGACACACAAATTGTGTGTGTAGAACCAATTGTTCTACGTTTGGAGCGATTCCTTCTGAAAAAGACCTGAAAACTAGCTGAATGGTTCCTCCCCAATAAAGGATAAAAGGGCCACATTGAGATGGTAGGAGAGGCAGAGACGTGGTCTCACCAAACATTCGACCCTCCCACAGTCAGGAGGGATCTCACAAATACAGAGCTTCTTACTGAGGAGTGAAGGGTTCATGCCCCACGTCAAGCATCCCAACCCTTGGGACCTGCACTGGAAAGAGGAGCCCCCAAAATGTCTGGCTTTGAAAACCAAAGGGACTTACATCCAAGAGACCCAACGGGCTATAGGGAACAGAGATTTCACTCCTGAAGGACTCACGCACAGAGTCACTCACCCTGGGACCCAGCACAAAAGCAGCAGTTTGAAAAGCACATAGATCATATGTGAAGGCGATTCATTTGCTAATCTTAAAACATCTTTTGGAGTGGCAGGAGCCTGTTGGTGCTCTCTCTGGGAAAAGAGGTGTTGTTGGGTGCCATTTCTGTGTTCACCATCTACCTTGCTAGCAACAGTGGGCATGCCCTGGCCCCAGACTCTCCTACAGTCCCACAAAAGCTGGTAGGTGTGCCCCAGCCTCGTGCTCACCTGTGGACCTGCTAAAGTCAACAGGAGCACACTGGCCTCACACTCTCCTGTCACTCTGTTAAAGCTCGTGGGGGCACACAGTCCATGCAGCTGGTGATGCTTGTTGCCATCAGGTTGTGCATTTCTGTCCCCTGCAGAACTGAAAACAATCAGAGAGACAGTTCTTGGCAGGCTTTGCACAGACAGTAAACTGAAACACATCCCCAGTCATCCTGTGAAAAAGGCCTATTTACTTGTCCTGGAGCTTCAGCCTGAGCAACAGACTTCATACATCTAGAGCCTACTGAGGTGCTCTCAGGGTATGTGGGCCAGGGAAACCATCTTTGCACTCTCCCTTGGCCTTGCTACAGCTTGCCAGTACTTCCCAGAAAGGAGCTTATACACTTGTCTGGACCCCTGATTTTTGTAACTTTCATCAAGAGGACACCTCCAGATCACATGGTTTGGAGGCCAGCAGGGTTTATGATTGAGGTCCCACAGGACTGTGTATGTGTGCATACTTTAAAAACTGCTGCCTGAGGGTCTGGCTTCCATTCAGCCTGAAACTTGTGCTGACTGAGAGCCCTCTCTCTGGAATGCTGACAGGTCTTGGCACACCCTCAGTAACTGGGACCTATCAAGAATAAATCAGGCTGCTTAAACAATCACAAAGGTTTGAGAGACAACTAAGAACTAGGGCAAGGTTGAATGATAAGGCTCATTTCTTATGTAAGACCACTCCTTCAAATCTGGAAGAGTGAGCTTTTTTGCCCAATACATAGAAACAAACATGGAGAGTCAAGCAAATGAGGAAACAGAGGAATATGTTCCAAATGAAAGAACAAGATAAATCCCCAGTGGGGGGGGGGGGGGAGGAACTTAATGAAATGCAGGTAAGTAATTTAGCTGATAAAGAGTTCAAAGTAATGGTCATAAAGATGAGAACTTCAACAAAGAGATAGAAAATACAAGAAAGTAGCAAACGGAGGTTGTGGTTGAATAAGAATAAGAATATAATAAATGAACTGAAAAATACACTGGAGGAGTTCAACAGCAGACTAGATGAAGAAGCAGAAAGGATCAGTGGTCTGGAAGGCTGGCCAGTGGAACTCACCCAAACAGAATAGCAAAAAGAAAAAAGAATTTAAAAAAGTGAAGGTAGCTTAAGGGACCTATGGGACAACATAAAGCAGAATGACATTTGCATTATAGGGGTCCCAGAAGGAGAAGAGAGAGAGAAAGGGGCAGAAAACTTATCTGAAGAAATAATGGCTGAAAATTTCCCTAATATGGGGAAGGAAATAGACATCCAGATCCAGGAAGCCCAGAAAGTTCCAAATAAGAGGAACCCAGAGAGATTCACACCAAGACACATTATAAGTAAAATGTCGAAGTTAAAGATAAAGAGAATCTTAAAAGAGCAAGAGAAAAAACACTTGTTATATACAAAGGAATCTCCATAAGACTATTAGCAGATTTTCAGCAGAAACTTTGCCGGCCAGAAAGGAGTGGCATGATATATTCAAAGTGCTGAAAGGGAAAACTTTCAAGCAAGAATACTCTACCTGGCAAGATTATCATTCAGAATTGAAGGAAAGATAGTTTTCCAGACAAGCAAAAAGTAAAGGAGTTCATCACCACTAAACTGGCCTTACAAGAAATGTTAAAGGGACTTCTTTAAGGTGAAAAGTAAGGGCACTAATTAGTAACAAGAAAACATATTATTATAACTATCTCACTGGTAAAGGTAAATATATAGTAAAGGTAGGGGATTAATCACTTATAAAGCTAGTATGAATATTAAAAGACAAAAGTAGTAAAAATAAGTATAACTACAAAAATTAGTTACACAGAATAAAAAGATGTAAAATGTGACGTCAAAAACATAAAATGTGGGGAAGGGGGAATAAAAATGTAGTGTTTTAGAATGTGTTCAAACTTAAATTGCTACAACTTAAAATAGAATGATATATATACAGTAAGTCCCCTACATATGAACCTTCAAGTTGCAAACTTTCAAAGATGCGAATGTGCATTCGCATGTCCAATCATGTAAGTTAGTTCACATGTCTGATATACATTGTCACGTGCATGCATCCTCTACAAGTGGTTGTGCTTTTGTGTACTTTACAGTACTGTATAGAGTACAGTAGTACAGTATCTTTATTTCAAGCCCAGGATGTTCAGAAGCAAGTGTAAAAGCAGTGATAATGTAGCTGGTACAGTACTACCCAGACATCACTGGATCGTTTTTTCAAGACAGTAGATAGAATTGAATCCAGCAAGGAACCAGAACCTGTGCCATCAATATCAGGCATGAGTGAAATTGCAGCTTGCCCTTCATCTCTTATTGCTGACAATCCTTCAGCTATATCCCTCACCTCCCCTCCCTCTTCCAGTAAGTAACTCTTCTTGCCTGTTCACTCAATGCCAGCCCCTATATGCCAGCTGTTGTACTGTACTACTGTACTTTTCAAGGTACTGTACTGTAAAATTAAAAATGTTTCTTTTTTTGTGTGTTTGTTTTTTATGTATTATTTGTGTGAAAAGTATTATAAACCTATTACAGTAGAGTACTATATAGCCGATTGTGTTAGTTGGGTACCTAAGCTAACTTTGTTGGACTTATGAACAAGTTGGACTTATGAACAAGTTGGACTTATGAATGTGCTCTTGGAACAGAACTCGTTCATATGTAAGGAACTTACTATACATACACAAATATACATACATAGGCTATTATATGTGAGCCTCATATAACCACACCTAAAAAATGAACAGTAGATAAACAAAAGATAATGAGAATGGTATCTAAGCATAACACTAAAGTAAGTCATCAAACCATAAGGGAAGAGAGCAAGAGAAGAAGAAACAGAGAGGAATTACAAAACAGCTAGAAAACAACTAACAAAAAGGCAATAAGTACATATCTATCAAACTTACTTTAAATGTAAATGGACTAAATTCTCCAATCAAAAGATGTGGGTGGCGTGTTCAAGATGGTGGAGTAGAAGGTGCTCACTCCCTCTTGCAAGAGTGCCACAATCACAACTACCTGCTGGGTAGTCATTGACAGGAAGACACTGGAACTCACCAAGGAAGATACCCCACATCCAAGGACAGGGGAGAGGCTGCAGTGAGATGGTAGGAGTGGTACAATCACAGTGAAATCAAGTCCCATGGCCACTGCGTGGGTGACTCACAAACTGGAGAACAGTTGTGCCACAGAGGTCCACCCACTGGAGTGAGGGTTCTGGGCCCCATGTTGGACTTACCAACCTGGGAGTCTGGCAACAGGGGAAGGAATTCCCAGAGAATCGGACTTTGAGGGCTAGCAGGATTTGATTGAAGGACTTTGACAGGACTGGGGGAAGCAGAGACTCCACTCTTGGAGGGAGCACACAGAGTGGTGTGTGCATCGGGACCCAGCGGGAAGGAGCGGTGACCCTGTGGGATACTGAACTGGACCTGCCTACTGGTGTTGGAGGGTCTCCTACAGTGGTTGGGGGGTAACTGTGGCTCACTGCAGGGACAAAGACACTGGCAGCAGAAGTTCTGGGAAGTACTCCTTGGCATGAGCCCGCCTGGAGTCTGCCATTAGCCCCACCAAAGAGCCTGTAGGCTCCAGTGTTGGGTCACCTCAGGCCAAACAACCAACAGAGAGGGAACTCAGCCCCACCCATCAGCAGACAAGCTGATTAAAGTTTTAAAGATTAAAGATTAAAGTTTTACTGAGCTCTGGCCACCAGAGCAACATTCAGCTCTACCCACCACCAGTCTCTCCCATCAGGAAGCTTGCACAAGCCTCATAGCCTCATCCACCAGAGGGCAGACAGCAGAAGCAAGAAGAACTACAATCCTGGAATGAAAACCACATTCACAGAAAGATAGACAAAATGAAAAGGCAGAGGACTATGTACCAGTTGAAGGAAAAAGATAAAACCCCAGAAAAACAACTAAATGAAGTGGAGATAGGCAACCTTCCAGAAAAAGAATTCAGAATAATGATAGTGAAGATGATCCAGGATCTTGGAAAAAGAATGGAGGCAAAGATCGAGAAGATGCAAGAAATATTTACCAAAGACCTAGGAGAATTAAAGAACAAACACCTAGAAGAACTAAAGAACAAACAGAGATGAACAATACAATAACTGAAATGAAAAATACACTAGAAGGAATCAATAGTAGAATAACTGAGGCAGAAGAAAGGATAAGTGACCTGGAAGGCAGAATGATGGAATTCACTGCTGCAGAACAGAATAAAGAGAAAAAGAACGGAAAGAAGTGAAGACAGGCTAAGAGACCTCTGGGACAACATTAAACACACCAACATTTTCATTGTAGGGGTCCCAGAAGGAGAAGAGAGAGAGAAAGGACCCAAGAAAATATTTGAAGAGATTAGAGTCAAAAACTTCCCTAACATGGGAAAGGAAAGAGCCACCCAAGTCCAAGAAGCTCAGAGAGTCCCAGGCAGGATAAACCCAAGGAGGAACACACCGAGACACGTAGTAATCAAGTTGACAAAAATTAAAGACAAAGAAAAATTATTAAAAGTGACAAGGGAAAAACGACAAATAACACACAAGGGAACTCCCATAAGGTTAAGAGCAGATTTCTCAGCAGAAACTCTACAAGCCGAAAGGGAGTGGCATGATATATTTAAAGTGATGAAAGGGAAGAACCTACAACCAAGATTACTGTACCCGGCAAAGATCTCATTCAGATTTGATGGAGAAATCAAAAGCTTTACAGACAAGCAAAAGCTAAGAGAATTCAGCCCTACAAAACCAGCTGTACAAGAAATGCTAAAGAAACTTCTCTAAGTGGGAAACACAAGAGAAGAAAAGGACCTACAAAAACAAATCCAAAACAATAAGAAAATGTTAATAGGAACATCCATATTGATAATTACCTTAAATGTGAACACATTAAATGCTCCAACCAAAAGACACAGGCTCACTGAATAGATACAAAAACAAGACCCGTATATACGCTGTCTAAAAGAGACCCACTTGAGACCTAGGGACACATACAGACTGAAAGTGATATTCCATGAAAATGTAAATCAAAAGAAGGCTGGAGTAGCAATATTCATATCAGATAAAATAGACTTTAAAATAAAGAATGTTATAAGAGACAAGGAAGGACACTACATAATGATCAAGAGATCAATCCAAGAAAAAGATATAACAATTATAAATATATATGCACCCAACATAGGAGCACCTCAATACATAACAGCTATAAAAGAGAAAATCAACAGTAACACAATAATAGTGGGGGACTTTAACACCTCACTTACACAATGGACAGATCATCTAGACAGAAAATTAATAAGGAAACACGAGCTTTAAATGACACAGTAGACCAGATAGATTTGATTGATATTTATAGGACATTCCATCTGAAAACAGCAGATTACACTTTCTTCTCAAGTGCACATGGAACATTCTCCAAGATAGATCACATCTTGGGTAACAAATCAAGCCTCGGTAAATTTAAGAAATTTGAAATCATTTCAAGCATCTTTTCTGAACACAACACTCTGAGATTAGAAATAAATTACATGGAAAAAAACCCCGTAAAAAACACAAACACATGGAGACTAAACAATAAGTTACTAAATAACCAAGAGATCACTGAAGTAATTAAAGAGGAAATCAAAAAACCTAGAGAGACAAATGACGATGAACACATGACAATCCAAAATCTATGGGATGCAACAAAAGCAGTTCTAAAGGGGAAGTTTATAGCAATATAATCCTACCTCAAGAAACAAGAAAAATCTCAAATAACAATCTAACCTTACACCTAAAGAGACTAGAGAAGGAAGAACAAACAAAATCCAGAGTTACTAGAAGGAAAAAGTCATAAAGATCAGAGCAGAAATAAAAGCAGTAGCAAATATCAATAAAACTAAAAGCCGGTTCTTTGAGAAGATGAACAAAATTGATAAACCTTTAGCCAGACTTATCAAGAAAAAGAGGGAGAGGACTCAAATCAATAAAATTAGAAATGAAAAAGGAAAAGTTACAACGGACACCGCAGAAACACAAAGCATCCTAAGAGGCTACTACAGGCAACTCTGTGCCGATAAAATGTACAACCTGGAAGAAATGGACAAATTCTTAGAAAAGTATAACCTTCCAAGACTGAACCAGGAAGAAATAGAAAATATGAACAGACCAATCACAAGTAATGAAATTGAAACTGTGATTAACAGTCTTCCAACAAACAAAAGTCCAGGACCAGATGGCTTCACAGGTGAATTCTATCAAACATTTAGAGAAGAGCTAACACCCATCCTTCTCAAACTCTTCCAAAAAATTGCAGAGGAAGGAACACTCCCAAACTCATTCTCTGAGGCCACCATCACCCTGATACCAAAATCAGACAAAGATACTACACACACACAAAAAAGAAAATTACAGACCAATATCACTGATGAATATACATGCAAAAATCCTCAACAAAATACTAGCAAACAGAATCCAACAACACATTAAAAGGATCATACATCATGATCAAGTGGGATTTATCCCAGGGATGCAAGGATTCTTCAATATATGCAAATCAATCAATGTGATAAACCATATTAACAGATTGAAGACTAGAAACCATATGATCACCTAATAGATGCAGAAAAAGCTTCTGACAAAATTCAACACCCATTTACGATAAAAAAAGAAAGTAGGCATACAGGGAACCTACCTCAACATAATAAAGGTCATATACAGCAAACCCACAGCAAACATCATTCTCCGTGGTGAAAAACTGAAAATATTTCCTTAAAGATGAGGAAGAAGACAAGGATGTCCACTCTTGCCACTATTATTCAGCATAGTTTTGGAAGTTTTAGCCATAGTGATCAGAGAAGAGAAATAAAAGGAATGCAAATTGGAAAAGAAGAAGTAAAATTGTCACTGTTTGCAGATGACATGATACTATACATAGAGAATCCTAAAGATGCCACCAGAAAACTGCTAGAGCTAATCAATGAATTTGGTAAAGTAGTAGGATACAAAATTAATGCACAGAAATCTCTTGCATTCCTATACACTAACAATGAAGGATCAGAGAGAGAAATTAAGGAAACAATCCCATTCACCATTGCAACATAAAGAATAAAATACCTAGGAATAAACCTACCTAAGGAGGTAAAAGACCTGTACTCAGAAAACTGTAAGACACTGATGAAAGAAATCAAAGATGACACAAACAGATGGAGAGATATACCATGTTCTTGGAATGGAAGAATCAATATTGTGAAAATTACTCTACTACCCAAAGCAATCTACAGATTCAATGCAATCCCTATCAAATTACCAATGGCATTTTTTACAGACCTGGAACAAAAAATCTTAAAATTTGTATGGAGACTCAAAAGACCCTCAATAGCCAAAGCAATCTTGAGAAAGAAAAACGGAGCTGGAGGAATCAGACTCCCTGACTTCAGACTATACTACAAAGCTATGGTAATCAAGACAATATGGTACTGGCAACCAAACAGAAATATAGATCAATGGAACAGGATAGAAAGCCCAGAGATAAACCCATGCTCCTTGGTCAACTAATCTATGACAAAGGAGGCAAAGATATACATTGGAGAAAAGAGTCTCTTCAATAAGTGGTGCTGGGAAAACTGGACAGCTACATGTAAAAGAATGAAATTAGAACACTCCCTAACATCATACACAAAAATAAACTCAAAATGGATTAAAGACCTAAATGTAAGACCAGACACTATAAAACTCTTAGCAGAAAACATAGGAAGAACACTCTTTGACATAAATCACAGCAGGATCTTTCTTGACTCACCTCCTAGAGTAATGGAAATAAAAAGAAAAATAAACAAATGGGACCTAATGAAACTTAAATGCTTTTGCACAACAAAGGAAGCTATAAATAAGATGAAAAGACAACCCTCAGAATGGGAAAAAAAATATTTGCAAACAAATCAATGGGCAAAGGATTAATCTCCAAAATATATAAACAGCTCATGCAGCTCAATATTAAAAAAAACAACCCAATCAAAAAATGGTCAGAAGACCTAAATAGGCCTTTCTCCAAAGAAGATATGCAGATGGCCAAGAGGCACATGAAAAGCTGCTCAACATCACTAATTATTAGAGAAATGCAAATCAAAACTACAATGAGATATCACCTCACACCAGTTAGAACGGGCATGAACAGAAAATCTACAAACAACAAATGCTGGGGGGGGTGTGTGGAGAAAAGGGAACCCTTTTGCACTGTTAGTGGGAATGTAAATTGATACAGCCACTTTGGAGAACAGTATGGAGGTTCCTTAAAAAACTACAAATAGAACTACCATATGACCCAGCAATCCCACTACTGGGCATATACCCTGAGAAAACCATAGTTCAAAAAGAGTCATGTACCAAAATGTTCATTGCAGCTCTATTTACAATAGCCAGGACATGGAAGCAACCTAAATGTCCATCGACAGATGAATGGATAAAGAAGATGTGGCACATATATACAATGGAATATTACTCAGCCATAAAAAGAAATGAAATGGAGGTATTTGTAATGAGGTGGATGGAGTTAGAGTCTGTCATACAGAGTGAAGTAAGTCAGAAAGAGAAAAACAAATACAGTATGCTAACACATATATACGGAATCTAAGGAAAAAAAAAAAAAAAAAAGGCCATGAAGAACCTAGTGGCAAGACGGGAATAAAGACACAGACCTACTAGAGAATGGACTCGAGGATATGGGGAGGGGGTGGGGTGAGATGTGACAGGGTGAGAGAGTGTCATGGACATATATACACTACCAAATGTAAAATAGATAGCTAGTGGGAAGCAGCCGCATAGCACAGGGAGATCAGCTCGGTGCTTTGTGACCACCTAGAGGGGTGGGATGGGGAGGGAGGGAGGGAGGGAGATGGAAGAGGGAAGAGATATGGGAACATATTGTGTATGTATAACTGATTCACTTTGTTATAAAGCAGAAGCTAACACACCATTGTAAGGCAATTATACTTCAATAAAGATGTTTAAAAAAAAAAAAAAAAAAAGCTCTGCACAGCAAAGGCAGCTATCAACAAAATGAAAAAGCAAAGGTACAGAGTGGGAGAAGATATTGGCAAAGTATATATTCAATAAGGGTTAAGATCTAAACTATATAAAAAACTCATACAACTCAACAAGAAAAACAAACAAACAACTTAAAAGTTTCTAAGAGAGTAAATCTTAAAAAAGTTCTTATCACAAGAAGAAGAATTTTTGTTATTTTGTATCTTGACAGATACAAACTAGACTTATTATGATCATTTTGCAGTGTATACAAATATTGAATCATGTTGCCCACCTGACACTAATATAATGTTATATGTCAATTATACTTCAGTTAAAAAATGGAAAGAAAAATCCCTGCATCTCACCATCAATATACTATGACAACTATTTAAATATGGCCTTATATCATATAATGGGATGCAGGAAATGGGTCAGGTTAGAAATATTTTGCAAATACAAAGAAGAATTAAACTGAGTCGTATAAGTCAGTAGAATTTGAGATTTAGTATATAAAGCAAAAAAAAAAAACACAGAATGAGAATGTAAAGAATATATTTATAAATTGCATTTATTTATTCCTCAGTTCTTTCAGCAATATTATTTGGTCATGGAACTATCATTCAAGGTTTTGGTGATACAGAGATGAAAAAGACAGACATGGTGCCTGTGTTCATGGGGTTTATATTCTAGTGAGGAAGTAAACAAATCAATTTGAAATCCAGGTTTAAGTGTTTATTGATGGTATGAGGAAATGAAGCAGAACACAGTGCCTGGGCTGACTTGAGGTGATGCAATACAAATGAACGGACAAATGAATGTTCACGGGTATGGGATATATGCGGGGTGTTCAGTGATGAGAACACAGGTGTTTAAAGCTAACTTAGTGGGCCTAATTGAGAGCCTCCAGGGAAAATGATAGAAATAGAGGGCCAAGGACAGAGTCCTAGACCACTTCAAAATTTAGACATTAGGAGAGGAGGATGATCTAGCAAGGACACTGAGAAAGAGAGTCAGTGAGGCAGGGTGGAAGCCAAGAGAATGTGCTGTCCCAGAGGTCAGTAAAGAAAGAGGTGTTGACTGAAATGAAAATGCACAACGTGAGAGCTGTGAGGTTCCGTTTCACTGGGGACTTACTGAGCACTATAGCCCAGGATACAGCCTCTCAGACAGCTCTGAGGAACTGCTCCAAAGAGGTAAGGGGGGAAGTTCAGCATGTATGTGAAGAGTACCTTTAAAGAAAAGGGGTACATGCAATCAAGCACACATCTTGGTAGAAGGTTACTGCTAGTCACAAGGCACAGATATCTTACTTAATGATTTTAGTGCTTTTCTAAGTATGAGAAGATGCAAGAAATTGGGTTCACAAAATTTTCTCCAGAAAATATCTGTCTGAAGACATGTTCTGGCGGTTTTCCCAGAGCACAGAGTGCCTCATTCCTGATTTCTGTCCTGAACTCCTTTCAGGGTGTGTTGAAGGTCAGCGAATGCAGTGGCTAATGACTCAATCCTTGTGGAGCCAGATGACGAGTGACATTCTTTAGTTGGCAGAGGCTGCTAAACTCATACTGGTCCCTGGTGAGACCAAGTGGTCTGTTTTTTTAATGGATGAAGTGCTGTAATAAGGCTGTCCCTCCTCCAACCACTAAAGCATCAATGACAGGAGTAATGAAGGAGTTCTTGAATCTCCAAGCTCCTGGAAAGATCCCTTCTTTCTTAACACTCACAACTTCACCAACCACTTCTGTCTGCCTTGATAGTGTTGGGATGAAAACTTGTCCTCTTCCAACTTGGGTCTAGTGTTTGGGGACCTGCAAGTAAATTGACAATAGAAAGATTAACAGGAGAAAAGACAAGGTTCATTTGTATGTTCACAGGTATGGGGTATATGTGGGGTGTTCAGTGATGAGTAACTCACTCAGTAGCCAGAGATAAAAGGTTTATACACCAAACTTCACAAGGGTGGGGTGTTGGGTTAGGGTTTCACTGGGAAGGTATGGAAAGTTTTGTTGGGCTTTTTGATGTTAACGGGAATGAGTAGTCTGTCTTCATGGTAGCTGAATTCATAGGAAACTCCCTTGGAGGGGGTTTAAAAGTACCTGTATTTTTGGGAGACTCTACTTCAGGTCAGATAGATGAAATTCAGATAATATTTCTTTCTGCATCTTCTAAGAACTATAGAGTTAATATCTTTTATCGGATATAAGGATTCCATAGTCAAATAAATTTGGGAAATGCCGAGTTAAAGAAAATGAAAATGATTTCTTTTTTGCCAGATTTCTCAGATCATTTAATATGCTAACATGCATAAGAAAAGCAGATAAATACTTTTATATTTTGTGGAACACACTCTGGGAAAACACCAAATTAGACTTTAAATAAATGTTTCTATCATTAATTGGTTTTTACAACTGTGAGGTAAAACTAGGACATATTTCTGGTCAAAAGTGCAAATATTTGCCCCAGACTGATAAAGTAATGAATTATTTATTATGAAAACTGGTCTGTTTGGAATAATGGCATTGTAAACAAATCCATTAGTTAAAAAATTCAAATTAGATATTTTAATGTTAAGTGGTCATGTAGAACTTACTGCAGCGTTAGAAAGTGCTACATCACTTTAGTCCAATGAAATTGGTTAGTTCAGTAAATTTAGACTACATCTTGAAAAATCTTTATATTGTACTTATTCAGTACTAACTGAATTAAGTGGACACCTGGAACATTAACACATTTTGGGAAGCCTTAAGAGAACCAAGTGACAGAAAGCTCACAGCCTGTTGCCATAGAGCTAAAACATGTGTTCTGATTTATGCTGGCCAAATATCTGCTAATAGTTGTATCCAGATTTTTATTTTTAATTTAATTTTATTTTATTTTTAATTTAATTTTAAATTGCTATAGCAATTTAATGTGAACCTGGGCAGTACCTATTTGATTTATTCTTTCCCTTAATGTACTAGGGCATTTTCCTTAAAAACAAATTAATACCAATAAAGATGTTAAAAACAAAAACAAAAAAAACAAATTAATACAAAACTTTTAACTGTGTTCTTTGTTCAAGTATTATCCCCATGCTTCCTTATCGATTGCATAGTACTCCAAGGATAAAAGTGTCTGAGTGGATATTGTAAAGATGCTTCTGGTTGTTTATTTGATGGATTGTTTCAAAGAATTACATTTTCAAGATAGTATTTCCAATCAAAATAAATTTCCAATTACAGTATGTGTAGAAAAACCTCTGAAGTTCTGGTATTGGATTTGTTCTCATTATTCATAGCTCTACTCAATTTACAGAGTGCAGTAAAATATGCATTTATCCATGAATTTTTTTTAAATTAATTAATTAAAAAAAATTTTGGCTGTGTTGGGTCTTCGTTTCTGTGAGAGGGCTTTCTCTAGTTGCAGCGAGCGGGGGCCACTCTTCATCGCGGTGCGCGGGCCTTTCACTGTTGCGGCGTCTCTTGTTGCGGGGCACAGGCTCCAGACGCGCAGGCTCAGTAGTTGTGGCTCACGGGCTTAGTTGCTCCGCGGCATGTGGGATCTTCCAGACCAGGGCTCGAACCTGTGTCCCCTGCATTGGCAGGCAGATTCTCAATCACTGTGCCACCAGGGAAGCCCCATGAAGTATTTTTTTAAAAAAATCATTCTATATTAATTTAGCTAATAAATTATCTGAACAAGTATGTGCTATTGTTAAAGATCAACTGATGGCCAGAAAGTCAATCGTTATCCCTGGAAAAGTATCAAAATGCCCCAAAGACATATTTTTAGACTATTAGTCTCTTTAAGCCATGAAAGCAGAAATGGCATGTTCAAAGACAATGACATTGTCATGTATGGCAGATGGGAAAGCATAGTCATAGATACTTCTAAGAAGAGGCAGCGCTTTGTTGGAAAGGCTTAGTATCAGTAGAGGCAGCCAACAGATGTTCTGAGGATTTTGGGTCTGACTTGTAAAGACAAATAGTCTAGACAAGGATGCCAGTACTTCACTGAAATGAAGATGCTCTTGTGAAGTTCATAGCTGGTTGTTTCTGAAAAATCTCTTTATGCCACAAAAACAAAATAATGTGCTAAAATGATTAATTACCACCACTTAAATCCCCCCAAAGGCATAGCAAATAACATATTTTAAGATCTATGTGTATTAGTGAGCTATTGATTTTTTTAAGTTAACAAAATTGAAACTCACTGTAGAGACTGCACTCAGCTTAAGGCATTTTAAAAAACTCTGTTGAAAGAGTAAATTCACCTATTTTACTGGCTTTGCAAAGTACATATGAAATAATTTTGCTAATATGAATTTTGTTTTCTTTAGAGAATTTTGATTACTGACTGTAGCCACTAAATGTGAATAAAATTTTAAAACTAGAAGGAAACTTGGAGATCTAGTCTTTATTTCCTTATTTTACAGGTTGAGGAAACCATGCCTGACCCTGAGGGCTTAAAAGCGACTTGTTTAAAAATTTCATGCTGATTGGTAGCAGAGCTGGGGCTAAAATACAGGTGTTCCTACTTCTAAGCTGAAAATAGAAAAT
The DNA here is from genome assembly GCF_028023285.1 of Balaenoptera ricei. Classification (NCBI taxonomy): domain Eukaryota; kingdom Metazoa; phylum Chordata; class Mammalia; order Artiodactyla; family Balaenopteridae; genus Balaenoptera; species Balaenoptera ricei. The sequence goes on along the minus strand of NC_082643.1, from coordinate 46,783,284 downwards.
ATAATTGAACGAGTATGTATTTATTGTTACCAGTTAACATATGGTGATAGCAGTGCTACCATGTATTTTTCCCCCCATTTATATTCTGTTCCTCTAAGAATTTTTCAGTATGAGCCTGGTTTATATTTAGGACCTGGTTCATGGCTAATACTCAGTATCACACATTTAATTAGAAATCCTATTCCAAGAAGTGGAAAGACAAAATATTTTGTGTTCTGGTATATATGGCATTATTTGAAAATATGGGAACACATGTTTTGAGTGAATATATGAGAAAGGCTTACTATCTAAAACTGGATAGTAATAAAAGAAGTAGAAGTGTAAAATGGCTCTATAACTGTACAGGTGGCAACTCTATCTGGGAATATAGAATTTAAGGAAAGATTTTATGATGCTTGAAATTCTTTTACCAGAAATGTGTACTAGATCAATAAGAAAGTACATATTACTGTTTGTAGTAATATCGGTACTGGCTCTAACTGCCCTTTCTCTTTTCTCTGACCATGAAGTGATATTAGAGCATGAGAGGAAATTCAGAGTGAAGTCTCATGGACTGTCACTTTTGTCTAGATGATATTACTATCATTTGTTTAATAATAATACTACCCATAAAGTATTCCTTTTGGAAAGATTAAAATACCACTCAAGATTTTAACACTACTAAGAAATCTCCTATTAAGTCATCCAAGAAATAAGAAAGTTTTAGCACATGCACTTAATAAAATATCTTGGCATTCAAGCTGTTGTGACATATGCATTTTAGCAATTGTTGAAATTAGTAAAACCATAAAGAACAAAGCAGTAGAGAATAAATTAAGGAAAAAAGTCTTAATTCTGGGCAGAAATTTGAGGAGGTAGCAAATAGTATATTGTTTTCAATCTCTAATAATATCAACTAGTGTTTTTGAAGGACTGATTATACTAAGTCAGGTATTGTGTCCAATCTTTTACCTAATTTACCTTTATCCTCACAATAATCCTTTGAAATATTTTTTGTCTCAGTTTCTTAGATAAAGCATCGCCCAGATAATTTCAAAAATATGTTAAATCAATAGCCATTAAATGCTGAAGCTGAAATTTGAATCAGGTGCCTCTCTGAACACTAGCTCTCGGTGAATGATAATGTCACCTCAACTTTTGTCTTTTAAATGTACTTATTAGTGTATATGTAAATTCCAAAGAAGGGACTTCAAAGAGAACTGAGGTAGACAGAATAATGAGCCTCCGAAGATGTCCATGTCCTAATCCCTGGAATTTGTGAATGTTACCTGTCTGACAAAGGGGAAATAAAGCTGTAGATGGAAGTAAGATTGCTAATCAGCTCACATTAAAGTAAGGAGATTATCCTAGATTATCCTGGTGGGCCCATTGTAATCCCAGGGGTGTTTGAAAGTGGCTGAGAGAGGCAGAAGAGGAAGTCATGTGGTCACAGCATCCTATGTGAGAAGGATTCGACCTGCGTTCTGGCTTTGAAGATTGAAGGAGGCCACAATCTAGGAATGCAGGTGCATTCTAGAATGTGAAAAAGACAACGAAATGGGTTCTCCCCTAGAGCCCTAATTTACAGAACTATAATACATATATTTTGTTTTACATCACGAAGTTTGTGGTAATTTGTTATAGCATCAGTAGAAAACTAATACACCAGGTGCAGTTTTATCACTCTCTTTCTTTCTAATTATGATGAGTTACATTAATGATTTCCTATTTTTTATTCTCTTTATTGGATTATGGATACGAATATTTTTAAAAATCTTTTTGTCATTCTCAATTTTGTCTTCATTATATACTGTTTCTCCATAGTCTTCTAAAATGTGTTTAAGCAAGATTATAGTTATAACTAGATGAAGTATGGGGTCAGTTTTTAAAAATCTGAATGAAAATATTAAAACATCTTCAGGAGTAGTTTGTAGTAGTCAGTTCAAAACTGTGTACATCAAATGTTGAAAATATTTTAAAAGTAGTGTTCTTAAAACTTTCTTCCTTCCTTCTTCCTTTTGTCCCAAACACCTTTGTGAATCAAAGACCTAGACTCTTATTGTTGCTGTTAATTATTTAAGTAAACTTTGAATCTCTTGTTAAAACATTTTCTTTTACAATTAAATAATTAAGATACTTGAATGTTCAAATTGTTGTTTTGTTCTATACCACTTGTAATACCTGATTTTTTGGCAATAGTATTGAAAGCATTAGTTTTTATAACAGTCTCAAAAATTTTCTTTAAAAGAGCAAATTCTTAATGCTAAACATGGTAGAGAAAAGATCATTTTATTCAAATATGGAAGAGGTATTGAAATAGTACTGTGATTTTTAAAATAATAAATGACTTGCTTTCAACTTGCATATGCTTACCTTTCTCTTTTCCTGTTATTTTGGTCTTAGTGAAATGTAGCTTTTTTTTTTTTTTTTTTTTTAAGGGCATTGCTAGGTCAGAAAGGACATGCATTTGAAATTTTTTTTTTAATTAATTAATTAATTTGTTTATTTTTGGCTGTGTTGGGTCTTCGTTTCTGTGCGCGGGCTTTCTCTAGCTGCGGCGAGCGGGGGCCACTCTTCATCGCGGTGCGCGGGCCTCTCACTGTCACGGCCTCTGTTGTGGAGCACAGGCTCCAGACGCGCAGGCTCAGTAGTTGTGGCTCACGGGCCCAGTTGCTCCGCGGCATGTGGGATCTTCCCAGACCAGGGCTCGAACCCGTGTCCCCTGCATTGGCAGGCGGATTCTTAACCACTGCGCCACCAGGGAAGCCCCAAAATGTAGCTTTTTAAACAAACTTTAATTGTCTGCTAAATATTATTAATTTCAGTTTCTCTGTAACTGTAATGCCTCAATAAAATGAATAATTGAAGAGATCAAATATAAAAAATTGATTTCTACTAAAAACATCTAAATCATATTCACTAAAGATACCTAACAAGATGCACTGTTGTGTTAAATGTATTTGATAACTGTAACTTAATAATATTTTTATCTGAATGAGTGTAAATGAAGTGAATACTGATGGCAGAAATTGTTTAAAGTACAGGACTACAAGCTAAAAATTTTTTTCTTATAAGATTTGCCTTCCTCCATCAAAAACATTTGTATAACAAATTTTAGTTTTAATTTACCATTATGAATGCAATTTTATTATAAAAAATTTTAAGTATAAAGAAAAATTATTGCAAATTTCAGCACCTACTAACCCAGTCACTGTAAGTGTTCCTGCTGTTTTTTAGTGCATATGTTTTTATATAGCTGGGATAAAGGAAAAAAAAATTTTTTTTCCTATTTGTCCCATTATATTTCAGAGTAGAAACGGCCCTAGTTGACGAGAGAACATTTTTTATAGGATAATTCCAGCTAAGAACCATAGAAGGAATGACAGCATTAGCAAATCACATTTTGCAACCCTATTGAAATAAATGAATTAGTAGCAGCGATGAATGCTTAAACCATTAGGAGAAAGAGTGACAAGGAAGTTTATAATGGAAGGACTGGGCTGTACTCACCTGGGCTTAGCATCACTAAATGGAGGCAGTGAGGCATTATGTGTTTCCTCATACGATGCTGTATATATTTCACAGCACCATCTATGACGTAGTCTTGCTAAAGAAGTTGAATTTGACTTATATAGCCTTTAGCTCTAAGTACAATTTCTATGAGATATGGAGGATAAAGGAACGAGATGAATTATAAAAGAGGAAGCAATCAGAAAAATTCAGAATATGGAGTATTCTCGGGACAACCAACCCCATTTCTCCAGCAAGTCAATGGCATGGATAGGTGGGTGGAATGAGGTGGTTCTTATTTACAAGAGAATTAAAAAACTAAATTAAATGTGTGGATTTTGTTAGGATCCCAACTTTAATAAGCCAACTATTAAAAGATATTTTTGAAGATGATTGGGATAAATTTAATAGGAATGATATTAAATGATATTAATGGAATTTTGTTAAGTGTAATAATTATAATTATGTAAGAAAATTTACTTTCCTGTAATACCTGTAGAAACATTTGGGGAAAAAAATGACATTATTTGAGGACTGACATTGTCTTCTAATTATTCATCCATGGGAAAGTGCAATAGATGGTAAAGTAGTAATGGTTCAGTATCTTGTCTGTTTTCTGTATCTCTGTTGGAAAACGATATAGCTTATAGCAACTTCAAACGCTTATGCCTGCTAATTTTTAAATATCATGACCTCAAATAAGCTTGACACTAAAAAGTTAATAGTAATAATTTTGGACAGAATATCAATATAATTTACTAGTATACATAAAATATAAAATAATAATTTTAGACAAAATAGTATTTCTAATTGGTATATAGATGAGCCTGTGAAGAGATCTCTAAGAATGTTAAAACACTTTGAGCCTTTGTATGTTTAAGTAGTAAAATGAAGACTTAACTGGAACAACTCTCTGCAGAAGTAGCCCAAGAGAGTGGGTGTAAATGAATCCTGAGGAGTTTTGGAAACATGTAAAAATCCCAATCAAGTATACTGGAATGTTGTCTCAGAAAGGTAGAGCTGGATTGTGGTTGCAGCTGAGAAATTTAAAAACCATCCATTCACTTATTCATTAGTGGTTATTGACTGTACCTTACTATGCAGCAGGCTCTGTGCTAGGTAAAAGAGCAACAAACAAAATACCATGGTAACTGCTCTTAATCAACTGAATATATTATTATATCTTTTGCAAAGGAAAAACTCTGTTGAAAGAAAAGGAGATGCTCAGCATGGAATCTGGAATCAGATGGCAAGCTTATGTCAATGTGTTTCTTGGCACTGCCCAGATTCACCTTAATGGTTGCCTGAAACAAAAGTAATTACTCCATCTTCCTTGTCTTCAAAGAACAATGATATTTATTTAGATTTAACAGAAAGGGTCAGCTGAAGCCAAAGGTGTTGTGGCCTCCCTGAATGTTTCTTCTCTACTTTTTCTGTTTCTTCTTGGAGATGGGTCCAGAGTTAGATTCCTGCTAGTTGGACAACATAGATTTCTCCAACAAGGTACATCTAAAGGTATTTTTACTATTATTTTAAAAATGATTTCATGTATCCTTTTGTTGAATTGGGAGCTGCTATTCAGATGGCCGCTGCTCACTTATTGGCTCATCTTGGTAAGCCCTGAAGTTGGCAATTCTCTTCAATTGCCGACCAAGGAGAGAGGTAGAGTTGAATGTACCAGCAGTTGGTCTTTGGGCAGCATGAAAGTTAAGAGTCTGTTACTGGATGAAGTTTCAACTTCAGTCAGTGTCACAAGAAGACAAGAGATAATATGGAAGCTAAGGAAGGCAAATGTAGAAAGCAAACATGGCCCTTCATCTAGCTGGGCTATGTCATGTAAGGCATTGGGATCTTCGTCTAGCTGGAGAGGTACAAGTAACCATGGTTACATATAAAAACCTACTTTATTTCAGACAGCTCGCCTCCTCTTTATCTCTGGTGCTAGGAATCAGAGTTCATTTTCCCACCTTTCGACCTACCTAACCGTAATAAGGTACTGCTTTTGTATAAGAAGTTTTGAAACAAGTTCCTTTGATGATTCTACCGTAGCATTCAAACTTGTCAGACTACTTGGCAAATATATCCTTAGGTTATGATCTATCAGGCTACAAATTATAACTTTATTTTTATTGACCATTAAGATTATTCAACTATCTGCTCTTGTTGGAATCCATGACCATTGAAGCCACCTTCTGATTTTAAATATGCTTTCTTTGTAGAATTTCTTTTCGGCAGTTACAGTTCCCAATGCAGATGAGCTGTCTGGTTTTATAGCAATCTCTTGGGGATTTGGTTAGCAGAAATCAGTATCCCCTGAGCCTATTTACATGTGACAACCTGCCTGTGTGATCAGCCAACTGCTTCAGACATTTGGAGTCCTTATTGCAACTTGACTTTATATTTTTCTAGATCTATACTATCTCCTATAGACTATAACATTATAGTAAGCAGAACTTTCTTCTTGAATGTCAAGTCCCAAGTGTATTTGGGCACTTTATATAGGTTGGCTTGTTTTCTCCCCATTTCTAGGTGCTGCTGTAGTGTAGCATTATTTCAATTATGTCAATACTTTGGGAAAATGTACAGAACTTATATCACCAAAGGCCTGCAAAAAATAAATTTGGTAATTCCAAACTATTATTTAGTACATTATTTTAGCAATAATGGAAGATGCATTTAATTTTTAAAAAAATGTTTATCAGGAGCTGTTACAGTGGAGGATTACTGGACTGAATGTCAATATTGTGACATAGTATGAATGTGTTCCATGTTTGGTAATTGCAATCATTGTTGCTTTTGTTGTCATCCATTTACAATGCTTGGTGTCAGTTTATTTATCTCTTGTAAAAATAAAATACAGTGTGTGTGTGAAAAAAAAAGAACTTAAAAAACAAAAAAATAAATAAAATAAAAATAAAAATAGGGCAACATAACACTCAAAGATATAGAGAACAAACTAGTGGTTACCAGTGGGGAGAGGGAAGAGGAGAGGGGCAATATAGGAATAGGGGATTTTGAAAAAGGGTTATTATGGGATTATATGAAATCATGTGTGTGAAACTTTTGAAGATTGGAAAGCACTGTAGAATTTAAAGAATCTTTCATTCAATAAAATTTTAAAAAATGTTTACTTTATCAACAGTGATCTTTGTCAACTATGATGACTTAGGTTTTTAAAAATAGTAATATACATTCTTTTTTTCCCTGACATATCTCTTTCTGTTCTACTGAATATCGCTCTGTGAAATTTAACATAATCTACCCAACTCAGGGGATCCTGGACAAGTCTATAAGGGTCTCTTCATCCTCTCACTACTGTTTTTCACGTGGTGAATATATGGATCTTTTTGCCTTAGGTAAAGCCTCTCAAGGCTGTGTCACCGGAGGGTTTCAGAATACTTACCTATGCCTCCTGACTTTGACTCTTCTAAACCTTAGCTTCTTTGGTACTTGGTCTTTCTTTGTTTCAGTTCTCTGTTTCAGCCTGCCTTTATTGCCTCTCTTACAAAGCCTCCTGACTTTGATTTAACAAGTCACCATCTACTTTTGTTCTACTTTATCAATGTCCACCCTATAGAGTATAAGACCAATGGGTGCAGAAACCTCTTCTGCCTCATTCACTAATACCCTGAGTTGTTCCTGGATTATAACAGAGGTTAGATATTATATAAATGCTGAACCAAGTGCCTCTTTATACGATTTTTATTCTTCTAGAAGTAATATAATTTATATATTCTGGAAATTCCCAATTACATTCTTCACATTTAACAAAACTTTCCTGGATTTTTTTTTTTGGTTTAAATTAGCACTTAAAAAAATCAAACACATTTGTTTTGAGATCTCATAGTTTTAAATCCAGTGCATTAAATAGTCATTATGTATAAAATTTAAACCCTTACAACTTTTCAATAATTCAGTAAAATATTCTACAGAAGGGCTTACTGCCTTTTTAAAGACAATTCTACTCATAACTTTTTATTATATAAATTTCATTTTCTCTAGTATTTCTATAAAGAGGATGTTTTTCTTGGTTAATTAATCTTGTTTGCATCTCTGTTTTACGAAAGGCAAATCTTTTAACAGTGCCTGAGTAGCTTGTCATTCTCGCAGCAAAAAGTTCAGTTTAGCATTTAACAGTGTTTGCCAAGAGTAAAAATATTCTGACATGAAATGCTTTTTTAATATGTTTAATTTTGTCTAATATGGATGTCATTAAGCTGTGGATCAAAATTATTTAACTCTAATGAAAATAATTGTAATTTGCTTTTCAGGAAAGACCACACATTTTATGTAACGATTATTTTAATGAGCAAGATTTAAAAAAAATTCTAAGGATAACTTCATGGTTTAAAAATAGAATTAATATAGGCTGGATACCAGATTTTTTGTAAGTTTCATATGTTCATAAAAATAGAGGTAGAAAATTAAACTTAGAATTCTGAATGCCATTTGATAAAAGCACTTAAACAATAATGAGTTTTGCTCAGGCTTTAAAAAAGAACTCATCTGGAAAATATGTTATGCAGGACAACACATATGATATACATACAGATACCATAGTTAACGTTCATAAATAGGACCTAAGAGTAATATAGCCATTTTCTTTCTCTAGTTAAGGAAATGTTTTGTTGTAGTCAGGTAAACACGATATTATACAGCCCATATCTGTGTGTAATAACTGAAAAACTTCTACTTTTCTGTTCATTCTCACCTGATTTCATGAGTTAATATTTTTGACAATCCAGTGTCAAGAAGAGTTAACGATAGAGATGTTTGTATAAGTAAATAAGCGTGTAGTGGCTCATGATAAACTAGTTCTTTGGGGGATGCAGGGAAAATAGTTGTAACCAATAGGAGGACAAAGGCAGAGAGCTTTTATGTAGGATAAAGTGGAGGGACTTGCAAATATGTGTAAAGGAGTCAGGAAGAAATACACCTTGGTATAGTATAATGCTAGTTGCTAGTTTAAATAGTTTCAACAGGCTCTGGAGTATATATAAGGCTGTCTCTAGTTGTATGGTACCTGGGATTGGTGATTGGGGCAGGATGATAGTAGCTTGGGGTGTGAGAGCCTGATAAAAGGTATGGTTGGGAATATATATAGTTGGGGCTTTGAATCAATTGGTTTATACATGAAAGGTATAAGGAGAGGAGAGTCCTTTACTGTCTCTAGGAAATTGGCTAGCCCAAGGAGGGGCCAACTCTTCAGGGTCAGCAAGGTCCCAGTTGTCACAGTATCAGAATAAAGAGATGCTTAATACAAGTCTCTCACCAACCCTTAAGGTCGATATAGTATTTATAATTTATTTCATTTAACTGCATGCTTCATACATTCTCATGCCTTTAAAATTCCTTATATGCTAATGACTCAATTTATATCTAGCTCTGGCCTCTCTTTGAACTTGAGCCTGAACTGTGTCATCAACATCTCATACCTGGTTATATTATATTCTTGAAGTTAACATTTTGCTTGATTTCCAAACCCATCCTTCATCCCAAACTGCTCCTCTTCCCATTATCCCCAACTCCACTTATGTTAGACCAAGTCATTATCAAAGTACCCTAACTGTTCCCACGTTTTGCTCTCCTGTAGTACTTCACATAATAGGCAGTACGATTTTTTTTTTTTTTTTTTTTTTAACGTACATCTGATCAGGTAACTCCCTTGCTTAAAACCTCTGCTTGGCTTCCCTTTATATAGAGAGTAAAATCTAAACTCCTTACTGTGGCTTATCAGTCCCTACATGATTTGACAGTTGCCTGGCTTTCTATCTGTATTTCATACACTCTACCTGTGCTCATGTGCTCATGACCCTCTGGCTATGATAGCCTCCTTTCCATTCATCACACCCCAAGTGCATTCTTGTTTCCCTTACTTGTATTTCCTCTGCTTGGATTGCTCTGCTACATGTTCTACATGTATGACTCTTCATCCTTCTGGTCTGAGCTCATATGGCAGTTATGTTAAGCAGTCTTCCTTGATCACTTGAATTAACTAACCCATCCTCTGCTCCTTAACCCTATGTCAATTTTATTTCCTTCACAGCATTTTTTAAAAAATTACAATTTATAATTATGTTTAGTTATTCAGCTCTTTATTGTCTTTTACTCCACTGAACTGAAACCCTCAAGATGGCTGAGACCCAGTCTCTTTCTCTTTCCCATTGCTCTAATATCACCCTTATGTTTTAGTGACTAGAATATACACATAGTCAATATTTGTGGAATAAAGCAATATATTAATATATATGGTAGACTCAGAAAAATCAAAGTGATCACCTGTGGCAATTAAGAGTCTTAATTCCAGTATATTTGACTCCAAGTCCAGCAATTTCTCAATTATAATCTAAAGAGAGATGTCTCTGTTTTACCTCATGTTTTAAAAGAAAATCATCACAATTTATATGCTAAATTTTATTTTGTTTTGTTAAGGCATATAAAGGTAGGCTGGATTTTATGGATTTGGTGTTCATCCACAATGTGAAAATTCAGTATTAGCTTACATTTTACAATGAAGGTAGCAAGAGGAAGGAGAAGGAAAAACTATTTAATTTGGCTGAAACTCTAATTTCCTTCTTGAAATGTATCCTTATATCGCTTACTTTACTAGCAAAAAAGGATGTGCAGCAAGAACAAATTTTACCTATATATTTAACATAACATTTTAAGAAATCATAGAAACATCACAGACACATTTAGCTGTCAATTTTTGGTTATCGTGAAATTTTTAATGTGGGTAAAAAATTATAGTTTTTCTTTATTTAGAAGAAAATTTTCTTTAATTTCTACCAAAGTAATTATACACTTCATATCAATTTTTTTTTGTTTAATTTTCTTAAAGCAGTAATGCAAGTTTTGTTAGTTAATAAGTGACTTTGGCCATTTCTTTTTTTTTTACTTTTTAAAAAATTTTATTTTTATACAATTTTTAAAGGTTACTTTCCACTTACAGTTATTACAAAATATTGACTATATTCCTTGTGTTGTACAGCACATCCTTGAGCCTATCTTACACCCAGTAGTTTGTACCTCCCACTCACCACCCCTGTATCGCGCCCCGCCCCACACTGGGAACCAGTAGTTTGGTGTCATTTCTTTTGACATAGATTTCCTTAAGTGGCTTTGATAAATGAGACTCTTGAAGTAAAACAGAAATATGTTAATTTAAAAGGTAAGGAATAGAGTATCAAATAAGATAAAGTCAATACTTGTTACTCTAAAAGTAACCTTTTATAAAATGATATTCAATATAGAAAATAAAAAAATAAGCAAAAATGATAAAGATTGCCTGTAATTCTGTCACCTTGTTTTGGTATATTGAAACATTTCTTTCCCTTTATTTATATATATATATGTGAATCTATATTTTATGTATTATTTAAAATTTGGATCATGCTATACATTCCATTTTGAAACTTGCTTTTTAACCTAATAGTGTATTATGGGCAATGTTCAAAATCATTGCATATTTTTTTGTAACTTATTGTTTATTTATTTATAAATATATTTTTAATAAAATTTTATATATTTAAGGCATACAACATGAAGATTTGGTATACATATGCATTGTGAAAGGATTTCTGGATACCCACTGTTAATTAACACATCCATCACCTCACATATTTAACTTTTTTATTTTTTATTTTTTAGTGAGAACACTTCAGTACTACTCTGTTAGCAAATTTCAATTATACAATGCAGTATTATCAACTGTAGTCACCATGTTACACATTTATCTTATAACAGAAAGTATTTACCCTTGAACTAGCCTCTCCCTACTTCCCCCACACCCCAGCCCCTGGCAACCATCATTTCTACTCTGTTTCTATGAGTTCTAGTTTTTGGTTTTTGGGTTTTTTTTTTAAGATTTTGCATGTAAGTGAGACCATGTAGTACAGTCTGCCCTCCCTATCCGTTCTGCATCTGCAAATTCAACCAACCACGGATGGTAAATATTTGAAAAAGAAAATTCCAGAAAGCTCCAAAAAGCAGAACTTCAATTTGCCTCACACCAGCAACTATTTACATAGCATTTATATTTTACTTACAATTATTTACATAGCATTTACATTGTATGAGGTATTATAAGTAACCTAGAAATGATTTATATTATACAGGAAGATGTGCATAGGCTATATGCAAATATGACACCATTTTATATAAGGACTTGAGCATCCGTGGATTTTGTTTATCTGTGGGGGGTTTTGGAACCAATATCTCATGGATACCAAGGGACAGTTGTATTTATCTTTCTTTGTCTGGTTTACTTCACTTAGCATAATTCCCTCCAGGTTCATCCATGTTGTTGCAAATGCCAGGATTTTTTTTTAACACAATAATATCCCATTGTATATGTAAACCACATTTTCTTTATCCATTCATTTGTTAAAGGACACTTAGGTTGTTTCTATACCTTGGATAAGATAAATAATGCTTCATTGAACATGGGAGCACAAATAACTCTTCAAGATAGTGATTTCATGTAATATAATTTTTAATGGCAATATCATAAGATGGATGTACCGTGTTTAGGATTTTTATTGCACTTTATATTTCACGTTATTCTTTTTTTGTAATATAATAAAATAATGATAATATGCTTCAAACTTGAATTTGCTTTCTAGAACACTAATAGATATTATTTTTACCATGTAATGATTTAACCTTGAATCTAATGTTTCTGACATTAACATTTCTGCATTATTGTACATACCACTAGCATTTGCCCCATGTACTTTTTTCATCCCTTTAATTTTTACCTTTTTTTTTTTTTGTATTTTGATATAGGTATGTCTCTTGTTAACAGTGTGCACGTAATTTTTTAAAAAATATATTCATCTGGGTGGAAAATCTCTGATAGTTAAGAAGAGATTTTAGCCTACTTTCAATATTTTTGTTTAATTTGTGTTAATTTTAGTGGGTGGGTGCAGTATACGTCCATGAGCTACTTCAGCCATTTTAGTTCTGTCTCCTCTTTTTTTAATTGAGGTATAATTGACATATAACATTATACTTGTTTCATGTGTACAACATAATGATATGATATTTGCATATATTGCGAAATGATCACTGCAATAAGTCTAGTTAACATCCATCACCATATGTATAATAGTTACAAAAATTTTTTTTCTTGTGATAAGACCTTTTCAGATTTACTCTAACAGTAGCTTTCAAATATTTATTATAGTATTATTAATTATATTCACCACGCTGTACATTACCTCCCCATGACTTATTTATTTTATAACTGGAAGTTTTTATCTTTTAACTCCCTTCACCTGTTTCATCTGCTCCCCATCCCCTGCCTCTGGTAACCACCAATCTGGTCTCCATATCTATGAGGTTTGTTGTTGTTTAAATTCCACATATAAGTGAGATCATATGATATTTGTCTTTCTCTGTCTGACTTATTTCACTTAGCCTAATGCCCTCAGTGTCTATCTGTGTTGTCAAAAATGGCAAGATTTCATTTTTTTATGGCTGAATACACACACACACACACACACACACACACACACACACATCCCACATTTTCTTTATCCATTCATCCATCAATGCATACTTAGGTTGTTTCCTCTACCTCCTCTTGATAGCTCTTTTTCTAAGTTTAATAATAAACATGAAGTCAATATTTCTCTGATTAAAGCTCACATTCTAGAGTATGATGGCAAAATGTCTCATAACTTCTAATTAAGCCTTGCCATTTTAAATCTCATATTTTATTTACATAAAATAGCCATTAATAGCCAGCCTAGCTCTAAGGAATTTAGAAACCTACTTATTTTATTGAGTTCATTTTGTTGTTGTTGTTGCTCTTTTTTTATGACAGGCCTATGCATTTGCTTTTGAAATGTTAACACTTGATTTTTTTGGTCAAGGGGAATATTACCTACACTTCCATTTAGTCCTCAGACCACTGCAATCTGGATTGAACTCCCATCTCAACTAAAATTGCCCTTGTCAGCATCACCAGTGACTTCTAGTTAATCAATCCATTGGTCATTTCATACTGCTATCCTAATTAAACTCTCTGATGCTTTTGGCATTATTGAAAAGGGGTTCCCAGAAAAATATGGTGAGAAACCGTGAGAGAGTAGTGTCTTAATGGGCAGTCTCCTTTGGGTCGCCTTCTTCCATGTATGGAAGGTAGTTTCATTCACTGTTTAGTCTTTGGGTCTGTTCTCTTCTGATTATTAATTTCTCCTTGGAAGAGCTCATTTAAAAGTTGTTTCCTAATTTTTCACATACGAGAGCCTGATATATTTTATTATAATAAAATCCTTACATTTAAATCTGTGTAGATTGTACAGTATTAGTAAAATTAGACTATACCAAGCTACCATATTTTAAATTGCAATAATTTTGCTATTTCCATATACCCAATTTCTCATTTGCTGGAATAACCAGTTATTTTGTTGAAATTGCTGTCAAAGCAATGGTAAATTTATTCTAAAATGTTTTAATATTTGTGGTATTTGGCACTATATTCAATAAGTCTTTAATTATATCTGTTAGAAATACAAGTTCCATCTGTCTTACACGTGCGCCCTACTCAGAGTATGGCACCAGTGCAAGTCTGTTTCCGATGCTCATAAATAAGATACCAACAAACCCACAATATTGGTACAGACTGTTCTGGACTAGGTTCTAAAACGTTAACCACAGGAAGTGATTTTAGTTCTTTTTTTAAAACCTTTTTTCCCTTCCAGCAGGCCGCCTACGTGCTCATTGTGGCACTTTAGATTTCCTGGATCTTCTAAGTACTCAAAATTACTGGAATAACCAAGTGGAAGGCAATCTTATTTACTTAAGTAAAATGTGGACATATAACTAAAATGATAGCTGTCTAAATCTGATTTTTCTGAAACTGGGGGTTTTAATAAAGCCCGTTGAAGCTTGTAAAATGTGTGGTCACAGCAAGTACAGACTGGTACGTTAATGGTCAACCTTCCTGATAATTTGTAAGGTAACATGGGCCTTCATAACTCTAGCTTACCTTATCACTGCTCTTGGACATTTGTATTTACAATATGAGTTATTGCTTATTGAAATTGAAATTATTTTAAATGGGGACAAAAGTACTAAAAATGGAATTGGTGCATTGTGCTTAATAGTGGACTCAATTTTTCTCAGGAGACACTTTCTTTTGTAATTAAAATAATGTATTCTATATTAATTTATATTTATATATAAATAGAAATATGTGTATATTTATAGTATATAAATATATAAACATGTTGCAATTAATTTATTAAAATTAATCTTTTTTTTTCTTTTTTAAATTTTATTTTATTTTTTATTTATTTATTTTTTTAATCAGTCATCAATTTTATACACATCAGTGTATACATGTCAATCCCAATCGCCCAATTCAGCACACCGCCATCCCCACCCCACCGCGGTTTTCCCCCCTTGGTGTCCATACATTTGTTCTCTACATCTGTGTCTCAACTTCTGCCCTGCAAACCGGTTCATCTGTACCATTTTTCTAGGTTCCACATACATGCATTAATAACGATATTTGTTTTTCTCTTTCTGACTTAAAATTTTAAAATTCTATTCATGTAACTGAGTAGGTTTCTAAGAGTTGTCTTAACAGTTTGAACTTGTCTCCAGATTTTTGAACACAGAAAAATATTTCTACAGTGTTCACAGATGGCACTATGTTTGATGTAATATTTATTCTCTTTATTTTTTCTTGTTTATAACATAATAGAGGAAATGAAACATATAAAGTTCAGTAGTTTGGAATATATGGTTTTTCATTTTTTAGGATGAATTTTAATTATTCTGATCATTTTACTAAGGTTATAATTCAGTGTCTTGGTTCTGCTCAGTTCTGCCCAACTGCCCAATATTTTACCCCATGGTAAATAATTTGAAATACTTTTATGTTTTGGGTGGTCCATTTTAATTATTCTTGATCAAGATACTGATTTTATAAAAGGCCATGATATAATCCCTCTCCTACTACTTTTATTTTATGAAATGCTTAGATGAATGAGTCAAATTTGATGCTTTCTTTAATTTTGCCCCACATACCCACTTATCAAGTAAATTAAATTTGCAAATTTCCTTTACTCAGGTGGTTCCAGATAGAAACTGGCAAATAAGAGATCCTGACTAAACGCTTTTCACTTACTGAGATTTAATCTAGTGCACAATTAATCAAACTCTAGAGGGGAGTAAAAGTTTAGGTAGGGAAGTGGACAAGGGTGGGGCAGGGTAGAAACGTGTTGTTCATTTCCTGAAGGGCATGTGAGAGAAAGTGTGAGATCCAAAGATCTCTAGGATTTTGAAAGACCATCTGCCTTCCATGGTAGGAATTATTAAACTGAGTTATCACAGAAAACCCGAAGAATTACATGGAACTGGCAAACTGAGATTGTTGTCCTTTAGTGTCTGAACAAGCTTACTCTCAACTCTTGATTTCTCCAAGACATCCTTATGGTTATCTTTACCACAGAATGTCTTGAAGATGTAAGTCTGTATTCACTGCTTTTACTTCTCAGTCCTTAAGTATCAATCTGATTTCCTCCCAGCATTTTGTGAGTTCTTCTGGAAAAATCTAAGTCCACTACTGTTTTTTATCTTCATCTTACCCAATCTCTTGATAGCATTTGTCACTGAGACCAACACCTCCTCGATAATATCTCAGCTTCTGCCTACCATGTCACACTTCTCTCTTACTACCATGTCACACTTCTCTCTTAATTTATCTTCTGCCTTCTGGGATCCTTTTTTGGGCTATTCCCCCAGATCTACTTCTTCTACCTAACTTTACTAGTTAGGTTTCTCACATATGTTTTTTTGTCCTCCTTTTGGCATGTTTTTCTTTGTCCACCTCATTTATTCCTATGGCTTCAACTACTGATGACTCCCAGTTTTATATGCATACAAACCCTTTCTTAGCTCATGAGCCTGGATCACCCATGAAACATATAATTACAAGCTGTGGTAGGTGTTAGAATAAAGCTCCGTTAGAGCTATGAGAATAAACAAATAATTTAGAAAAATAAAAGGAAGAATCTGACCCATTGGGGAAAGGGTGGTTAGGGAAGACTTCCTGGAGGAACTGATAATTGAGGTGGAATTTGAAGGCATTGGTGGAAATGATGTCATGAAGAGGTAGAAGAACAAGCAAGATTCTTGCATCCTGTCTAAAACTGAATTTGCCAAACATCATTCTCATGGTAACGATACCTGACTAAAATCCTTCAGTGCTATCTTATCATCTACAAAATAAGGTTAAAACCCTTCAGTCTAGGACTTGAAGTCCCTCATATCTCAAGTTAATTTTCATCTAATTTCTAGAACTCCCTCTGATCTACTTGGTTGGTCCCTAAACATAAATGTACACCTAATACTTTGTCATTTGTTTTCCACTGTTTTCTTTACCTAGATTGTCATTTTTCTTCCACATTTTGTTCCTGGTGAGCATCTCTTACTCATCATTCAAAGTCCAATGAAATATTGCGCCTCTGCAAGTTTCCTACACAACGGGTTTTCGTAGAACTTTTTACGTGACTTTATTATGTTCCCATTGTATCATGCTCACAAGAGGCAGTGTTGTATTGATGCTAAGAGCAATGACCCAGGTCACAGACTGCCTGGAATCAGTATCCTGATTCCTCTGCTTGTTACCTGTGTGATCTTGTACAAGTTTATGATAGTACTTCATAGGGTTGTTGTAAGGGCCATAGGTATCTCTTTTTTTTTTTTTTTTAAAGGTTTTTAAAATAACATTTGTTCTTAAAAGTTAGCACGTGCATAATAGGAAACCAAAAAACACAAGAAGCAAAAAACAAAGTCATCCATAATCACAAACAGTTACTGTTTGATGTGTCCTTCCAGGTCTTGTTTGTGTATCTATACAAGTAAGCATCCATTTATATGTAATTAAAATCATACAGTTATGTATCATGTTTTTTCACACATCATGAATGTTTACCATTTCAAAGTCCCAAAGCTATGAGTATTTTGATAACCAAGAATACACTACACCAACTCAGTCTGGAAGGAAAAAATGTAATCCTGCCTTTCTTGGCGACAAAAATTTCATAAAAGACAAAAATGGCAATGGGCTTCTAGATAAAGATATTGGCAGAGTTATGATTAAAATACTACATTCCTTTAAAGTTCAATTAAAAATGAGACATAAAGCAACAGAGTACACAAAGTGTAATGCTTCTAAGAGGATTCATTATCTGATCTAAACTATTAAAGTATTAGCAAAGATGTATGTTTCCATTGAATTACTTAATAATGTATTCCTATAGCACAGCCAAGAGATGCACACATGTCAGTGGTTATCATCAAAATATAAACATGAGCACATCCACATACATCCCTCCCTTTATACTGCCCTCTGCTGCCAACCTAATGAGCAAGTCCTGACGGACATTTCTCAGAGATGGTTTAACAATTCCATGTCCAAGATACTGCTTTTTTTAATCGATTATAACAAAGATATTTACAAATTAGTTAATTCACTAGCTCTACTTTTTATCATACATTGTCACCTCAGAACATCTAAAAAGCCTAGATGTTGCAAAATAAAGAATGGACCTTGGCTATAATAAAGATAGGTACTTTACAAAAATACACATATAGACCTATAGACACATATAGACCTTTATAACCTAAAACTGTCTTCTAGATATGGAGATATTAGCCAAGAGCCCTTCCCTTCACTCTTCCTCTTACCCCTCCTCCAGCACATCAGCCAGTGACTAAGTACAGGACTATATCTAGCTCTAAGAGGTGGATTAACATAGACACTCCCAGAAGACACAGCCCTTCCTAAAAACCAACAAAAGGACATTTATTAAGGGATTATTTTACTACCTCTACTTTTTATATACTTTGGGCATTAGGACTTGCTTATTCTTTACTACGTAGCAATATTAACTAAAATGCACAAATAGAACAATGGTTAGACAATCTGAACTTGTCTAAAGATTCATGGGCACAGAGCCCTTCTCTCTGTACTTCCTTCCCTGTCCCCTCTCCTCTCCCCCACTACCCAGTGAACAGCTTACTCTCCAAGACTCAAGTTTAATAATTTCACTCCCCAAATACAACCATTCCTATGAATTACCAGAAAAAAATACTTAAAAGGTGTTACTTTAACTCACTGCTTTCAACTTAATGTTGTGCACTTTTACACATCTAGAAAGACTAGATATGTCAAATAAGGATTTAAGTTTATCCACTATACATACACGTACTAGCATTGAATGAACTGCATACGAAGGCTATAATCTCAAAGTGTCTTCTAAACAGGAACACTCTGGCCTAGAACCCTTCCCCTTCTCATCTCTGTCAACCCCGTAGACAAGTGTAATGAGCATCTGTAATGCTTAGAGAGGATTTTAACAATTTCACTCTTCCAGCTGTTTTCAGAAGTCTTTCCTATGAATCTTAACACAGAAGTGTGCACAGTGTATTTATTTGCTATTTTTGTCATACACTGGCCACCTCTTTAACATCTAGGAAGACTAGGTGTTGTAAATTTGGACGTTTGTCCTTTATGTACACTGTATACACAGCTAAATAAAACAAAATGCAGAGACATATAGGACAATGGTTAATCTTGCCTAACTGTAAACATACTGGTATAAAGCCCTTTGCACCTTCTTTTTTCTCCCTGAACCAGCACAAATAAAAATGTGTACTGCTCACAGAGGTGGTTTGATCATTTTGATCTTTCCATTTCTAGAAGACAGTATTTCATATGAATTTTAACAAAAGGACATATCTACGAAATGTGCGATTTCACTACCTCTACTTTTAACATATTTTGTGCACTTCTAAACATCTAGAAAGACTAGATGTTTTAAATAAGGACTTAAGTGTATCCACTGTATGCACTGTAGTGTTGAATAAACTACACACGTAACAATGGTTATATCTGTAAGTGTCTTCTACGTAGGAACATTCTAGTCTAGAACCCTTCATTTCTCCCAATTCCTCCGTTCCGCCATCCATCCAACAGTGGGCGAGTACAGGCACGTGTGTCACTTAGATGTGATTTACAATTTCACTTCCGAAGGTCTTTTCAGAAGACGGCCTTCCAATGAATTTTAACACAAAGTGTACAAAATGTGTTAGTTTACTGACTCTACTTCTCTCATACATTGGCAGCCTTTTTAATATCTAGAGACTAGATATTATAAAATTGGGACCCATTTGTCCAGTATATACGTAATATATAAAGTTAAACAAAATGCATGTAACATATAGAGCAATAGATAAGTTGAAATGTTCTAGTACACACTAGCAAAACGCCTTTTGCAGTCTTCCCTCCCACCTCCCTCAACCCAATGAACAAGCACAGAGTATATTGTTCAGAGAGGAGGTTTAACAATTCCCTTTCCAAAGACAGTATTTCCCATCAGTTTTTACAAGCTATTTACAAGAAGCATTATTCCACTACTTCTACTTTTAAATACATCAAGCATTTCTAAATTTCTAGAAAGACTAGATATTTCATATAAAGAACTTACTTGTCCACTATGTAGGTATTTATTTCTTAGAACAGTGGCTGACTTGTATTAAGCAGTCACTTTCTTAGTCGTCACTTTTTTATTATATATCAACCTGTATGTTCAAACGACAAGCCTTTTGGGGGCAGAAGCTGTCTTATTCACCTTTGTGCTGGCCACAAAATAAATGAAAAAATAGATATTTGTAAGACTGAGTTGAAAGGGGTGCCACGGCATTAAAGTTCAGGCTTTAGTTAGTTGATCGGGTGGTATTTCCTAGTATGCATCAGAACCATTCATTCATTCAACAAATACTTATGGATAGCCTACTCTGTGCCAGGCACACTGCTAGGAACTAGAGATGAGATGGTGAGCAAAGAAACAAGGTTCATGCCTTTGTGAATTTTATAGATGATGGTTAAGAAAGATACTAAACAAATAATCATGCAAATAGATATATAATTCAAACTGTCTAGTGCTATGAAGGGGTGGTATGTGGCATTTCTTGTGCTTATCGTCGGGGGGAGGTTGACTTGATTTAGGAGGTTATGAATGGCTTCCCTGAGGAATTGATAGATGTTCTGAGATGGGATGGATGATCAAGTTGGTGGTAGAGAACCTGGTAAGCATGGGGGAAAGATGCCAGTGTGTCTGGGACAGAGAGAGCAAGGGAGAACATGGTAGGAGATGGCACAGTAGAGGTAGGTCTTTGTGGAGTAGGAGTATGTTTTGTATTGTGAGAATAATGGGAAACCATTTTAAGCACTGGGTGTTATCAGTTTTGCACTTAAAAAAAACTAATTCTCAAAAAAAAAAAAAAAAAAAAAAAAAAAACTAATTCTCTGCCAGCAATGTGAAGAGCAGATGAATAGGCCTAGAAAGAATCTAAATTGATATCTTAGGACGATGATGAGATGTTTCCATTAGTTTGATGATGATTAAGTAACGTTAGGAAGATGGAGAGACTTGGATGGATTTGAAAAAACAAAGAGATGGTATCACATACATGGTAGTCCTTCCTGGAGCTCATGTCCAAGGAAAGCCTTAAAAAACATACAAAGTAGCAAAGTAGCCAGCTACCCAGCATTTTTACTTAAATTTTGTATTTTATGATTTTTTTTTAACTTACCTTTTTATTTTTACTTAAATATTTACTTAAATTATACTTAAAATTCCAGCATTATAGATTTTTTTCCTTTGGAATGGATCATCTCTCTAAAATTCCATTCAGAGAATAAAATGAAGCTTCCCTTTTAAAAACATATGCACTACTGGGAAGGAAATACATTAAATTATTTTAGTTTTTGTTTATTAAGACCTCAATTTCTAAGATTTTGGGGAGTTTGTGGAAAATAGAGGATAAGAAGGCACTCTAGAAATGAGAGATTACATGGCATTTTTTGGCAAGGTCAAGGCAAGTGGGCTGAGAAAAGGGTAGCATGTGGTTACTAAGGCTAAAAGGAACAGGAGTGAAGAGGAAGATGAAGAAGGGCATATATGAAAGGATTTCTCTTTCTCTCTCTCTCTCTCTCTATATATATATGTGTGTGTGTATGTATGTATATATATCTATATATATACACACACATATATATGAAAGGATATATATGTATATAGGATACATATATGATGAAGAAGGCATATGTATGTGTATATATATATATATATATATATATATACACATATGTATATAAAAGAGATGGAAATACATCTTACCTTTTCACAATTTTTTTCTAGAGTAGTAATATATTTAGTATTTATGATTTGCAACTTTTATTTCTTTTATATTCTTTGAAATATTGAACTGTACTGCGAAGTTATATGTCTAGTGACCAAAATTTAATCCAGTTATTTTCTGAATGGAGGAACAAACTTGTTACATTTTAAAGCAATGCTCTTTTCTCCATTAATTCGCTTGTGTAGGTGCTAATTGACGTATGAAATGATATCCTTTTATTACAGGGGAGTGAGATAAGCTTTCATCATTTTCCTGTGCAGTTGTACTTGTTTTGACAGAGGCTAGGAATGATACAATAAAACTGTTAAAAATGACAATATGAAAATGACTATTACTGTAAAAAATTTAAAAGTGGAAATCGTATAAAATGTGAATATCATTACGAAAAATAAGTTCAACTACCTCTTATTTTCCTAGCCTATTTCCCAAGACACTTAGATATTAAGTGATATAAGAAGGGTGCTTATTAAGATATTAGTATGTATAGTAATATATGTGAAGATACTTTTTCTGAAGGGTTAAAGTCTATTATATATGAAGAAAAGATATTTTTTATTACCTCAAAAGGAAATCCTATGGATCATACCTTTGTGAGGTTTGTTTTGTTTTGTTTTGTTTAATGTCTGCTTGGCATTTTCTGCTTGTGGATAAATTTGAATGTACTTATTTTATGCTTTTTTCTTGACTCGGTGTGGGAGATGACATTTAGATGTAAGTGATAAAAATGACATTGAATTTCTTGTGACTTTAAATGTAAAATTCTACTATTCATAAATCTCTAGACTGAGTTATGGTAGATAGATACATTTTAACATCAGTCCTCATTTTAAGAATTTTTGGTTGTAGTAAATCCAGGTGAGACTGTCTGAGACACATATTTACGTAAAGAGATTTCTAGATGTGGGAAATATTCTTTTTTATAGTAATTTGACTATTGGAATCCGTGGAGGTTGTGTACATGCAGAGATAATAATACTATAGTGAGAAAGTGTACTTGTCAGAGGGGAAATCTCACTGAGGCTAGACTAGCTAAGTGAAAGTCTGTGGTTTGCTATTTCTATGAAATGCTTTGAATGAAATTTTTACTACCACCTTTGTTTTTATATCTGTTCATGGTTTTGTAGGGAAACAGAATGAGGGTAACAAACTAATTTCTCTGTCACTTGAATGAGTGTCAATATATTGACTGATGTCTTGATATGAAGTACTTAGTATATGTATAACTGAATCACTTTGCTGTATGCATGAAACTAACACAACATTATTAATCAACTATGCTACAATATAAAATAAAAAAATAAATTAAAAAAATACTCAGGAAGCCCTTGACTGAATTGTGAACTGGACAAAGTTTGTCCTTTTTTCCTGAATTAGTTCCCCAAAGCTCTTCTCCTACTCCTAATCTCCTAGCTATTCCTAGCTATTCTTTATCTGCCTCATAAACTTCAAATCTCAATTACCGGATAAGCATCTTAAAAGCAGTGGGATATACGAAAATAACACATAGATTGGTGTGAATTGTTGTCAGTGTTCTAGTTCCAGAGTTGGTTGTTCAGTTCATGGAAGTTCAGTATAAAATACAGAAAAAAAGAAAAGTTGGTCATGCATGGCCCATGATGATTAATCCAATTCTATGAACTAAAGTCTATCTAACAATATTTTCCATTTTTAGATGATAAGGCTGCAGTACTTTCCAGAGTTATTTGCATTTTAATGGAGAACTGAATTTACTTCAAAGAATCCATCTCTTAGTCATTTAAAACTCAGTATCAGATTGTCCTATTATTTCCAGTTCTAGAGTTTTTGATTCTCCTGTATCTCATATCTGCTCACATTCTTTTATGGAGGTTTATTTCTTCATGTTCATAAGAAACATATATGTGTTTGTATGTCGGTAGTTGGGGAAAGGAGCTGTCCTTATCATCGTAGGTCATCATGTTGCCACAGATTCCTGAAGGCATTGCTAATAGTTAAACTTCAGAGTAACAAGCCTTGGGCAATGTGATGGGAGAGGCATTCTTTAGAGCATCACATGGTCTTCCCACTCCATCTGCTCCTAAGGTAGATCCTGATTATACTTATTTGAAAATATTGTTAATGTGTTTGGGAGCCTTCGGAACTATATCCTATAACAGGAGTTGAGGCAATTATCTAAGTAGTATATTCAGAGTGTTGCATTAATTTTATAATACTAGCTTTAGAAGCATTACTTTCTTGGATCTTTCACAGGTATTCTTTTGGAAGACTGACTTTTAATTAAAATCTAATCGATCACCAAATTATGTTGATCCCAGTTCAAAAAGAGATCTTAAATTGATTGACATCTGCCAGTTTTCACTGCCACTGTCCTGGTCCAGTCACATCATTTCCGCCATAGAAAACCACCACATTGGCCTCCTACCTGGTCTGGGTGCTTGCAGTTTGGCTCTTCTTCTCGACAAGCCCCCTGTCTGATGCTTTTACAGCAGAAACACATTACAGGTGCCAAACTCTAAGCCTTAGGAACTTTTCGTAATGGACTCAGGTTCCAGAAGCTTCACTTTTTGGGGATTTATGTTATCTTTTCTTGATTCAAAAACAATAAATTACAACTGATTTCCATATAAAGACAGATGACACTTTTGTGTCAGTTTTGTCTTTATACTGTACACTATAATTAGACCAGAATAACTTTAATTATACTAGCTAGACACATTTTTAAAATTGGTCTCAGCTGGTATACAAGAATAATACATAATTGAGACCTTAAAACTATGTCATGTCTACTGCACCCTAGGAAAAAAAAATTTTTAAAACCTATATTTAGATTATACTGAGAAAGGTGTTATTTCTTTAGGGGAAGCAGTTAGTATGAATTTGATTTTTTTCTACTCATTTACCTATATTCTGAAATTTCCACACTTCTTCCTTTTTAATATTAATATCCAAATACATTGACCATCCATGTAATAACTTTCTTCACAGAGAAGGACTGTGTGAAGATATTATTCTGTGATATAGTTCGGTATAACAATTATTTTTTTATCGTGTGGTAGAAAGGTATAATTTTTTTTCTGATTCAACCAATTCTATGGAATAGATGGTCCCGTAAAAGCAATTTTTTGTTTTGATTTGTTTTCTGTCTAATGTAATAAACAAAATAAGGAAGAAACTTTTGCAGTAAGAACTTAGTTGTATAAACTTTGTAATGACTCTATCCTGTATCAAGTAGGTGTTGTCTTCAGATTCCCTTTATCTCTTCAATTCTAATCAGCTCTATTGACTATCTAAAGTAAATTTACTGGAAAAACAATACGGTGACACACACACACACACACACACACACTGATATACTAGAGCCAGTCCCCTCTTGCCAACTTAAGGACATCTCTCCAGGCACCCTCTCTTCTTTCAACATAAACTTTTCTCTCACTATTAGGTCATTCATGTCAGTGGAAAATTTTACTGTAATTTTTCTCATCTCATAAATCCCAATCTTTAGTCCATATTTCACTCTAGATATCATACCATCTCTCTGTTTCTCTTTACAGCAAAACTATTTGAGATAGTTATTTATGCTTTCTGCATCCAAGTCTTCTCCTCTTATTATTTCTCACCTTAGAAAAAATTGTATTCAGATTTACTGATTAGCATCATGTAGTGTACAAAATCTGTACTATTCTTTTGTGATTTCTTGAGCCAGTGAGTTTTATATAATTTTTCCATTTAATATTATTAAAACCTTTTTGCTTTCTATCATCTTAAAAACATGGCTATTAAGTAGTCTCCCTTTTTAAAATTCCCAATGAAAAGATACTTAAATGTGACATTTCACTTTTTAAAAAATTCATGGGGTATTTTGTACCTACCTTTGTGACATGATAATTACCATTTTATCTTGGAGGGACTATATTCACTAGCAAGAAAGATAGTTTATTAGCAATGCTCTCTGGTATGGTCTTACTGCAGGATGCTATGACTTGAAACACATACCAGTGTTTTTGCTATCATAAAGTTGCAATGCTTTTCTTCTTGAACCTGCTCTACCAGGCTTCCTTCCATCCCCACCTCTCTCCACTTAATCTACTCTTGCTCAGGTCACCACTGATCTCCATGTTGTTTTTTCCAATGGCTGATCCTCAGTCCTGGTCTGACAGAGACAATCACTTTATTCTTCTTGAAACAACATCTCCGCTTGGTTTCTAAGACTCTTTCAGGGCACCATATTCCTCTAGTTTCCTTCCTACCTCATTGGTCATTCCTGCTCATTCTCACTGACTGGTTACTTTTAATATTCCATAATTATAAATGCTTGAGTATTCTAGAGCTAAGATCTTGACCTCTTCATATCCACTTACATGTTGTTACTTCCAGACTTCTCCCATAAACTCCAGACTTTTATATTCAGATGCCTATTGAACATCTCTACTTAGATGTCTACCAGGCAACTTAAATTTACTGTGTCCAAAGCTGATCTTCTGACCTCTCACTCCATCTCCAAACCTTCTTTTCCTACAGGCTTTCCCATATCAGGAAGTGGAAGATCCATCCATCCAGTTGCTCAGACCAAAAAATATTTGAGTTACCTTGATCCTTCTCTTCCTACCTCACCCCAAATCAAATCTGTCAGCAAATCATGTAAGATCTACCTCTACAATATATCCAGAATTGAATCATTACTCACTAACTCCACTACTACCTTTCTGGTCTACACACCACCATTTCTAGCCTGGAATATATATAACATACAATAGCCTCTTAACTGGTCTGCTTGATTCTGTGCCCTTCCTGCTTCCCCACCACTTTCTCTTCTCAACTCAATAGTCAGAATGATCATATTAATTTAGATCAGTTTAGTTCTCTACCCCAAACTTTCAGTACATATTCTTTTCCTTCACTGTACAAGCCAAAGTCTGCATGATGGCTTACAAAGCCCTACCCAAACTGGCTTCTCTTCACCTTTCTGACCTTACTTCTTACCAGTCTCCCTATTACTTACTTCACAGAAGCCGCACTGACCTTAACGCAACTCCTAACTCAAGGACCCTGCTCTTGCTATTCCTGTTACCTAGAACACTCTTCTTCCAGATCATACCCTTCCTCGTGAGTCATACCCTTACCTCCTTTGCACCTTTGCTTATGCATCACCTTCTCAGTGAGGCCAACCCTACCACCTACCATATGACTGAATATGTATTTACTTGCTTATGTGGTCATAGTCTATCTCCACATTGGAATATAAGCTCCAGGAGGATAGGGATTTTAGTCTAGTTTTCTCCCTGCTGATTTTCAAGTGCCTAGAACAGTGCCTGGCTGGGTTATAACAATGCTTATTTTTTTTTTTTTTTTTTTTTTTTTTTTTTTAAATATTTATTTATTTATTTTTGGCTGTGTTGGGTCTTCGTTTCTGTGCGAGGGCTTTTCTCTAGTTGCGGCGAGCGGGGGCCACTCTTCATCGCGGTGCGCGGGCCTCTCACTATCGCGGCCTCTCTTGTTGCGGAGCACAGGCTCCAGACGCGCAGGCTCAGTAGTTGTGGCTCACGGGCCCAGTTGCTCCGCGGCATGTGGGATCTTCCCAGACCAGGGCTCGAACCCGTGTCCCCTGCATTGGCAGGCAGATTCTCAACCACTGCGCCACCAGGGAAGCCCCAACAATGCTTATTAAATGAATGAATGAATGAAACACAATGCAAATGTTCTCCATCTTCACCCTGTAATTTTATTCATTCTTCAAATCTTATTTTATACTTTACATCCTTTGGGAAGGCTTTATTTCCCCTCCTGCCCCCATGTCAAGAGTGAATTAGCTGCACCTCTTAGCTGCAGTCATTGCATCCTATACTAAGCCATATTTTTGCACCTTATCACCCTGCCTATTTTCATATGTGCCGTCATGGAGGGCAAATACCAAGTGTTTACCACTGCACATTCAGTAACTGTATCATAATAGGTATTCAAATAATTATTTGTTGAATAAATGAATCACATATATATTCTCTATTGGGATTCTACCAGTGTCGCAGAAATAGTATTTGTTGTACATCTAATAATTATCTTTATTGTATGCTAAGATTTGTTTGATGCTTTCAAACTTCTTCTTAAATGAATAGTACATGGGTACCTTTTGAATTAAATTTTAAAACATACTGTTGGCAACCTTGACAACTTGACTATTCATTAGTAAATGTTTTAAATAATACCCTCATTACTCTTTGATTAATTTTTAGACCGTATTTTCTCTCTCGGGGAATTGTGTTGATTTATTGCCCATTATCAGATTGAAATTCTAGATAAAATCCAAGTTCAGTGTCTTCAATAATCTTTATTAGTGTTAGGATCTGTTTTTATTTTATTTTATTTTAAAAATTTTATTGGAGTGTAGTTGATTTACAATGTGGTGTTAGTTTCAGGTGTACAGCAAAGTGATTCAGTTATACATATACATATGTTCATTCTTTTTCAGATTCTTTCCTCATATAGGTTATCACAGAATATAAAGTTTCCTGTGCTATACAGCAGGTCCTTGTTGGTTATCTATCTTATATATAGCAGTGTGTGTATATTAATCCCAAGCTCCTGATTTATCCCCCCCACCCACATTCCCCTTTTGTAAGGGTAAAAACCATAAGTTTGTTTTTGATATCTGTAAGTCTGTTTCTGTTTTGTAAATAAGTTCGTTTGTATCATTTTTAAAATTAGATTCCACATATGAGTGATATCATATGATATTTGTCTTTCTCCATCTGACTTACTCCGCTTAGTATGATAACTTCTAGGTCCATCCGTGTTGCTGCAGATGGCATTATTTCATTCTATTTTTACGGCTGAGTAGTATTCCATTGTATATATATACCACATCTTCTTTATCCATTCCTCTGTTAATGGACATTTAGGTTGCTTCCATGTCTTGGCTATTGTAAATAGTGCTGCAATGAACACTAGGGTACATGTACCTTTTCGAATTACGGTTTTCTCCGGATATATGCCTAGGAGTGGGATTGCTGGATCACATGGTAGTTCTATTTTTAGTTTTTTAAGGAACCTCCATACTGTTCTTCATAGTGGCTGTACCAATTTACATTCCCACCAACAGTGTAGGAGGATTTCCTTTTCTCTACATCCTTTCCAGCATTTATTGTTCGTAGACTTTTTGATGATGGTCATTTTGACTGGTGTGAGGTGATACCTCAATGTAGTTTTGATTTGCATTCCTGTGATAATTTGTGATGCTGAGAATCTTTTCATGTGCTTTTTGGCCATCTGTATGTCTTTTTTTGAGATATGTCTATTTAGATCTTCTGCTCATTTTTTTAAATTGGGTTATTTGTTTTTTTGATAGAGCTGCACGAGCTGTTTGTATATTTTGGAGATTAATCCCTTGTTGGTGGCTTCGTTTGCAAACATTTTCTCCCATTCTGTGGGTTCTCTTTTCGTTTTGTTTCGGGTTTCCTTTGCTGTATATGATCTGTATTTTAACATCTTGCTTCTCTTTGAAGGAAGGAAAGAGGTCAAATAAGTTGCTTTCGATGAATCTAACTTCTTATAACAGTTCCTTAAGAGCTAACTGGCTTCATTTAGAACTTAGGTGTAATAATGAAAACCAAATGTTGACTATACTTTTGGTAAAGTTTAAAACAAAGTAAGAATTATTTTTATTTTATTCCTGACACCATATACAACAGAATATCATTTTAACAAAGTCCAGTTGTTTCACATTTTCAGATATTTTAAAAGTCTCATAAAGTCTCCAAATAGACCACCACACATTGCATAAATTTGTTGGAACGTTGATGGCCTGGAATAGCAATGTCAGTCCTACGGTCAGCACCATATGTATTGTTCAGAGATTAAACTTTATAATAAATTATCAAGATATTAAACATTTTGAAGCAACATGGGTATTTGGAAAAAAAATTTAGAAGGCGTCTTCATGTCTAGTCTTATTCCTTATTTAAGGAGGGGTAAAAATATATAATATATGTTAGAAGACCTTCATAAAATTGTTAAAATAAACTTGATTTGTAAATGCTTATAGTCACTTGGCTGTCTGAAAAATGTGTATAAATAAAGCTACCATTTCTAGATTATGTTGGGTACAGGAAATGTCATTTTACACTTTTATTCTAATTAATTATGTGATACACATGAAAAAATTAACCTAAGTGTAATCGTTTTAAGAAGGTATTATATGCAAGTTATATCCATTTTAAGAGTTAGGCTCAACAGTCCTTTATTAAAAATAAATAACTGTGAATCAACCTATAAACATTAAATGAAATCATTTGTAGCCGATAGTATTTTAAAGTATATTCCACTTTTCTTTCCCAGATTTTTGGTGGATCTTGGTCCATCTGCTATTCAGTATGCTGGGGAAGTCTTTATTCATTTCTCCAGAGAAGGGAATACTCAGAAAAAAGTTGAGAATAAAGGGAAAAGCAAGAGAATGTCTTGCTTCAGGAAGGTATAGGAATGGGGCTGGGGAGAAATTCAAAGGAGAATTGATAAAGGCTTTATCTCAGTCTGGGGGATCCTTGAGAAAAGAGTCATGTACCCTGATTGCCTCCCTCTAATAGTCGAGCCCCAGGTGAAGATCAACAGAGATCTCAGTTGAGATCCCAGAGCAGAGGAGACCTAGACCTTACCCTTATGGAAGGGCCTGGGACCTGGAGACCTGGCGAGTAGAGATGGCTACATAACACTTCTAAGCAGACTGGCCTGAGGTTAACCCATAGTTTTCCCATGGACCACCATTCTCTGCAGTGACTAAAAATCCTCAGGCAGCCAGAAGGGTCATGAAAATAAAGGAGAGAGTTTCTGGATAAGAT
Organism: Balaenoptera ricei; assembly: GCF_028023285.1. NCBI lineage: Eukaryota > Metazoa > Chordata > Mammalia > Artiodactyla > Balaenopteridae > Balaenoptera > Balaenoptera ricei. The sequence goes on along the minus strand of NC_082643.1, from coordinate 46,752,766 downwards.
CCAATGAATGAGAATTAGGTTTGACAGAATTGTAACTTCAGTAGACTGACTTCCAAGGACCAGACCACGGATTAGGTAAGATTCAGAACGTGTGAGCCTGGGCAGGTGTCACCAAGAAACACTCCCAACCCTATGTTTTAATACTACATTAGACCCTTGGCATGTAGACTCAATCCTAAGCAAAATAGCTGGAGTTTGGGTGAGTTCAGAAATTAAATTGTTATAGAAAAATAAAGGTTTTGTTTTCCCTTACAGCTGAATATGTGGGTAGAGCTTCATACCTACTTCAAACATCTCTTTTTTCAAAAATACTGAAAGTTTTAACTAATACGTATCCTTAACTCAGTAGACAACCACAGTTCATATGATGACAGTGGAGAATTGCTTTCTTAGCTACATTTCAGGGGGCATTCGGCTGGTATATGGAGCTCTTTATACAGCTCTGATTGGCAAAAATATCTTCTACACAACTGTAGAATAGGGGTTGCCCTGACCTTGGGAACATTTGAGATCTATAAAAGAGGAGAATCCAGATACTCTCCATCATATATACAAAAGCACCATGGGTAAATAAGTTCCTATCTGTTGTGCTTAAGAATAAGTAAATAAAAGCCACCCTCAGAGATTTTCAGGTTTCCAGATCCAACACTGAGTAATTTCCAAGTTCATGGTGAATTGCCTCCTCTCCTCAGTGTTTATAGGTTTTCTCTGGAACACAGCTCTCCAGACACCAGAACAGGCCAAATGACAAGTTGCCAACAGAGCAATATGGGAAACGGTTGAGATTACATTTTAGACAGAGAACCACAAACTTCTAGAACTGTAGTTCAGCTCTAGAAGTTTATCCTTTCTTGACTATAAATCTGGAAGATAACTTCCTGACCCCAGGTGTTTCCATGATGATCTTGGTGACTAATGAAGGGAATGAGGGAAGATGTTTAAACCACAGGATATGGTATGGTTGGAATTAAATACCTAATTATGGCTTATATAAATTAAATAATAAACACATTTGCTCATGTACTCTAAATATGTGAAATTATGTAATTTTTGTTTTAAACAACTTATAAAAAGTAACAGCATGGCACCCTTTATTTTTATTAGTCTATAGCATGCTAAAATATATTGTTAAATCTTGAATTTATGTGAAAGCATTTTAGAACAAGCTTGAGTAGAGGAGGCAGAATTAAATGTGAGTATTTATAGACAGTAGTACTCTGCACACAGAGGAAACAAAAAAGTTTTTAAAAATTTATTTGTTTGATTTATTTATTTTTGGCTGCATTGGATCTTCGTTGCTGTGCATGGGCTTTCTCTAGTTGCAGCGACCAGGGGCTACTCTTCTTTGTTGTGCATGGGCTTCTCATTGCGGTGGCTTGTCTTGTTGCAGAGCATGGGCTCTAGGTGCACAGGCTTCAGTAGTTGCAGCACGCGGGCTTCAGTAGTTGCAGCATGTGGGCTCAGTAGTTGTGGCACGTGGGCTCACTAATTGTGGCTCGCGGGCTATAGAGCGCAGCCTCAGTAATTGTGGTGCATGGGCTTAGTTACTCCACGGCATGTGGGATCTTCCCGGACCAGGGATCAAACCCGTTACCCCTGCATTGGCAGGTGGACTCTTTTTTTTTTTTTTTTTTAATAAATTTATTTATTTATTTTTGGCTATGTTGGGTCTTCGCTTCTGTGCGAGGGCTTTCTCTAGTTGCGGCGAGCGGGGGCCACTCTTCATTGCGGTGCTCGGGCCTCTCACTGTCGCGGCCTCTCTTGTTGCAGACCACAGCTCCAGACACGCAGGCTCAGTAGTTGTGGCTCACGGGCCCAGTTGCTCCGCGGTATGTGGGATCTTCCCAGACCAGGGCTCGAACCCGTGTCCCCTGCATTGGCAGGCAGATTCTCAACCACTGCTGCCCCCAGGGAAGCCTGGCAGGTGGACTCTGAACCACTGTGCCACCAGGGAAGCCCGGAAACAAAGTTTTAAGATGTATTTGCTTTCACATGAAGTAGGCTTTTACTTAAAATGAAATGAAAGCTGAGTAAACACCAAATCTTTTGTTATGTGTGAATAAACACGTGTGAATGTGGCTTGTAGTCCAAAATATATTGTTAAATACACTCATAGCAGTTTTCCTTAGTCAAACCTTCAATCTTGACCTTTAAGTGTGAACACTGGAACTCTATATTGTGATCTTATAAAGTTGCCTATTTCTGAAAAAAATAGTAACTAGCAACAGAATTTATTAGGCCATATACATTAGGGATACATAATTATTCTTTCTTCCCATAGAATTGACTATTACCGATGTTAGAATTAACTAATCAGCAACAGAAAATCACCATACATTTTGAAGATTGAACATTTTGTTTCATTGAGGTGAGTAATGATAAAGTTACCTAGAAAAAACATGGATTTATCACAAAACTGATTCCCTGATCATCCTCTGTCCTCTGACTTATCCTGCTTCCCTCACTGCTTTTCTCCTCTGAGCAGTCCCTTAACAGTACAGAAAAAAAAACAGAAAAAAAAAAAAAAAAAAAAAAAAAAACAGTACAGAAGTACCCGAATCCCTGACTCAGGCTTTGCTGCTAGGTGCCTCTGTCTGAGTCAATCACTGATTAGGACAGGGACCATTTATTACTCATCTCTGCATCTCCACCACCTTGCACAGTTCTTGACACATTATAGTTGTTCTATAATGTTTGAATGAAAGGCCTTTCTAGGATGGTTTATTTTAGTGGTAAATTTCTTTTAATTTAGTATTGTCCAAGACATAATTGTGGAGGGTATAAATTAATCTTCCTTCATAGATATATACTTCCCTCTAGCTTCCTGGTGTGGTCTTTCCAGTAAGGGCCTCAGCTCTAGACCATCTCTGACTCCAATCTCAGACTTCTAAAATGTTTATTTCTTTGATTGCCTATTTTAAACTCAGTTTCTTTGGAAAGGTTTTGAATTCATAGAATATTAGAATGAGAGAAGCCTTACAGAATATCCAGAAAGGAAATTGTAAGAGAAAAAATCTCAGATGTTCAGGAAGCAAGAAGAAAAGAAACAATGAAAAGATCAGAGGTGTGGTTACATATAATGGGCTATCCTTTTTCTCCTGTGCTTTATAAATCCTATTCTGATGATCATAACAAAATTATAAATTATCAGATGTAACCATCTGGTACACAAGACAATGATATTTAAAAGTGAGGAAAGTAAAGGGACTTAAATGGAAGTGAAGTGTCCACACTTAAATAGGAGTGGTAAAAATGATGATACCAGTAAAGCATTATAAGCCACATGTGTATACTGTAATTCTCTGAGCAACACTATGAAAACTATGCAAAGAGATACAGTGAAAAACACTATAAATCAATCAGGCTGGAATCCTAAAAAATATTCATTTAACCCACAGAAAGGCAAGAAAAGAGAAACAGAAGAATGAGTTCCAGGAGAAAGAAACAGAAAAAAATTTAATAAAAACGGAAGACTTAAGTTCTAGAGCATTGACACCTCAATGATACCAATCAAAATATACCAATCAAAAGACAAATTGGCAGAGTGGCTTAAAAAAATGACACAACCATGTGCTGTTTCAAATTCAATGACATAGTTAGGTTGAAAGTAAAAGACAGAAAAAGGTATACATGAAAATATTAACTTAAAAAATGCAGGATTGCAGTGGTTGAGAATCTGCCTGTCAATGCAGGGGACATGGGTTCGAGCCCTGGTCTGGGAAGATCCCACATGCCGCAGAGCAGCTGGGCCTGTGCACCACAGCTGCTGAGCCTGCGCTCCGGAGCCTGTGAGCCACAACTACTGAGGCTGTGTGCTACAATTGCTGAAGCCCACGTGCCTAGAGCCTGTGCTCTGCAACAAGAAAAGCCACCTCAATGAGAAGCCCGCACACCGCAACAAAGAGTAGCCCCCACTTGCCATAACTAGAGAAAGCCTGCCAGCAGCAACGAAGACCCATAGAAGGTAACTGGGTAAATTTGATTTCATCCAAATTTAAAACTTTTGCTATGTGAAAGTCTATGTCAAAAGGATGAAAAAAGCTACAGATTGGGAGGAAATATTTGCAGGCTGTTTATCAAGAGAAGACTAAAATGTAGCGTATATAAGGAACTCTCAAAACTCAACAGTAAAATATAGTCTAAACAGAAAATGGAAAATCAACATGAAGAGGCATTGCAATGAAAAGGATATACAGATGGCTAATAAGCACATGGAAATATGTTCAGCATCAAAGAAACACAAATTAAAACCTCCGTGAGTTTTTACTGCACAGCTATCAGAAGGGCAAAAGCGAAAAAAAAATAGTGACCATACCAAGTGCTCGAGAGGATGTGGAGAAACTAGGTCTGTCACTGGTGGAAATGTAAAATGGTACAGCCTCTTTGGAAAATAAATCGGCAGTTTCTTATAAAACTAGACATGCAATTGCCATATGATCCAGTAATTATACTCCTAGGCATTTATCCCAGAGAAATGAAAACTTATGGTCACTTAAACTCCTGTACAATGTTCATAGCAGCTTTCTTTGGAATAGCCGACAGCTGAAATGACCCCCAATGCCCTTCAACAGATAAATGGTTAAACAAACTGTGGTACATGTATATCGTGGACTACTACTCAGCAATAAAAAGAAAGGACCTGATTCATACAACAAATTGGGTGAATCTCCAGGGAATTACGCTGAGTGAAAAACAGCCAATCACCAAAAGTTACATACCTTGATTCCATTTATAGAGCATTTAAAAAAATTGAAGTGTAGTTGATGTACAATATTATGTTACAGATGTATGATATAGTGATTCAAAATTTTAAAGGTTATATTCCATTTATAGTTATTATAAACTATTGGCTATATTCTCTGTGTTATACAATATATCCTTGTAGTTTATTATATACATAATAGTTTGTACCTCTTAATCCCCTACCCCTATATTGCCCCTCTCCCCTGCGCTCTTGCCACTGGTAACCAATAGCTTGTTCTCTATATCTGTAAGTCTGCTTCTTTTTTGTTATAGTTACTAGTTTGTTGTATTTTTTAGATTCCACATATAAGTGATATCATAGAGTTTTTGTCTTTCTCTGTCTGACTTATTTCACTTAGCGTAATACCCTCCAAGTTATAGCATTTTTTAAGTGACAAAATTTTAGAAATGTAGGACAGATTAGTGGATATCAGAGGTTAGGAACAAGGGAAGGTTGGAGGTGGGAGGGAGATGAATGTGGTTACAAAAGGGCAACAGGAGGGATTCTTATGGTGATGGAACTCAGTATCTTGGCTAGGTGGTACATACAGGAAGCTACACATATGATAAAATTGTATACTACCAAATCCACACACACATACCTGAGTACAAATAAAATGGGAAAATTGAATAATATTGGTGGATTGTATCAATATTGATATTCTGATTAGGATATTATACTATAATGGTATTACAGTACCATGCTACCATTGGGGGAAACTGGAAAACGTGTACAAGGGATCTTTCTGTATTACATCTCTTAACTGCATGTGAATCTACAATTTTCTCAAGTGAAAAATCAATAATTAATAAAAAGGTATCTCAATAATAAGCCAGAAGAAATTCAAAGAATGGCAACTTTAATTATAAATTTAAATATTTTTGTTTAAAGTCTTATTCAGTATAAGGGCAGTATTAATGTCTAATTTATTAATTGCCTATAGAGTTCATTTTTCCTGTGGGAACTTTATGTTCACACTTTGTTATAAGATAGTTATTCATGTACAGCCAGTTCTCAGATATAAAATACATTGGAGGGGGGACCTTCAAGATGGCGGAGGAGTAAGACATGGAGATCAGCTTCCTCCTCACAAATACATCAAAAATACATCTACATGTGGGACAACTCCTGCAGAACACCGACTGAACGCTGGCAGAAGACCTCAGACTTCCCAAAAGGCAAGAAACTCCCCACGTACCTGGGTAGGGCAAAAGAAAAAAGAAAAAAAACAGAGACAAAAGAATAGGGTCGGGACCTGCACCAGTGGGAGGGAGCTGTGAAGGAGGAAAGGTTTCCACACACTAGGAAGACCCTTCACTGGCGGAGATGGGGGGTAGTGGGGTGGGGGGAAGCTTCAGAGCCACAGAGGAGAGTGCAGCCACAGGGGTACGGAGTGCAAAGCGGAGAGATTCCCGCACAGAGGCTCGGCGCCGACCAGCACTCACCAGCCTGAGAGGCTTGTCTGCTCACCCACTGGGACGGGTGGGGTCTGGGAGCAGAGGCTTGGGCTTCGGAGGTCAGATCCCAGGGAGAGGACTGGGGTTGGCTGCGTGAAGGCAGCCTGAGGGGTCAGTGCACCACAGCTAGCTGGGAGGGAGTCCGGGAAAAAGCCTGGAGCTGCCGAAGCGGCAAGAGACCATTGTTTCAGGGTGCACGAGGAGAGGGGATTCCTTTCCTGTGTGCCCACAGAAGGCAGAGCACTGCCTACGCAAGCTCCAGAGATGGGTGCGAGCCCTGGCTATCAGCTCAGACTCCAGATATGGACATGAAATGCTAATGCTGCTGCAGCAGCCACCAAGAATCCTCTGTGCAATCACAGGTCACTATCCACACAACCCCTCCCACTCCCTGGGAACCTATGCAGCCCGCCACTGCTAGGGTCCCGTGATCCAGGGACAGCTTCCCCAGGAGAACACATGGCACACCTCAGGCTGTTGCAATGTCATGCTGGCCTCTGCCGCTGCAGGCTCACCCCGCATTCCAATTATGACTACTGTACCCCTCCCCACCCCCAGCCTGAGAGAGCAAGAGTGCCCTAATCAGCCGCTGCTTTAACCCCCTCCTGTCTGGGCGGGGAACACATGCCTGAGGGTGACCTACACGCACAGGCGGGTCCAAATCCAAAGCTGAACCCCAGGAGCTGTGCAAACAAAGAAGAGAAGGGGAAATCTCTCTATGCAGCCTCAGGAGCAGTGGATTAAATCCCCACAATCAACTTGATGTACCCTGCATCTGTGGAATACCTGAATAGACAATGAATCAACCTAAAATTGAGGCGGTGGACTTTGGGAGCAACTGTAGACTTGGGGTTTGCTGTCTGTGACTAATTTGTTTTTGATTTTTGTGTTTATCTTAGTTTAGTTTTTAACGTTTGTTATCATTCGTGGATTTGTTTATTGGTTTGGTTGCTCTCTTTGTTTTTTATTATTATTTTTTTAATTTTAGTAATTTATTATTTATTTTAAAAAAATTTTGTTGTTATTATTTTTTCCTTTCTTTTTTTCTCCCTTTTCTTCTGAGCCATGTGGCTGACAGGATCTTGGTGCTCCAGGCTGGTGTCAGGCCTGAGCCTCCGAGGTGGGAAAGCTGAGTTCAGGACATTGGTCCACCAGAGACCTCTTGGCCCATGTAATATCAGTCGATGAGAGCTCTCCCAGAGATCTCCATCTCAATGTTAATACCCAGCTCCACCCAAAGGCCAGCAAGCTCCAGTGCTGCACGCCCCATACCAAACAACTAGCAAGACAGGAACACAACCCTACCCATTAGCAGAGAGGCTGCCTAAAATCATATTAAGTTCACAGACACCCCAAAACACACCACCTGACACGGCCCTGCCTACCAGAAATACAAGATACAGCCCCACCCACCAGAACACAGGCACCAGTTCCCTCTACTAGGAAGCCTACACAAGACACTGAACCATCCTCACCCACTGGGGGCAGACACCAAAAACAATTGGAACTATGAATCTGCAACCTGCAAAAGAGACCCCAAACAAAGTAAGTTAAACAAAATGAGAAGACAGAGAAATATGCAGCAGATGAAGGAGCAAGGTAAAAACACACCAGACCAGACAAATGAAGAGGAAATAGGCAATCTACCTGAAAAAAATTCAGAGTAATGATAGTAAAGATGATCCAAAATCTTGGAAATAGGATGAAGAGAATACAAGAAATGTTTAACAAGAACCAAGAAGAACCAAAGAGCAAAGAAATGATGATGAACAACACAAATGAAATTAAAAATTGTCTACAAGGAATCAATAGCAGCATAACTGAGGCAGAAGAATGGATAAGTGACCTGGAAGATAAAATAGTGGAAATAACTACTGCAGAGCAGAATAAAGAAAAAAGAATGAAAAGAATTGAGGACAGTTTCAGAGACCTCTGGGACAAGATTAAATGCACCAACATTCGAATTATAGGGGTCACAGAAGAAGATGAGAAAATAGAAAGGGTCTGAGAAAATATTTGAAAAGATTATAGTTGAAAACTTCCCTAACATGGGAAAGGAAATAGTCAATCAGGTCCAGGAAGCGCAGAGAGTCTCATACAGGATAAATCCAAGGAGAAACATGCCAAGACACATATTAACCAAACTATCAAAAATTAAATACTAAGAAAAAATATTAAAAGCAGCAAGGGAAAAGTAACAAATAACATACAAGGGAATCTCCAAAGGTTAACAGCTGATCTTTCAGCAGAAACTCTGCAAGCCAGAAGGGAGTGGCAGGATATATTTAAAGTGATGAAAGGGAAAAACCTACAGCCAATATTACTCTACCCAGCAAGGATCTCCTTCAGATTTGATGGAGAAATTAAAACCTTTACAGACAAGCAAAAGTTAAAAGAATTCAGCACCACCAAACCAGCCTTACAACAAATGCTAAAGGAACTTCTCTAGGCAGGAAACACAAGAGAAGGAAAAGACCTACAATAAGAAACCCAAAACAATTAAGAAAATGGTAATAGGAACATACATATCAATAATTACCTTAAATGTAAACGGATTCAATGCTCCAACCAAAAGACATAGACTGGCTGAATGGATACAAAAACAAGACCTATATATGTGCTGTCTACAAGAGACCCACTTCAGACCTAGAGACAAATGCAGACTGAAAGTGAGGGGGTGGAAAAAGATATTCCATGCAAATGGAAATCAAAAGAAAGCTGGAGTAGCAATTCTCATATCAGACAAAATAGACTTTAAAATAAAGACTATTACAAGAGACAAAGAAGGGCACTACATAATGATCAAGGGATCAATCCAAGAAGATATAACAATTGTACATATTTACACACCCAACATAGGAGCACCTCAATACATAAGACAAATGCTAACAGCCATAAAAGGGAAACTTAACAGTGACACAATAATAGTAGGGGACTTTAACGCCCCACTTTCACCAATTGACAGATCATCCAAAATAAAAATAAATAAGGAAACAGGCTTTAAATGACACATTAGACAAGATGAAAAAGAAATGAAGAAAACAATAGCAAAGATCAATAAAACCAAAACCTGTTTTTTTGAGAAGATAAACACAATTGATATAACATTAGCCAGACTCATCAAGAAAAATAGGGAGAAGACTCAAATCAATAGAAATAGAAATGAAAAAGGAGAAGTAGCAACTGACACTGCAGAAATACAAAGGATCATGAAAGATTACTACAAGGTACTATATGCCAATAAAATGGACAACCTGGAAGAAATGGACAAATTCTTAGAAAAGCACAGCCTTCCGAGACTGAACCAGGAAGAAATAGAAAATATAAACAGACCAATCACAAGCATGAAATTCAGACTGTGATTAAAAATCTTCCAACAAACAAAAACCCAGGACCAGATGGCTTCACAGGCGAATTGTATCAAACATTTAGAGAAGAGCTAACACCTATCCTTCTCAAACTCTTCCAAAATATAGCAGAGGGAGGAACGCTCCCAAACTCATTCTATGAGACCACCATCACCCTGATACCAAAACCAGACAAAGATGTCACCAAAAAAGGAAACTACAGGCGAGCATCACTGATGAACATAGATGTAAAAATCCTCAACAAAATACTAAGAAACAGAATCCAACAGCACATTAAAAGGATCATACACCATGATCAAGTGGGGTTTATTCCAGGAATGCAAGGATTCTTCAATATATGCAAATCAATCAATGTGATACACCATATTAACAAATTGAAGGAGAAAAACCATATGATCATCTCAGTAGATGCAGAGAAAGCTTTTGAGAAAATTCAACACCCATTTATGATAAAACCCTGCAGAAAGTAGGCATAGAGGGAACTTTCCTCAACATAATAAAGGCCATATATGACAAACCCACAGCCAACATTGTCCTCAATGGTGAAAAATTGAAACCATTTCCTCTAAGATCAGGAACAAGACAAGGTTGCCCACTCTCACCACTATTATTCAACATAGTTTTGGAAGTGTTAGCCACAGCAATCAGAGAAGAAAAGGAAATAAAAGGAATCCAAATCGGAAAAGAAGAAGTAAAGCTGTCACTATTTGCAGATGACATGATACTATACATAGAGAATCCTAAAGATGCTACCAGAAAACTACTAGAGCTAATCAATGGATTTGGTAAAGTAGCAGGATACAAAATTAATGCACAGAAATCTCTTGCCTTCCTATACACTAATGATGAAAAATCTGAAAGTGAAATTAAGAAAACACTCCCGTTTACCACTGCAACAAAAAGAATAAAATATCTAGGAATAAACCTACCTAAGGAGACAAAAGACCCATATGCAGAAAATTATAAGACACTGATGAAAGAAATTAAAGATGATACAAATAGATGGAGAGATATACCATGTTCTTGGATTGGAAGAATCAACATTGTGAAAATGACTCTACTACCCAAAGCAATCTACAGATTCAATGCAATCCCTATCAAACCACCACTGGCATTTTTCACAGAACTAGAACAAAAAATTTCACAATTTGTATGGAAACACAAAAGACCCCGAATAGCCAAAACAATCTTGAGAAAGTAAAACGGAGCTGGAGGAATCAGACTCCTGGACTTCAGACTATACTACAAAGCTACATTAATCAAGACAGTATTGTACTGGCACAAAAACAGAAATATAGATCAATGGAACAGGATAGAAAGCCCAGAGATAAATCCACACACACGGTCACCTTTTCTTTGATAAAGAAGGCAAGAATGTACAATGGAGGGAAGACAGCCTCTTCAGTATGTGGTGCTGGGAAAACTGGACAGCTACATGTAAAAGAATGAAATTAGAATACTTCCTAACACTATACATACAAATAAACTCAAAATGGATTAATGACCTAAATGTAAGGCCAGATACTTTCAAACTCTTAGAGGAAAACATAGGAAGAACACTCTCTGACATAAATCGCAGCAAGATCCTTTTTGACCCACCTCCTAGAGAAATGGAAATAAAAAGAAAAATAAACAAATGGGACCTAATGAAACTTAAAATCTTTTGCACAGCAAAGGAAACCATAAACAAAAAGACAACACTCAGAATGGGAGAAAATATTTGCAAATGAAGCAACTGACAAAGGATTAATCTCCAAAATACACAAGCAGCTCATGCAGCTCAATATCAAAAAAATAAACAACCCAATCCAAAAATGGGCAGAAGACCTAAACAATCATTTCTCCAAAGAAGATGTGCAGATTGCCAACAAACACATGAAAGGATTCTCAACATCACTAATCATTAGAGAAATGTAAATCAAAACTACAATGAGGTATCACCTCACACGGGTCAGAATGGCCATCATCAAAAAATCTACAAACATTAAATGCTGGAGAGGGTGTGGAGAAAAGGGAACCCTCTTGCATTTTTGGTGGGAATGTAAATTGATACAGCCACTATGGAGAACAGTATGGAGGTTCCTTAAAAAACTAAAAATAGAACTACCATATGACCCAGCAATCCCGCTACTGGGCACATACCCTGAGAAAACCATAATTCAAAAGGAGACATGTACCACAATGTGCATTGCAACACTATTTACAATAGCCAGGACATGGAAGCAACCTAAGTGTCCATCGACAGATGAATGGATAAAGAAGATGTGGCAAATATATGCAATGGAATATTACTCAGCTATAAAAAGAAACGAAATTGAGCTATTTGTAATGAGGAGGATGGACCTAGAGTCCGTCATACAGAGTGAAGTAAGTCAGAAAGAGAAAAAGAAATACCATATGCTAACACATATATATGGAATCTGAAAAAAAAATGTTTGTGATGAATCTAGGGACAGGACAGGAATAAAGACACAGACGTAGAGAATGGACTTGAAGACACGGGGAGGGGGAAGTTAAGCTGGGATGAAGTGAGAAAGTAGCATTGACATATATACACTACTAAATGTAAAATAGATAGCTAGTGGGAAGCAGCTGCATAGCACAGGGAGATCAGCTTGGTGCTTTGTGACCACCTAGAGGGCTGGGATAGGGAGGGTAGGAGGGAGAGGCAAGAAGGAGTGGATATGGGGATATATGTATACATATAGCTGATTCAGTTTGTTATACAGCAGAAACTAACACACCATTGTAAAGCAATTATACTCCAATAGAGATGTTAAAAAAAAAAAGACACATACACCCTAATATTCATTGCAGCACTGTTTATAATCGTCAAGTCATGGAAGCAACCTAAATGCCCATCGACAGACAAATGGATAAAGAAAATGTGGTACATATACACAATGGAATATTACTCAGCCATAAAAAAGGAACGATGTTGGGTCATTTGTAGTGTCATGGAAGGACCTAGAGACTATCATACAGAGTGAAGTAAGCCAGAAAGAGAAAAATAAATATCACTTATTAATGCATATGTGTGGAATCTAGAAAAATGGTACAGATGAACTGGTTTGCAAGGCAGAAATAGAGACACAGATGTAGAGAACACATGTATGGACACCAAGGGGGGAAAGCGGGGGTGGTTGGTGGTGGTGGTGGGATGAATTGTGAGATTGGGATTGACATATATACACTAATACATATAAAATACATAACTAATAAGAACCTGCTGTATAAAAAATAAATAAAATTCAAAAAAATAATAAAATATATTGGATATTTTTATAATTATAAAATTCCTTGATGAAATGGACCTGCTGATACTTTTTAAATGTGTGTCCTATTCTATTTTTTTTTTTCCTTCCTGACACCAACCAAATGTCCTACAACTTTATTCTGATATTAACTATATGTAATTAGTGTCAGTCTCCTCGGGTTTATGGACTCAGTCCCAAGATTTTCTCCACTTCAGACACCAGTTGCAAGTGAGATGTGCAGGAGACCCACATTTCTGCATGGTTGAGTACAAATTCAGGGGTTCCTATGACCTCCCCTCAGGTTTGATATTTCACTAGGACAATTCACAGAACTCAGGAAAATTATAGCCAGATGGAAGAGATGCACAGGGAAAGGTATGGGGGGAGGGGTGTGTGTGTGCAGAGCTTCCATGCCCCCTCAGACCACACCATCCTCCCAGCACCTCAATGTGTTCACCAACCCAGAAGCTCTCTAAACTACGTCATTTAGGGATTTTTATGGAGGTTCCATCATGCAGGCATGATTGATTAAATCGGCTGTTGGTGATAAAACTCAACCTCTAGCCTTTTTCCGCTCCCTGGAGTTCTGGGGGTGGGGCTGAAAGTTCCAGCCCTCTAATCACATGGTTGGTTCTTCTGGCAGCCAGCCCCCATCCTGAAGCTAAGATCATGGTTGCTCAGGTTGGACTGAGTTCAAGTCCCGCTTCACTTATCTGTATGTTATCTTGGGCAATCTCCTTAACCTCTGTGCCTCTCCGTAACTATAATAGAAGTACCTACTTCATGAATAAACTAAGTACGTATAAAATGATTAGAACTGAGGACACATAGGAAGCATTCTATTGATGTTGGTGATTGTTACTTTTGACATGAAATACAGGAGATGCCCATAGCATTTGATAATTTATGTTTGAGTATATTACAGCTATAGTCAATACTGATTTGTAAATGATTTTTCCTGAATTGATAAAATGATTAATATCTTAATTTGGCTAATATTTTCTATGAAGAAATAAAATAATGGTTTAATATAACTAATATATTGAAGTATTCAAAACTACCAGTTCATATTTTTACACTAAAGTGAATAGACTGATATTTTAATATCTGGTTTTTGGTAAGTCAGTAGTTACTAACAATGAAGTTAGTGGCTACGGATGTGATAATGAAATTAGTCATTGTGCAGCACTTAGGGTGTATTTCTTTTTCTTGAATTTATTAAAGACCGAAATCTTCAGACAAACCATATTGCAACATTTATAAAGCTACTGACCCCAGGCCCATCATATGACCTAAAGATTGACTGAAGAGAATCTTTATATATCTTAATGGTATGTCCAATAACTGTAGTCAAACCAAGCATAAAATAACAGGTCCTTTTCTCTTTAAAGTTATATTAACTCAGGAATTGCCTTAATGCTAATTTCTCTTAGGATCATTGTAAGGATTACTACACTGAGGCTAAGAATTTATATGAAATCCTGAGAGATTCATAGAGGCCTAGAAGTTGATTTTTTAAAAATTCTTAAGTTTAATTATTGATCAACATATATAAGTTTTTTTTTTTTTTAAGAGAGTGTCCCCTCAGCCCCCTTCAGTTTTTTTAGGACCTGGGACAAACCAAATTGTTCAGCTCTAACTCCCAACACTTTTATATGTGTGAAATCAGATTAAAATGAAGATGAAGTACAACCATAGAAGAGGAAAATAATTAAAAGGTCAATTCTGTTTGGTAGAGATGGCAGGCACACATTTTACACACTATATACTAGTACCTTGGGAGTTTTTTATGTATGTATAAAATAGAGCACATTTTTTCCCATCAGCCATCTCCCTGATTGATTACCTCAATATCTACTAATTGGAAGAAAATAGGAGAAAGTGATGCAACTTGCTATGCTAGGAAGAGCTGTGTCTTGCAAGAGAAAATTGTACTCAACTTCTAACGAACAACTTATAGAGCAGCAGTATGCTTATGGACCACACATGGAGAACAGCTCCAAATGGCACTACTCAGTATAGTGACACATATTTTGGACCCAGATGAGGATGCAGTCCTCAAGGCTTTTATTGAGTAAGTTATACATTATATGTGTGAGCTGCCCAACAAGACAACTAGAGCCATTTAGTAGTGGGGTACTATAGGATAGAAGCTACCAGTTAAACTCAAGAGATCAGACTGCCTCAGTTCAAATACCCAGCTCTACTGTTTAGCAGCTGTGGGGCTTTGTGTAAGTTGCTTAACTTCTTACTGTCTCTGTATTCTCATCTGAAACATGGGAATAATAATAACTACCTAATGGAGTTATTATAAGGAGTTAAGTATTATTCTTAGAACAATGCCTAGTACATAATAATCACTCAATAAATGCTGACTATTTTTAATTTTATTATTTGGCAATTTAGTAATAAATTTTGTAGAGAATTCAAGAAAAAAAACTTTCCTATTTGATTTCTACTTTGTAGTGATTAGTACTGTTAACATATTTCAGGAGTCCTTGCCCTTTGGTACCTGTTTTCTATGTTTATCATTACCTTTTTTAAAAGTATGGAATTTGAAATATTTTGTAATCCATATAATTTTTAGGTATGGTCATGTCTGACTACATCAGGGAGAATGTTTATCAATAAGCATAACTCTGTAAAAATCCAATTTACCTCATTGTGTTCCTCATTAATGTATCCTGGAAGACTGAAAGATGGTAAATAGAAACCAGATGCTATGAATCTTTAACATATAGCTTCAAAGCCATTGCACATTTTTTAACCTAAATACAATCACAAATATTTAGCTCACCAGAGCCACTGTAATGGAAGGATACATAAGTTAGAAAGCACAGAAGTAAGGCCATATTTACATTCTAACACAATTCTAGTGTTTAAATCCATGCTGAAAGCCAGCTTGTGGAAATACAGTGAAAAATTGGTTGATTTGTACTTCATATTTTTATTCCAAAACTTGCATGCTTAGATAAAGAACATTCAGTGTAATTAAAATTTTTGTTAAGTTCAATCCGGGAGCATTTGAAGTTATAGTTTACAAAGTACAAATTTGAAAATTAAATTTTAGACTTTAGTGCTAACATATTGTAAACAACCGTACCTTTCCCACAGCCCCCAACACCAGTCCCAATATTGGATATCATAGTGGTCAAGAGTCCAAACAGAAAGGACAGGCTGCATGAGTTCAAATCCCAGCTCATATCCCTGCTGGCGCTGTGACTTTGACTTTGGGGAAATTATTTAGCCTCTCTGTGCCTCATTTTCCTCGTCTGTGAAACAAATTATGCTAGTACAGTACCCACTTCATAGGGTTTCTGTGAGGATTACAGAATGTATATATTCTGTATATATTGTATGTATATATATAAGGTGTCTCTCTATATAATAGACACACACATATATGCACAAGTGTGTATATATATGAGTGTGTGTGTCTCTATATATTATATGTATATAGAAAATATATAGCTGAAGAATTTCCATGTCCCTGTATTTGGCTTTCTCCTAAACCATTGTTACTCTTGCTGCCTTTCTCTAGGTATAAGGGGAGAGAAATCAGACTTTTCAATAACACCTTTACTCGCCTGGCCTGGGAAAAATAATGAAGCTGTTGAAATTTGTTTTTTTATAGCATTCCATCTCCCCTTCTGCACTCTTGTCTCTTTTCCAGTATTCAATATTCTCTTTTTAGCCACTCTTAAAAAATAATGCCTTTAAGCTGCCCACACTGGTTTTCTAAAGTCCATTTCTCTAGTGCTTTTCTTCTGTCTGCCTTATCACAAAGTATTAAAATAATAACTTCTTACCCTCTTGCCCCTTCCCATCAATTCAAAACTCTTTTTTCTTACGTGATCAGCACTTGGGACCACACCCACTGGCAAATACACGCTAAGGTGTGACCTACTAATAGCCTTACCTGTGGCTCCCTTCCTCTGATGGAAAAAAATCTGTGCCCCTGCACTGGAGTAGTGAAATTGGAATTTTGCATTTTGATTTGTATTAGTGGGTATGAGTGATTGGAGAGGTGGCTGACACCCTTGGGGTGAAGCTAACTGTAAAGAGAAGTAGATAGCCTCGGTGCTAATATTTAGTGAAAGTAAGTGTCATGGAAAGGTAAAGAGAAGAATCTAGAAACTAAGGTAGGTAAACATAAGCAGTCTTAGAGTCACTGTCTTTCATTCACTTACTTAGAGTACTATTTATTTCCTTTACAGCTCCTAAGGCACTATCTAAAATTGTCTTGTGTATTTGAATAACTTTGAGAAGGGGAGACATGAGAACACAGATATTGTGGGTCTTGTTCACCCACTGCATCTCCTAGGGTAGATGCTCAATGAATGCATGTTGACTACAAGAAATAGAAATGGGCCTATTTCCTTTTGACATCTTTTTGGCCTACTTGCCTCAATAGACATTTTTTAAAAATTTAAAAATTGAATTTTTGTGAATTTTAAATGAAAATTGATAATGAATAGAGAAGTTTTAAAAACCTATTCACACACAACTCTGCATTTTCAACCCTATTAAAATACACATATACACCAATTGCAGCGACATTATTCCTGGGGCCTAGAGAGAACCTGTAGGGAATGCACAAAAGATGCTAACATAGCTTTAAGTGATAGCAAAGCCAGAGCAATACAAATGGGTTTTAACCAGTTTTCCTCTCTCAGAGGTGTTTCATTGACCTTCTCTGGGATAGCCAGGCCTAGGAAATACCCACAGCTCCTTTGAAGAGTACTCAGAATATAACCTCACAACAAGAGCCATTTTAGGGGGAAGTAGTTGGGCAATAATATTTAAATAAATCAATAAATAAATGATTTCAAGCAGTTGTAATGTAACCTGATAAGCACCTTTAATCAGTTCTCAACCAATGTGTTAAGTAACTTCTCATTATCCAGCTGCAGAGAAATTACATTAGAGCCTTTGTGCAAAAATAATCTCTGGATGTGAAGACCAAGAAAGTTTAGTAAAATATATTTGATGACTAAGTGATAATAATATTGAGGAAAACAATACTTTGTACTTGTCTCTAGAGGATTAACTTCAATTACATCTAGTACCATATTTGACATTTTTAGAATTTTTCTCTTTCTGTCTCCACATAAATGATCACTGATAATGATTAAAATAAATTAATTACATGTTTTAAATTTTGTTGAAGGCATAAAATAAATAGTAGATCAATAATATTTCCAATTATACCCCAAGCTGAGTTCAAATTTTTAAACTTTGCTGAATTTCCATTTAAATAAAAATGTATGGAAGAATTATACATTCATTCTTTGGTCCCCTGATATTAAGGAGACCATTTTTGCTTGTGACTTTGTCTGGGTAGTTTCAGATTGTGTCAGTTGTCCCAGCATAATAATTCATAACACTGTCTTTGACTCTCAACAATATTGTGCTTTGATTGGTACAGCATATGTACATCCTACCTAGTAGAGAGAATTTGTTTGTGATGTGCTTTTATAATCTAAAAAATTCTGGAACTTTTCAGGCTGTGATTCACATGTAGTGGTGCAAATTGTGTCCAGTCATAATAAACATCAGTTCTTCTGCCTGTTCATTCTTATCAATGCTGCTTTATGAGGCATTCCTCCAAATATTTTGCCACGTTCTTTAAAGTAGAAAGTATTACTCCTTTCTAACATGTTGTATTCAAAACATTCAAAAATGCAAGTCCACTTTTTCCCCTAACATATTAACATATCTAACATGTTAATATTTTCATTTGTGCAGTACTTAGGAGTTTGTGTTATTATTCAGTAGAGGAAAGATCTTTTGGAAGCTGTAGCTTCATTAGGCAGCTTCATCTTCAGGTAAACTCTTGGCTTCTGGAAGCATCATCCTGGATGTAGCATAATGTCTGCTATGCAGTAGGCACCTAATAGATATCTGTTAAATGAATGAATGAGTAGCAATGATAGTTTTCTAAACTTTAAATATATATTAATTTATTTTAAGTTAATGGCATTATTTTTCAAGTCATCCAAGCTACAATGGGAATAATAAAATTCTTATTTGAAAAATAGCCAGTCACTAGTATCCACATTTATTAGGTTACACTAAAGGAGAATTAACTAAATTACCCCAAGTGAGATATTAACTGAGAAACTTTAACCCATATATATTTAAATATGAAGGAAGACAAAAACAATGTGGAGGGGAGAGTACCCATGAAATAATTGAATTTCTTGTCATGGTGAATGGTGGTCCCATGAATTTCTTCAGACTTGCTGTTGGAAGCTTATCAATAATTATTCTGGAGCCTCTTAAAAATGTACTTTCCATGTTATGTTACAAATTTCTTTCATGTTCAGAGAGATGGCTTGTGATTTCAGCCTAACATCAATTTAAAAAATACACCATATTACAGAGGAGGAAAGCTTGGGACATCAGTAGGCCGTGAACTTTTCGGCTGGTAATTTGAAAGCAGAGTTTGAGAACTGCACTTTAAGGAATGGGCTTTCCTCTTTGATCATGTTATTAATCTTTCAGGAATTTAATAACACTTAAGCCAATTTTACAATTAAACTAAGAGGTAGTCAATAATTACAATAAACTATAAGTGTCTGTAATAGCATGTGATGGGAAAAGAAAGGATCAGAGTGGATCAGAGTTTTAAAAGTTTTTAATTCTTCAAGTCAATTGGAAGAGAATTATTGGCATAAAAATGGGCTAATTCAGATGAATTACCAAAAGGTGACCGGCAAGCCAATATCAAATTAAAATGATTGTTTGAAGCCCACTAGTCCCTTGATGTTGCAACTGAATCCCATCAAAGCACTAAGCTCTACATCCTCTTTTCATTCCTAACCACATTTTTGTATACCTGGTGATTTTTCCCCTACCTTTCTCACTCCTTTCTCTTAGTTTCATCTACCTCTTTTAGTTGTTAAAAAAGAGTATCATTTTATGTCCTTTTTTAAGAAAAAAACAATCTATTGGAGATAAAAGCATAGTTGCTTCAAAGTTCAATAACTACATATTGAAATTGCTGGAATAAGTAAAAAATTGCCCTTACTAGGGGACCAAACCCCTCTCCCACTGTAACAGGAGAGACGACAGAAAACATGCATGTTGATGCAGCTAAGTTTGTAGGTCTGATGGCAGAAAATTGAGAGGATGCTGTTGGCTTTAATTTTTGTTGTGTAATGCTAAGGTTATTATATTGAGCAAGGGTATAGCCAGAGTTTTGAGATGAGTGGAGATTTTTTTGAAAAGGCTGCATGAGGACTGGAAAGAGAGCATTTATTTGCTAGTGATACCTAGAAGTGTCCTAGACAGCAGAGTGAGCTGTTGATATTGGAGGCCACAGATATTTAGTGACACTGACATGCATTACTTATTTTCTCTAGCAAGGTACAGCTTTGCAGGTTTAGAAGGAAGACATTCAGTTTAAATCAGTGAGGGTGTATTATAGGGATAAGCGAGGGAGTTGAGGACATAGTAAGAGCAATTGATACAGTGCACTATGGAGTTGAATATGAGAGGAGATAAAGTAGAGATATGATTAGTGTATTTGACAGGGAGAAAGTAGAAGCATTAGAAATTGGGTACCTGGACTTCCCTGGTGGTGCAGTGGTTAGGAATCCACCTGCCAATGCAGGGGACACGGGTTCGAGCCCCGGTCCGGGAAGATCCCACATGCCGCGGAGCGGCTAGGCACGTGAGCCACAACTACTGAGCCTGCGCGTCTGGAGCCTGTGCTCCGCAACGGGAGAGGCCGCGACAGTGAGAGGCCCCCGCACCGCGATGAAGAGTGGCCCCCGCTCTCCGCAACTGGAGAAAGCCCTTGCACAGAAACGAAGACCCAACACAGCCAAAAATAAATAAATAAACAAACAAACAAATAAATAAATAAATAAATTTATTTTAAAAAAAAAAGAAATTGGGTATCTTACTAAGATCTAAGACCTGGTGCAAGGGGGAGAAAAGCTGAGTTATAGAGCTAGGATAATGGACAGGTATGGTTGTTTGAGTTTCAGAGTTTGGCAGTGGACCAGTTGCAGGTTATGAAAAGAACCAGGATACAGAAAAAAGAGTTGGATGGTAAAGTGGAGTAGAAGTGAGGTTCACTGAAGATGAGGAAGCATGAGAGATTAAGCTTGTGCTTTTGGACTTTGAAGATACTGAAGGTGATATTAGCAATTGGTATACAGGAAATAATGCTGAGAAGCACGAAGCCTTGCGTGAATGTGGGGCAATGGCTAAGAGATTGATAGATAAATAGTAACAAGGAGATTTGGAGGGTAGAAAGCTGGAATACAGCATAAGGCTTTAAAGATCAAAGGTTCTCATGGAATTCTGTAGGCATAAAGATCTAGAGGCATCACTGAGGATCTGGGATTATGATAACTAGTCATCTTGACTCTAACGTAAAACAGAATATGAGGAAATGAGCGGATTTTACCCATGAGTTCTATATGGGAAAACCAGGTTTGAATCAAGGCAAGGACATGGAGAAGATATTCAGTGAAAATGTTCAGAATGCATGTCTCTTTGTTCTTCATGAAATACTTTTTTGGGACTACTCTGTTTTTAGAGGAAGGAAAACCAATGTTTGGTCAGATGAGAGGAATTACAGAAATGTATGGAGATATGAATTTAAGAGAGAGAAAATGACCGACGAAGGTTACACCTTGGGTGGAAAGATAACAGGACTGAGAGAGGCATGCTGACTTAGCATGCATCAGATTTCCTGCCCTGGTGAATGGGAGTGTGAGACCCTCAGCTTGCTCAGAACAGTCACCGATGGCCTAGTTTGGCCTTTAAGCTAGGTTTTGACGAAGTGAGTAAGACTTTGCTTAGAAAAAAAGCATGGAAAGCTGTAACAGGCAGAAGGAATAGCACACACTAAGAAATACAACTATGAAAGTACTTTTCAAGTAAAGTGAATGCTGTAAAGTTCAGTATGGATAGAGCCACAGCATACATGGGCAGGAGTAGTAGACCATAAGGCTTGATTGTAAAAGAGTAAAAAAGTTTTATCAATACTGGTGATTAAATAAAAACTATTTTTGTCATTCTCATCTCTGTAACCTCACTTCCTAGCATAGTTACTAACACGTAGAAAGCACTCTGTTACTATTTGTTGAACAAATACATTTGCAGTTACCTAAAGCTATGAGGAATCAACACATTTGAATTAGATTTCAAAAAAAATTGAGAACAGACTGGAATGGGCCAAAAACATTGAGGTGTAATTTAATATCGGGACCAATATACAATTTTAGCCTCATGTTCAATAAGTCAACCAGCTAAGTGCAGAATGGTGTGGTGGTAAGCCGAGCTGAAGAGCACTTTAGGACTGGAAGATGTAGGGGCTTTAACTGACCATAGCCAAATATGTGTCAACACTGCCATACAAAGGACCCAAATCATGGATCCCCAAATATAGGTCGCTCACTAGAAGTTACAAAAGCAAAGTGGGTAAGAGCCCAGAAACCTACAAGTTAGTCTATACCTGGAGCATCGTTTTGAGTTCTGAGCACATAATTTTATGATTCATATAGTGTAAGAACTATAGTTAGTGAGCGTTGGGATGGACCAAGGCAGAAAGAGATACAGGCTTTCTACTCCTTGCCTGCCTCCCCATCTCCATTCTAGGCAACCACGAGTTTGGGGGTCTCACTGGAGAGCTGCCAACAGATCTTTGAAGACAGTATGAAAGAAGCACATGTTGACTTTTAAAGCTCTTTAAGAGTTCTTTATTTAATCTTCTATGTGTTCACTCTGTTTTGAGTACTTAGTATGTTTAATTGTATCATGTGACACAACCAGAGAGAAATAAGCCTATCTAAAACATTGTTCTGGGAGGGGCATTCCTTAACTCATTTTATCTCCTCTGAGCACCAAAATGTTGACTTTTACCAGCTAGCTGGGGTATATTTAGCAGCATACCTTAGAGTTAGTTCACTTGGTCCTGTTCTCTATCAGCATTTTTTCTGATTACCTTCTCTGACACATTAGGGAGGGCTATATTTTGATCTGCCAAAAGAATCTACTGATTGTTTAAGAATTTTTTCCTTAAAATTTCCTCCTTTACCTTTACCTTTAATATGGAATTGTCAAAACATTGCCCAAGATGGTAGTGACATCACCATCACAGTAGCATAAGACATTCCTCGTTTTTGTCCCCCCCATAACAACAAAAATTTGGCATTTATTCATCCACAAATAAAACTGCCTCTGTGGGAGTTGTGGGATCCAGTACCATACGCCAAGGGACCTGGAAAGAGTCTCGCCCACCTGTGCATCGGGTAATAGACTGACAGACCTCAGTACCAGCTGTGGACCCTGCAGTAGCCTGTGAACCAGTTCCAGCCCTCTCGGCAGTGGTCCAGAGCACCTGGAGAACACTGACCTGAGCAGTTACCCATGGAGGGACAAGAGAGGCTTTGTGGAAGTCTAGGTTTCCAGAGAAGAAGTTGTAGCACTCTGCTGGAGAGAAAAAAAATATGAGTTTGGATGAATTGGAGTGGATAAGGAGAATAACTTGACTTTGCCCACATCACCCATCCCCCAGGTGACACAGCTTAGGCCTAAATGAGGTCCATGTGGCCTGAGATGTCTCCCATGGGAGAAGGGAGAACTGGTGAATGAATGTGAGGCTTCTTCAGCTGTGCGGGATGCTGCCAAAGAGACTCATTTCTCTCTTCCAGCATCCAGAGTCCTAAACCGAGAGCTTCATGACTGGGAGGAAGAAGGCGATTGGGAAAGAGGCAGATATGATTCTGAGAGGGTATAAAAGGGATGTAGTTTCTGATGGCTGCACAGTGGACTTCATTAGGAAGCTTGCCCACGAGCCACTGGGGAAGCCTCATGTGTGAATTCCCCCAAATGGCCCATGGGTACCTGCAGTACCTGCGTGCCTTCGCCCACTTCCCCCTACTCTGCTGCTGGCTCCTTATGGTCACTCCAGAAAGCAGGGAGAGTGAGCTTTGGTAGGAGGCTAGTAAGCATGCACAGAAAGCAGGCCAGGTTCTGTGGGCCACAGGGAAACCACTAAAAAGTCCCATGGTAGGGCTACATTCAGGAAAACAAAGAGAGGCTATCAGCAAGCAGCCTGGTGCACTGTAGGACTGAGAGAAGGCATACAAGCTTAAGAATTATGCCACAGTGGGAGCAAGAAGTATGGAGCAGGCATAGTCATACAAGGTCTGAGAAAGCCTCAAAATGTCTACCAGGACTGATGGAAGGTATTGTTACACTGAAGTCAGTTAATAAAGATTGGAGGAGGTGACTGCTAACTCAAATGTGAAGACAGCAATACAGAACTCCAGGGAACAGGAAAAATCAAGGAAACATTATGCAAGATCACAGTAATCTTCCCGTAACTGAAGCCAAAGACATGGAGAGCTATGATTTACCCAATAAAGAATTTTTAAAAGCTGTTTTAAGGAAACTCAATGAACTACAATAAAACACAGAAAGACAATTCAATGAAATCATTAACACAATGAGAAATTTAACAAAGAGATAGAAGTCCTAAAATGAACCAAACAGAAATTTTGGAGCTGAAGAGTTCGGTGAATGAAATAAAAAATGCAATAGAAAGCATCAACCACAGAATAGACCAAATAGAAAAAGAATCTGTGCATTAGAAGATAGGAATTTTGAAAATACGCAGTCAGAGGAAAACAAAGGAAATGATTACCAAGGGGAAAGAGGGGGAGGGATAAATTGGGAGACTGGGATTAACTTATACACATTACTATATATAAAATAGATAACTAATAAGAACCTACTGTATAGCACAGGGAACTCTACTCAGTACTCTGTAACGACCTATATGGGAAAAGAATCCAAAAAAGAGTGGATATGATTCACTTTGCTGTACAGCAGAAACTAACACAACATTGTAAATCAACTATACGCCAATAAAAATTAATTTAAAAATACTGCTGCATTCTTTTAGGGGCATGTGTTTTCTCACTACAAGCAGATATTATCACATAGTAAATGCTTATCTTCAGATGCCCTGCTTTAATATTTATTAGGTGTGTAACTGGGGCAATTACATAACCTCAGCTTCTTAAACTATAAAATGAGGATAAGTAGTAATGACCTATTTCAAGCATTATTATTCAATAATTTAGAATATTACCTAGTACACATGAAGTATCAGTAAATTTATTAAGAGTGTATTCTGAAATGTATCTTCATTTTCATATGACAGCCCTATTGTTCAAGAGCAATAAGATACCTCCCTACTCAAATCAAAGTTTTTAACAGAAAAAAAAGAAATGAAAAAGTAACCTATGGAATGGAAGAAATTATTTGCAAACCATATATGTGATAAAAGGGTAACTCATACAACTCAATAACAAAAACAATCTGAATAAAAATTGGGCAGAGGATCTGAATAGACATTTTTCTAAAAACATACAGATGGCTAAAAGGTGCATGAAAAGGTGCTCAACATCACTAACATCAGGGAAATGCAAATTAAAACCACAGTGAGATAGCACCTCAAACCTGTCTTATCCAAAAGACAAGAAATAACAAGTGTTGGCAAGGATACAGAACAAAGGGAACCTTTGTACACTGTTGATGAGAATGTAAATTGATGCATTTATGGAAAATAGTATAAAGGTTCTACAAAATTAAAAATAGAAGTATCGTATGATTCAGAAATCCCACTTCTGGGTATATAGCCAAAGGAAATGAAAACAGAATCCCAATGAAGTATCTACACTCCCATGTTTATTGCAGCATTATTCACAATAGCCAAAATATGGAAACAAGCTAAGTGTCCATCAAGGACAAATGGATAAAGAAGTTGTGGTATATACATATGTAATGGAATATTATTCAGCCTTGTGAAAGAAGGAAATTCTGCCATTTGGGACAACATGGATGCAGCTGAAGGCATTATGCTAAGTGAAATGTCAGACATGAAAGATAAATAAGTGTATGATATCACTTATATGTGGAATTTTAAAAAGCCAAACTTGTGGAAACAGAGAGTAGAATGGTGGTTACCAGGGCCTGAGAGCTGTGGGAAATGGAGGGATGTTGGCCAAAGGGTAGAAATTTCCAGTTAGAAGATGCATAAATTTGAGGGATCTGGTGTACAGCATGGTGTCTGTAGTTAACAGTACTGTATTATATACTTGAAAAATGAGAGAGTATATCTGACATGTATTCCTCACAAAAAGGAAATGGTAATTACGTGATGTGATGGTGGTGTTAGTTTATGCTACAGTGGTAATCATTTTGCAATATGTAAGTGTATCAAATGAACACCTGGTGCATTTTAAATGTGCACAATGTTATATGTCAATTACATCCCAATAAATGTGGGAAAAAGTTTCCCATGGATCATCATTAAACATTCCCTACAAGCAGTAGCTCAGCTATAATACACCTTCACCAAATTATGCCCCACTAGGGTACAAGTTCAAGGTACTGAGGTCAGCCTTGTATGTGAGAAGATGAGACCTTGATTATTCATATCTACTCACGCATAAGTGGTTGTGCTAGCAGAAAACACCCAAGTCATATATACTTTCAGAAAAGTGACTTTAAAGATAGTAGACACATTTTTAAAAATTAAAACTGTGGTTAAGAAGACTTTATGGTGGTTCTTAAAAAACTATAAATTATGTTCTAACTTATTCTACAAATAATTTAAGGTACCTTATAGCAAGCAGATATAATTTAGAAACAAAAAAGAAAATGAAGAAAAAATAAAGATATATGGAGCTAGGGTTATGACGTCTATGAAAACACATACCACAGTGTGCCATGCTTGTGAATAGTGGGCCACCAATTTAAGTTTTTTATCAGTCAGTGAAAAAAGGAGAAGCAGACTCACAGACATAGAGAACAAACTAGTGGTTGCCAGTGTGGAAGGGGGAGGGGCAATATAGGCGTGGGGGAGTGCGAGGTACAAACTATTGGGTGTAAGATAGGCTCAAGGATGTATTGTACAACATGGGGAATATAGCCCATATTTTGTAATAAATGGTAAATGAAAAGTAAACTTTAAAAATTGTATAAAAAATAAAAATGAAACAAAAAGATGAACTCATAGGACAAAGGAATTATGTACGTAAAGAAATAGAGAAAACTTTTGCCATAAGAGCAATGACACCAAATATGTAGACAAAAGAAAGTCTTAGGATCACTTGAAAACTTAAAAATAGTACAAAAAATTAGATATTAATAACTGAAATGATGGAGATTTTAGGTTCATTCCTGAAGGATTAAACTGACAAAAACCAGTTCTTGTATGTATTGTTCTAAGTAAAACTTTGACCAAATGATATCAGATTTGGTACAGATTTTCCCTAGGCACAGTAAGAGATAAATTTTATTCTAATTATTATATGACTATCACAAAATTGATGTTCACTTGAATATTTTACTCCTTGATTTACATTGAAGTGGCTTCTATTTCTGTTATATGAAACTAATGTTTTTATACTTGAATGTTATAACAGGTAGTCTTTGGCTATGACAAAAGTAAGAGAATGGTTTTATTTTAACATGCATAAAATGTCTTGTTCTGTGCCAAATGTTTTATACACTTTTCTGAAAATGGTAAATTACTTAACCAAAATATTTAAGAGTTATTTTACCACTTTCAGAAATTTCCCTGAAATAAAAGGTAAATAAAACAAGTAAATGATACAATAAATTAAGGGGAAATTTTTCATAAGTAGTCTAGTGGTTGCAGAACAGGAACCTATAATTTTGAATCTCATACCCAGTTCTGATTTTTATCACGGTATGCTCTTGAACAAATCTGTACTATCTGTACTGTAATTTATGCTCATACAATAGAAATCCATCTTGCCTTACATGAGACGATATTTTCAAAAGAGAGAATGATAAAAATACCCATTATGGTATTTAAACTAGAGATTTTTTATCATTTTAAGTAAACTTCAAGGAATGCCCTAAGTCACTATAGAAGCAGCTGAAATTCATCCAAAATGAATAAGACATCAGATAATTTGCTGACCCAGTCTTTTATTTATTAGACAGTGTTACCTTGAAAACCAATCCATTCATTCAACAAATATTTAATAAATGTCTGCTTCAAAACACTGTGCTAGGGCTTCCCTGGTGGCGCAGTGGTTGAGAATCTGCCTGCCAATGCAGGGGACACGGGTTCGAGCCCTGGTCTGGGAAGATCCCACATGCCGCGGAGCAACTGAGCCCGTGAGCCACAACTACTGAGCCTGCGCGTCTGGAGCCTGTGCTCCACAACAAGAGAGGCCGCGACAGTGAGAGGCCCGCGCACCGCGATGAAGAGTGGCCCCCGCTTGCCCCACCTAGAGAAAGCCCTCGCACAGAAACAAAGACCCAACACAGCCAAAAATAAATAAATAAATAAATAAATTTAAAAAAACAAAAAACACTGTGCTATTTTCAGTGCCAAAAATAAAATTATAGGTGACGTAGTCTCAGCCTTCAAGGAGCTCACAGTCTAATAGCAGAAATTAGACTAATACAAATATATTAAAATGAGACTTAAAGCAAGCTCAGGAAGAAAGAGGTGTTGGAAAAGGGAGAATTTAAGTATGAAGAGTTTTTTAAGTAGACAAAGTAAGTTTTTACTGCTAGTATATGAGCTGAAGACTGCCAAGAGATACCTTTTACTCAAAAATATCTCCCTCACTATCACTTTAGGTCCCAAAGGCTTTTATGTTACTAAGAGTTAAATGGCAGTTTAATCATTAAACACAAATGTCTTGGAAATTTAACATCTTCAGATCTAATGATTTTCTAGTATTCATTTTTGGTGTCCTAGCAAGTGAAGAATCTTGGGGTAATGGGAGGAAGAATATGACCTTGAAGAACAGAAGAGCACATAAAACAGATTCTGAAAGCTAGAGTGCTATGTGATATCCTTCTCTCAACCTGAGGTCCTGCTTTATGTGGCCAAATATAGGATGCCAGCCCTGGAACCCTGGATCTTAAAGCTTGTTGCTTACTAGAACTTACTAAGCTTTCCCACCAGCGGTTGCTGCCTGACTGTCTGCCAGAACTTTGGTAATATTATTGAGACTCTCATTGATGATCACTTACCCCAGGATGATCACCTACCACCTGCCCAGTGTTCCCAGAATTTATTTACTGAATCCCCCCAAATTTTCCTTTACCTTAATATTTAAATCTATTAAAAAATGACTGTATGTCCTGCTTGAAATAGATTCTTCAATATTCATTACATTATTTGGGTTCACTCTCATCTCCCATGAAACTGGGAGTCATCTTGGACTCCTCCCATAGTCTTGCTCCCAATTTCTGGTCAATTGCTAACATCTACCTATTTTACATCATAAATATATCCAGAACGCGTTTTTTTCCTATCCATCTTCAATGCCATTTCCCTATTTGCACTCTTCTTTATCACTGTTCTGACCTCCTTTATTTTTCCACATTCTGTCTACGTAATTCAGGCCCTTAGGATCCTCCTCCCCAAACTACCCTGTAAGCATCCCTTTATTTAAAAAAAAATCATATTGCATTCTTCTAAATCTCTTTTCTTTATTCTGACTTTTATCCAGTTTGTCCTTCAACCATATTCAAGTCCTTTTAAGGGAAATATTTTAAAAATACATTAAATTTTCTATATTATTTTCTATATGTCATTCATAATGGAAAGTTTATTTTATGTTATTAAATCTATTTTTGAGGAGAATTTTAGATATACACATATATGTAGAGAGAATATAATTAATCTATTTTTGAAACTAGCACTATTTACTAGAATTTTTCAGGTTGAAGTTATTGCTATTTTTTATTGAAAGTTTTTGTATTATAGTCTTTCTAAAATATTTTTATTACAAAACAATATATATTTATTTAAAAAGTTAAAAAATAAAATTGTGTGAAATAAAAAGCAAAAGTCTCTCTGTCTATATCCTTAATATACTCCTTGGAGTAAGCTACTAAAAATATTATGGTAGTCATTCTTTCAGACATTTTTTAATAGAAAATGTATATAATTTTTATATATGTACACAAACATGTACTTTCTACATATAAATGGAATAATATATTGTGACCTTTTTAACCATTTATCAATATATTTTAAATATCACTTCACTTGGTGGATATAGATTTACCTCATTACTTTAATATATGGATGTCCTATAATTTATTTAACCAGGTTCCTATTGATGGACATTTAGATTTTTCCCAATTATTTACCTTTATCAAAATGCTACAGTGTTTGCACAGCAAAGGAAACCATAAACAAAATGAAAAGACAACCTATGGACTGGGAGAAAATATTTGCAAACAATGTGAATGATGAGGGCTTAATTTCCAAAATATATAATCAGTTCATATAACTCAATATCAAAAAACAAACAACCCAATCAAAAAATGGGCAGAAGACCTAAATATATATTTCTCCAAAGAAGACATACAGATGGCCAAAAACACATGAAAAGATGCTCAGCATTGATAATTATTAGAGAAATGCAAATCAAAACTACAATGAAGTATCATCTCACCCCTGTCAGAATGGCCATCATTAAAAAGTCTACAAATAAATGCTGCACATGGTGTGGAGAAAAGGGAACCGTCCTGCACTGTTGGTGGAAATGTAAATTGGTGCAGTCACTATGAAAAACAGTATGGAGGTTCCTTAAAAACTAAACATAGAGCTACCATATGATCCAGCAGTCCCAGTCATGTGTATGTCTGGACAAAACTATAATTTGAAATGATACATGGACCCCTATGTTCATAACAGCACTATTTACAATAGCCAAGACATGGAAGCAACCTAAAT
This sequence comes from Balaenoptera ricei, assembly GCF_028023285.1. NCBI lineage: Eukaryota > Metazoa > Chordata > Mammalia > Artiodactyla > Balaenopteridae > Balaenoptera > Balaenoptera ricei. The sequence goes on along the minus strand of NC_082643.1, from coordinate 46,722,170 downwards.
GTCCACTGACAGGTGAATGGATAAAGAAGATGTGGTATATATATACAATGAAATATTACTCAGCCATAAAAAAAGAATGAAATAATGCCATTTGCAGCAACATGGATAGACCTAGAGATTATCATACTAAGTGAAGTAAGTCAGAAAGAGAAAGACAAATATATGTGTAATCTTATATGTGTAATCTTAAATGTGATACAACTGAACTTATTTATGAAACAGAAATAGACTCACAGACATAGAGAATAGACTTGTGGTTGCCAAGGGTGGGGGGGAGCTGGAGGAGGGATGGATTGGGATTTGGGGATTAGCAGATGCAGACTATTATATATAGTATGGATAAACAACAAGGTCCTACTGTATAACACAGGGAGCTATATTCAATATCCTGTGATAAACCATTCAGATATATATATCTGAATTACTTTGCTGTACACTAGAAACTAACAAACTAACACATTATAAATCAACTATACTTCAATAAAAAATAAATTTTAAAAATGTTACAGTGAATATATTAATATATTTGCTTTCTTTTATTAGTATATTAGTATAGTAAATTCTGAGAAGTGGATCCTTGGGCTAAACTATGTATATTTTAAATTTTAATAGATATTTCCAAATAGTCCTCCCCAAATTTTACCAACTTACATTCCTAAAAATGGGCTATGAGATTTACTGTACTCAGCTACCACAGGCTATTATCAAACTTCTTTTTTATCTTTTCAAATTCCCAAATGAAAAATGATACCCCACTATATTTTTACCTGTACAGTTGACCCTTGAACTACACAGGTTTGAACTGTGTGGGTCCAGTTGTACGTGGATTTTTTTTTCCAATAAATATGTACTGCAGTATTACAAGACTTGCAGTTGGTTGAATCTGTGGATGGAGAACTACCAATAAGGAGGGCTGGAGGGCTGACTATGAATTTAAACCCTGATTTTTCAACTACGCTGGGGGGAGTTGGCATCCTTAACCCCCACGTTGTTTAAGGGTCAACCGTACTTATTAATGAGTGATGTTGAGCAACTTTTCACATATTTATTCATGACAAGAAAATTGATCAACGATTTTCAAATTACTGTAGTCATTAAGACCACTAAAATTCAAGGATGTCTTTTGACCTCCAGGAGACTTTCTTTTTATCTATGCCTAGAAGATCATGTTCAAACACCCTCTAAGACATGAAAGAAGAGTGATGTGTAGATATTTATTTGAGAACAGATGAAATATTTTGGATTCATATTGGACAAGGAAAGACTGAGAGAAGAATTGACTTAAATTTCTAAGACCAGGGACACTATGATAAATTGAACATAAACTTCCTCACTCTGATGAAATGTTATAATGTGTTCGTTATTGGGTGAGTGCTTTGATTGGGCAGGCATGTTAGTTAAGAATGGAAATTGACTTGGGTGATTTTTTTTTACACTAATCCACAGATATCTGAGAACATATATACCACTGAGTTTACAACAGCCAAACCTTGGAATTAACCCTGGAACACTCACTTCTCTTGAAATGCAATAGTGGGTGAGATCATTGAGGGAGAATACAGCCTAGAAGGGGAAATACCTAGGACAAACTCTGGAAGAACTCAAACTTCTATTTAATATAGTATTCTCTTCTACTTTTCTTGCAACTCCATCTTTGTTTCCTTTGCAGGTTAATCTTTCTCTTTCCAGCCATAAAATGTTGACCTTACTGAAGGCTCAGTTCTAAATTGTCTCAACTTTTCACTTTATGCTTTTTTTCTGGATAATCTAATACCATGCCCATTGATTCATATATTATTCACACACCTATGTATACATTTATATATCTAGCCCAGAGTTTCTCAACCTTAGCATTATCGATAATTTGGGTGGGTTTTTTTTGGCATGGAGATCTATCCTGTGCATTTTAGGATGTTTGGCAGAATTCTTGGCTTCTCCCACTAGATGCCAGTAGTAACCCCCATTTGTGGCTATCAGAAACATTTCTAGACATTGTCAAATGTTCCTGAGGGGCAAAATCACCATTGATCTAGCCTAAGGCTTCTTTTAGCCCCATATATACAAATATCTAATTACCATGCCTCTTGAGTGTTTCAAGGAGCCTCAAATTCAACATGCCCCAAACAAAACTAATTGTGGAACTCCTGTCTCTAAACCTGGGTGTTTACCAATCCTTGCTCACTCAATGAAAAGCACCACACCCTCTGGCTATGCAAACCAGAACCTAGATATCTCTCTTTTTCTAGATGTATTCTTTATCTACTGATGTGTAACAAATTACCACAAATTTAGTGGCTTAAAACAGCACACATTTATTATGTCACAGTTTCTGTGAGTCAGGAGGAGTCCGCACACAGCTTAGCTGACTCCTCTGCTGAGGATCTTACAAGGTTGTGATCAAAGTGTCAGCAGGGCTTTATTCTTTTTTTTTTAATAAATTTATTTATTTTATTGTTTTTTATTTTTGGCTGCATTGGGTCTTCATTGCTGTGTGTGGGCTTTCTCTAGTTGCAGTGAGTGGGGGCTACTCTTCGTTGTGGTGCGTGGGATCCTCACTGTGGTAGCTTCTCTTGTTGTGGAGCACGGGCCCTAGGTGTGCGGGCTTCAGTAGTTGTGGTGCGCAGGCTCAGTAGTTGTGACCCACAGGCTAAGTTGCTCTGCAGCATGTGGGATCTTCCTGGACCAGGGATAGAACTGTATCCTCTGCATTGACAGGCGGATTCTTAACCACTGCGCCACCAGGGAAGTCCGCAGCAGGGCTTTATTCTCGTTTGAGGGCTTGACTAGGTTAAAATTTACTTCAAGTTCCTTTTGGTTGTTGTTGAAGTTCATTTCCTTGTGGTTGTGTGACTGAGGGCCCTGACTGTTTGCTGGCTGTTGTTTGGAGGCTGTCCTCCGGTCCTAGAGGTTACCCACAGTTCCCTGCTCTATGATCGTCTCGATAAGCAGTTCACGGTATCTGGTATTTGCTTCTTCAAGGCCAGAAAAAGAATCTCTCTCCAGTCTGTTAAGACAGCCTTCTATGACATAATGTAATCAAGAGTAAAATCCCACTACCTTTGCCATATTCTATTAGAATCAAGTCACAGGTCCCACCTGTATTCAAGGAGAGGGGATTATATAAGAACATGACTCATTGGGGGTCATCTTAGGGTGTTACTGCCTCCCTAGAAAATCAGTCCATTACCAACACGTGAATTTTATCTTAACATGTTTATCTATATCTACCAGCTTCCATCTGTCTCCTCCTCAGCCTTTCTTATGAACCTGTTCCAGTCTATCGTCATCATTTATCTGGACTGTTGCAGTGTCTTCTTTAATGAGTTTGTCTATATCCACTCTGGTCTTCTCCAATCCATTCTCTACCATATAGCCAATGTGATCTCTTTGAAATGCAAATATGTTCATGTCCCCCTTTTGCTTAAAGCTTTCCAAAGGCTTTCAAGAGTTCCTGATGGATAAAACTCCTTATCAAAACTTCCAGGGCTCCTGCTAACTGGTCATTCCTATCAAGATCCCTGGTCTCCTCCCTCACTGCTCCCCTTCACTGTGTCTGCTCCAGTCATTTCAGCTTTTTTCAGATCCTTTTCTTCCTTCTGCCACAGGGTCTCTGTATACATTTTCTTCCTTCACCTAGAAAGATTTTACCTCTCATCATCACCCAGCTCACTTCCTCAGAGAAACTTTCTGACCTCTATGTATATAAACTCTTCTTATGACAAATTCCTCCTCTTGGAGTTTATAGCGGTCTCAGTGTTATAAATGAGTTTATGGTTAATTGAATAATGTCTCTCTCTTCCACTAGACAATAAGCTTTATGAAGGCAGGGACTGTGTCTGATTTTGCTTACTTTTTAGCCTCTGCATGAAGTACTAGGTCTGACATATAATAGGCATTTATTGTTTTTTTATAATTAATTTTTATTGGAGTATAGCTGCTTTACAATGTTGTGCTAGTTTCTACTGTACAGCAAAGTGAATCAACTATACATATACATATATCCCCACTTTTTTGGATTTCCTTCCCATTTAGGTCACCACAGTGCATTAAGTAGAGTTCCCTGTGCTATACAGTATGTTCTCGTTAGTTGTCTATTTTATACATAGTGTCAATAGTGTATATGTGTCAATCACAGTCTCCCAATTCCTCCCACCCCACCTCTTTCCTCCTTGGTGTCCATACGTTTATTCGCTACGTCTGTGTCTCTATTTCTGCTTTGCAAATAAGATCATCTATACCATTTTTCTAAGTTCCATGTATATGTGTTAATATACGGTATTTGTTTTTCTCTTTCTGACTTACTTCACTCTGTATGACAGTCTCTAGGTGCATCCACATCTCTACAAATGACCCAGTTTCATTCCTTTTTATGGCTGAGTAATATTCTATTGTATATACGTACCACATCTTCTTTATCCATTCCCTCCTCTGTTGATGGACACATGATAGGCATTAAATTTTTTTTTTGTTTTAGTAGATGAATAATTGATCAGAGAGATAATTCAGGAAACTGCAATCATATAGGAGATATGGATACTTTGTTTGGTTTTTAATATCAGCTGATTCTAGAATGAGAACAGTACATACATGTACTACTTAGCAGTCATATATCTAACAGTTTTTGAGGGTCAGGAGTCCGGGCATAGCTCAGCTGGGTCCTCTGCTTGGGATGTGCTATGATTTGATTGTTTTATACCCTACCCCCCATTCATATGTTGAAGTCCTAACCTCCAAAGATGATGGTGTTAGGAAGTGGGGCCTTTGGGAGGTGCTTAGGTCATAAGGATGGAGCCCTCATGTATGGGATTAGTGCCTTATAAAAAGAGGCTCCAGAGAGATCTCTGGCCCTTTCTACAATGTGAGGACACAGAGAGAAAATGCTGGCTATGAACCAGGAAGACAGCCCTCTCCAGAGAATGCAGCCATGCTGGTGTCTTCATCTTGAACTTTCAGCCTCCAGAACTGTGAGAAATACATTTCTGTTGTTTATAAACTACCCAGTCTGTGGTATTTTGTTACAGCAGCCCAAATGGACTAAGATAGGCTGCAATTAAATACTCTGCAAACTTCAACTGAGATGAATTGCTCAGCAATTTTAATCAAGAAATTAAGAAAGTGTATTCATTTGGAAAGTAGCTTGAAAGACTACATTTTGACATAGAAAATAGAAAATTCATTATATAATACTGAACAGAAGTTCAAAGTAAAAAATAACTTTCTATTCCTTTAGGGCCCCAAATCTTTCTACTGCCCAGTTAAAAAAGTCTTTCATGCAAATTTGACTAATACATAGTAAATCAAAAATCATAAATCTCTAGAGGCTAGTGACATAGTTTCTACTATTTATGCTAATGTGTATTTATTAAAGAGCAAATTTAAATTAAAAACCTGTGTGTCATCTCTTCAATATCATTCTGTCTTAGCAATTAAAAGGGAAGTGAAACCTTCTAAATATTCTAATGATTTTTAATAATGAGTATAGATTTTTTGCATTAGTACAATCTTACAATTGCAATTTATAACTTTAAAATCAAATGAGGTATTGCCATTTTTTAATGGGCTCTCATGGTACTTTGTTGTTTTAGTAAATAAGGTTATTCTACAGTTTGTAAGGTATATACTGTGATTCTAATTAAAACTGACCAACAAACATAAACAAATAGACAAATAGACAAGCAGAATGGATTTACTTAGCTGTTCTATTGCATCATGTCTTATATCCCTTTTAGTTCCCAGTCTAGCCAGCACTGTACACATCCTAAGAGCCTAACATCTAGTTTTTGAATAAACACGTATATAAGGCCTTTATTTTGAGATGTTACAATTAATTAGACAAAAAGTGCACTTTGAACTTTTTCCATCTCTTTCCAAAGTACAGTGTACAAGGGCAAGATATCAGCTGTGTGGCCTTGGGGCAGTTACTTAAATTTTTCAAGCTACATTTTCCTCATCCAGTACCTACCTCATTTATTATTGCGAGGATCAAATGAGATAAAGCACACAAGTGCTTAGTAGAATGCCTAGTTCATACTAAACATATTCAGGTAATATTAGCAGTTGTTATTTGCGCTTTATATAAATTCATCATCATCTTTCAGAAATGTGCTCCTCAGTGCTACATCATGCTTGCTTGTCATGGAATCATTGGGGACTTGCTAGTAAAAAGTTTTAATATTAACAGTAACATTTGTTTCTGTAAAAAATATTATCCTACTCAGATTAGAAGTAGTTTTCATGACAGATTAGCATAGGAAGAGACTTGGAGGGTTTTATAAGAATTTGTCTGTGACCTTTTTCCGTTTATTGCATCTTTCCTCACAACGTTTGCCTATGTAGGTGTTGGCAATGAAGAAGCAAAAGAAGGGCATAGGGCCTTATTTGTATTCCTAAAATACCACTTGTTTCATTTATCCACCTTTTACAAAAGCCCTTAACGACTTTCTGTTGTTTAGAGGACAGTGTGCAAAGCCAAAATCAGAGAGTGAAGGTCCCTCTATAATCAGGCCTTCCCCATCTTTCACCAGTGATTCCTCTTTCTCTTGTACATGCTGCCCTAGCAGGATTGGTCTGCTCTCCATTTCACTGGAACTGCATAACCATTCTCACATCTGCACTGCCATTCATGCCCTTTCCTTTCCTGGTGTGCCCCCTCTGTTTCAGAGTTTATTAAGTCTTTATGGCTTCTTATGATTGCTTTTGCCAACATTGTGTGTATGCTTGAAAAGAAGGGATACTCTATGATGTTGTTATATAAAGAAAAGAATTGTTGGAGAAGGGTGGTTAAAGAACTTAGCCATCTCAGACCTTGAAGAAGAGAATGATTGCTGTCTTCTTGGTTGACAGATTTTGTGATCTCTGCATTAGGCTTGCAAGCAGGTGGGGGTGGCTATCACCCCTAACTTCCTTCTCCTATTTCCTGATTCAGAGCCCCTTCTACATTTTGGTTAATGGACAATTCTTGCGGTCTGGTAGATTATTTATTAAGATTTCTGGTTTCTCGTGTGGCTGCATTTTTCACTTTGTTGTGTGTTATTCTCATAAATAAATGGAAGGAGATACATCAGAAGCTGCTCGATAGTTTTCATCTTACTGGAAGCCCTTCCATATTTGAATTTAATGCCAATCCTTAGAATTCCTCTAGCCCTCTTTTGAGCCCATTAGACCCTCTCTCCTATATTTGCAACCTCATTCTGCTACTGGATCTTTCCCTACAACATGCTTATGCCACTTTGTTTGAAAAGAAAAAGGCAAGTACTTTCCTGTGTCTCCTTCCAGCCATTTTTCTTTAGAGTCATGGTTCATGGAACCTTCTGAGTCTAATGTCTAAGTGTCTCCATTTGTAGTGGACATCATGGAGAGATGGTTAGATCCCTGTCTTATTCTGTTCACTCTGCTATAACAAAAATGCCGTAGACTGGGTGACTTGCAAACAACAGAAATTTATTGCTCACAGTTTTGGAGGTTGGCAAGTCCAAAATCAAGGCTGTACAGATTCAGTGTCTGATGAGAACCCGCTTCCTGGTTCATAGAAGGCTGTCTCTCACTTCGTCCTCACATGGCAGAAGGAGCAAGGGAGCTCTCTGGGGTCTGTTTCATAAGGGCACTAATACCATTCCTGAGGGCTTCATTCTTATGACCTAATCACTTCCTCAAAACCCTACCTCCTAATACCATCACACTGGGGATTAGATGTCAACATATGAATTTGGGGGGAACATAAACATTTGTCTATAGCAACCCCCTTTCAGATCAAGGCCCTTCTTCTCCAGCTGCGGGGAGATTATTGGCTGCTATAGCCTCACAGTTGAGCTCCTCTCCAGGAATTGCCCTTACAGAAGGACGCTGCCTGGCTCACCTCCCAGGCCTACTACCCAGACCTCACGCATAGCCCACATCCAATAACCAGTTGATGTCAGGATATAAATGTCTGGTCTTCTTGCCTTGAATTGGAATAACTCTGAAGAGCTATAACGTCTCTGTGAGACCCCTTTTGCAACCGCAGTATAGTTAAACTTTTCCCCTTGCACATTCCTTTACAGCAATGATGAGAACACTCACCAATAAGCCTCGTACACATAATCCTAGAAGCTCAAAGTCTGATTCTCAGAGAATTCAACCTACTACTCTTGGCAATATTCCTTTCTTCTAGAAAAAAATCTTTCCTGTTTTCTGCTGATAGTTATTAAGTTCTGCTGTTCCTGTCACTTCACCACCTTACACCCTAAACTAGAGCCTTACACAGTTAAGAGCATCTCGTGTTCCAGAAACATCTCATGCTGTTTCACACCTCCCACTCCCTGGCTTTGAACTTGCCCTTTGTTTTCCCTTCAGAAATGCCACATCTCTCCCACATTGCATTGCAGTTCTCATTATCTTCCAGACCCAGATCACAATCACTGCCAACCTACTTCCAAAAATGTGAATTTGCATTCTCTCTTGTGCAACATTGTGTTTTTAATCACAGTGTCCCGCATTGTATTATAATTATTTACATTCCTGTCATCTTCATTAAACTGTGTGTTTCTTGATTTATTTATCTTGGCATTCCCAGCTCTTAGTATGGTATCTAGAGTGTAATAGATAGCTAATAAATGTTTTTTGAATGAGTGGATGAATGAATGCAGTGGCAGAGGAGAGAGAATCAAGAGATAATTTAGGCACTAGATTTGATAAAGCTTCATAACTGTGGGCCTGTGGGAAAGAAAGGAGCTATCTATCGGTACATTTGTGTGATAGCCAGGTAGAGATATCTAGAAGAATCAAAGAAATAGGAGAATAAAACCTGTAAAAGAAAGGTGGAACCCCCGCATCCAGATTTGGGAGACATGTATTAGCACTTTTGTTCTGTGATTGTTTGGCAATTAAATGCTAGAGTTCCTTCTCCTTGGGAAACATTTACTCTCATGTCCTTAATTACTGTAACTAAGGACCACCAAAGCTTTATTTCAAGTTGACTAGTGTCTTTTCATGCCCATATATCCAACTGCCTATTAGATATCTCCTCTTGAATCCATTAAAAATTTATTTATTGAGCACCTACTATGACCAGGAACTTTTCTAAGTGATAGGAATAGTGATCAAAACAGAGCAGTTTTTTTCATGTATTTTCCATTCCATACAAGGATATAGATGATTGACACATAAATAAATGCATAGTATAATTTCAGGTAGTGATGAGTACTATATTATGAAGAAAAATAAGAATGTTTAAACAGTTAGAAAGGGGCAGTGTGATATTTTAGGTAGGCTCAGGATGGGTTTATCAGGGAAGACCTTCCTAATAAAGTGAATGAGTATAGCAGCGAGCTATGCGGATATCTGATGGCAGAGTGTTCCAGGCAGAAAGAGGAACATGTACAGAGCCTTGAGATGGGAGTGTGCTTGGCTTGTTTGAGAAATGGCAAGGAGAACGGTGACAGCATAGTTAGAGATGTGATCAGAGAGGCTAGTTGGAGGGGCATGACCTTGGAGGCTATGCCCAAGGTCATATCTAAAGATTTTGGATTTCATTCTGTGTGAGATGGGAGGTCTTTGGAGGGTTTTGAGCCAAGCAATGACACAATCTGACTTAAATTTAAAGGGCTCACTCTGGCTGCTATATTGAAAATCAGTTATAAAGGGACAAGGAGGCCAATGAAGAGACTGTTGCAATAATCCCAAAAGAGTCCTTATCTTGGACTAGGATAAGAGAAGAGCAAATGGTGAGCAATGGTCAGATCAGATTCTGGATATATTTTGAAGTTAGAGCCTGTAGGCTTTGCTCATGGACTAGATGAGAAGAGACAAGGGTTCTTCCTGGATTTTGGCTTTGAATATTCTACAGTAACCTTAAAGACAGTGTATTCAAAACTAAACTCATCTTATGCACTCCAGCTCTCATTCTGGTATTTAAATTTCAGTGTCCCAATATCTCTTGCTTATTCTGACCACTTTTTACTCCTTTCTTGGTCTACGCAAACAATTCCTAAATCCTGCCACTTTTACTACCTTACTGATATCAAATACATTCACTTCTATTCACTCACTATCTTATTTCAGGCCATGGAACTACCTTGTTTGGATTACTCCCACAAACTTTCTCTATCTGCCTTCAGAATATCTTCATTTCAATCTACTCTCTGCATGTAGCCAAAACAATCTTTCTCAAACTCAATGAAACATTTCAGTGACTTCTGTGATCTGGCAACAGTCTTCTTCTCTCTTGCTGGATTCTTCAAGCCCCAGTCTCTTGCACCTTTGCCTGAACCATATTCTCTTACATCCAGCCCTTTGCATGTGCTGTGTTCTCTGCTCATAGGCTCTCTTCCAATTCCTTCCTGAGAATAGGTATGACTTATGTCTCATGCCTCAGTTTAGTCATGTGAACAGTTTGAGAAACCTTTCCTGGTTCATTTTTATAGTATAATGCATTGTATAAGACAAATAATGTTCTTATTTTCTAAACATGAACTAGCATAGTTGAATTTTCAAAACAGTACTCACTGCTTTTGTATCTCTGTGTTGGATTGTTTATTTCCTCTCAATCTGTGCTGATAGTTTCACTCATTTACAGTAAAATTAGTTGGCCATTTGGGTCACCCTAATGTGGTTTAATCATTGCTGGAATACAGTCATGTATTTCACATGAACACATTTTTATCCTGAATTTTAGCAGAGAAACATTTTAAAGAGCTATTTTGGAACTGCTGTGTTTATTTTTAGTTTTTGTTTTTCTTTTCTGTGTGCATGGAGAGAGTCTAAGGACTTCTTGTTCACCTGTACTTGCTAACTCCCTGTTTAGACACAGGGCCTTCCTTTCATTGGCAAACAAGGTAGGTTGTAAGAAAAACCCAGGGAGGTGAGGGGACCTGTGGACCCAAAGGAAGGACAGTGAATTACATACAAATTAACTGAATTAAAAGACAGCAGATTTTCCTTTTTCTGATATGGTGCAAGATTTTTAAACACCTAATCTCTTGTTTTGAAAGCAGTATTTGAACACAGTGAGGGAAAAAGAATGTGACCTGAGGGAAGAAATTGTATAAATCACCAAGTTGAAATATTTTCCTTACAGACTATAAATACTAATTTTTAAAATGCATGTGAGTTAGCAAAGCAAGTCACACGTTCACTAGTATGGTGAGAATATTTATGTGAAATACACAAGGAGTTTCAACTTCTAGATGTTTGCTTTGGAATGTGATTGCAATGACATCACAAATATATTTGAAAATATGTCTGAAACTATGATCATAGTGTTTCAAAATTTGAAATGCCAAGAGTAGCAAAATATATCATGTTAATATTGGTGATTTCTTTCAGAAATAGTATAGATTTTATTTGTAAGATATAAATACTTCCTGAAACAGTCAAGTGAAATGTTTTTAAGATAATATGGGTACCCTGCTACCAAGTTGATATTTTCTAGAGAATATCATTTGTAGAAATCTTATGCAAAAAAGAAAGTCATTTAATTAAGCTGTAATCTAGTTTTCTTTTTCTCTTTCTGATCTATAAGGCATTTCTTCTTTTTTATTAAATAATGATGTCTATCAAGCCACTCAACAAGTATTTATGGAGTATCTCCTATGTGCCAACCATGTTCAGGCACAAGGGTTCATCAGTTGACAAAAAGTAAAGTCCCTACTTTGATAGAGGCTACTCTGTGGAGGGAAGAGAGACAATAAATAAGTAACAAGACAATGTGTTGTATGTTACAAGGATGATAAATGCAGAGAAGAAAAAGAAAGCAGAAGATGTAGGATACGGAATGCTGGAGGAGAGGGGCTGGGCTGCCATTTTTCATAGTGTTCCCCAGCAATGCCTAATCAATATGATGAGAGTGAAGAAGAGAAGAAAGAAAATTGAGGAAGAAAGCCAAGCAAATTTGGGGGAGAAAGTGCTCCAGGCAGAGTGAAAGCACGTACAAAGAGCTTGAGGTGGACGTGTGCTCCCAGGAGTGGCTACAGTGGATAAGTAGTAGAGCCGATAGGAAATGAGATTCAAGATCTGTGATGTGGGAGTGGGTGATGGCACAGATCACATAGGGCCTTGTGATCAAGTTTGAATGTCAACATACAAACTTGAAGTTTTGTTTCGGAAAAAGATTGGAATCTTTTAGATGGTTAAAAGCAGAGGCAAAAATGGTTTACATTTTAGAATATGACTGTGGCTGTTGTGTTGAGAGGCAAAGGAGGAAGTGGAAAGACCAGTTAAAAGTCTAGTTTTATAATCTAGGCAAGAGTTGAGGATAGCTTGACCATGATGGTAAGAAGGTGGAAATAGGAAACCATGGCCAGGTTCCAGATATATTTTGAAGGTAGCTTTCAAAAAACTTCCTGATGTCTTAAATGTGAAATGTGAGTGAAAGAAAGGAATTGTGAATTATTTAAATTTTTTTACCTTTATATTTCTTTTTTATCATTTTTAAAAATTTTATTGAAGTGTAGTTATTTTTACAATGTTGTGTTAATTTCTTCTATACAGCAAGGTGACTCAGATATAGATATATATATATTCTTTTTCATATTCTTTTCCATTATGGTTTGTCACAAGATATTGAATATAGTTCCTTGTGCTACACAGTAGGACCTTGTTTTTTATCCATCCTATATATAATAGTTTGCCTCTGCCCATCCCAAACTCCCATTCCTTCCCTCCCCTACCTCCATCCCCCTTGGCAACCACAAGTTTGTTCTCTCTATCTGTGAGTCTGTTTCTGTTTCGTAGATATGTTGATTTGTATCGTATTTTAGATTCCACATATAAGTGATATCATATGGTATTTGTCTTTCTCTTTCTGACTTAATTTGCTTAGTATGATAATCTCTAGGTCCATCCATGTTGCTGCAAATGGCATTATTTCATTCTTTTTTTATGGCTGAGTAATATTCCATTGTGTATTTATATATATACTGCATCTTACTTATCCATTCGTCTGTCAATGGATATTTAGGTTGCTTCCATGTCTTGGCTATTGTAAATAGTGCTGCTATGAACATAGGGGTACATGTATCTTTTCAAATTATAGTTTTGTTACCTACCTTTATATTTCAATTTAAACATTGCTTTTTAATGTTTAGAACATAATTTTAAATAATTCTTAAAGTGCAAAATGAAGTGCTTGATAATTTTACTAGTTTTTATTATTTTAGCTTATGGCTCAAAGATTTGTTTTCAAATGTTACTCCACCTGCAGCTGATACAATTTTCCAATTTAGAATTAGTATTTTAATTATAATACTAAATTATAGTCTTTTATCATCTTTGAAAATCTACAGAAAAAAAACCAGAAAGACTATTTTAGTCTGTGAGAAGCAACTGATAATGACCTATTGAGTATCCGTTCTTTTGTTCATTAAAGAGAGATCTCTGATTTAGTTCAAGGTGGAAATGTGCCCAGCTAAATATACTTGCTTTCTCAGCCTCCCTGGCAACTAGACATGGCCATGTGACCCATTTTTGACCATTAAAATGTAAGAGGCAAGCACAGGTGATGAGACTCTGGGAAAGATTTTTTAAGGTATAAAGACGAAGATGACACGGTGCTTCTTCCTACTGCCTTTTCTTCTTCCTACTTTGAGGTGTCTTAAAATCTCAATTGAGTATCTTGGAGATCTGGCTATTTTGGGAATATCTTATCACAGTTTAATACTTCTATTTTTTTAAATAAGAGAAATAAGCATAAGGAAGAATGTGATACTTTTCTAGATATTTACTGCTAAGTGTTGGGAAAAGGTTTGTTAGAAGGGAACAAGATATTAAAAAATAGTTATTAGTCCATTATAAACTTCTTGACTTTTTTGATCATTTCTCTGCAACATTATGGAATGTAAGATTGGAAAGCCATATTTATCTTGCCCATTCTCTGTAGTGTCAGGTAGATTTAGAATTGTCTTCTGCTCTGTCCCTTAATCATTATGTGTCAGCTAAGGTTCAGTTTCCTGGTTTGTAAAATAAGATTAATAGTTATTTTCTGATTAATTTGTTGTGAGGATTAAATGGCATAATATTGGTAAATTATGTAAATCCTATGAAATTCCGCAGCCTATGTCTGGCACATGGTAAAAGCTAAATTACATGTTAACTGCTACTATTATTGTTGTTGTTTCATTGATATTTGGAAATCTACGTGTTATTTGAGTAACACAGTAAAAAATTTGGCAAATAAACTTTAAGTTGAACACATTGTTTATAAAGCAGAAAGAAAACTCCACAAAGCTAGAGAGACCACAGATATGATACAGTTACACCAAAGTTGTCTGCCAAGCGAGTACAAAGGACCTCCTACAAGGAGAAACCTAGTGGATAGCTAAGTACTGTTCTTTACCTTTTTCTTCCTATTACTTTAATGTCACTGGGCCAAGCATCTCAATACTAAAAAACTTAATAATTTATTATATTCTTGTTGTGTCTGTTTTTCATCTGACAATGTCTAAACCTTCTGTGTACTATGCCTTATTGAATTCCTTGAAAGTATTGTCTTCCTTTAAAAAGCTTTTTACCTGCTTTACTGTAATCTGAGTTGAGCAATCTCACATGCTTGTCTGTGGAACAGGATTTAAGAACTCATTAGAAATATTAAATCCAGAGGCAAGCACAGGTGCACGACTTCTGGCTTCAATTTCATTTGCATAATAGTAGCTGGGTAATTGAAGCTGTCAGTGGTTACCTGGCCAGACACAAAAGATAAAAACACGGTATTCAAGCATGGTTCCCTAAAGCTGTCTACCTTTTAGTCTTTACAAACTTTAGTGAATGTTGTTAACATTTATTAGTATGCACAGGTGTGGAATTCTAGGATTCCTATTTATAAATTCTTTTACTGGAATGTCGCAGTCTCTTCGTTAAACCTTATTTTTGACTCCTCTAGCTAGAAGGGAAGTTTTTGCCACTAAATACTTTTTTCCTTTCAGGGTGGGTACCCTTTGCAATTTTAATTATAGAAGAGCCTTAACAGTTGGCAAAACAAAGCTACTGGGTTTCCGGCCTCGGGGAAACTTTAAAAAAGGATTGTGGCTGATTCTATGGACTAAATATGTAAGGTCCAGCCATTTCTCACAGTCTTTCAATATCTGAAACAAAACAAAAACAAAATCAAAAAACCTTCTAACAACAATTTAGCAATACATATCAGAAGCATTTTAATGTCAATGAATTCACATCATACGCACACATGGTCCAAGGATGTTCATCATAGAGAGATTTATAAGACAAAACCTGGGAAGCTTTCTACAGTAAAATGTGGAACCCACATACAATTGAATACTAAGTTGTCCTTTAAAGTAATATTGTAAAAAAAAAAAAAACCGTTTTATAACTTAGGAATATGTTCTTGACTTCTTAAGTAAGAAATAAAACCCCAGATACATTGCATTGTATTATGTAAAAATAATGGGAATATACATAAATGTTGATTAGATCCAGCACTGTGCTCAGAATAATTGTGAGGCAAACATTATCATCACTGGGAGAGAATATTAAGATTAATTACTGATAACTGCCATAGGTAAAGAAAAGGATACTAATGTCCTGAATGCTATATATTTAAAATTCTTGCCCCAAACAGTAAAAGTGATCGTTTCTGGGAGGTGGATTAAAGGTTATTTTATTTTTCTATTTTTGTTTATCTCTGATTTTTGAACCTTTGAGAAATGACTTTGTTATTTTATAACATTAAAAAAAGCTCAAAAACATTTTTTAATGACTCTTTCCTTAAAAGCAAATCATCTGCAAATTAAACATAAAACTCATACAGAAATCAACCAAAATTTTTCTGATATATTTTTGTTAAGGTTTAGAAAGTTCAGATAACTTTTATAACATTTCTATGTGAGGTGATTCCATCGGCAATGTATGCTGGCCTGGTCTCAGTAGTTAAATGTACTTTAAGTACAACACACAATTAATCTTGATAATTAGAAATAGAAAATTATCTCTTAAGATTTTG
Organism: Balaenoptera ricei; assembly: GCF_028023285.1. Taxonomy (NCBI): domain Eukaryota; kingdom Metazoa; phylum Chordata; class Mammalia; order Artiodactyla; family Balaenopteridae; genus Balaenoptera; species Balaenoptera ricei. Next base: position 46,706,242 of record NC_082643.1, on the reverse strand, counting down.
ATGATTTTCTTAGGGTTTAACAAATTTAACTTTTGTTCTGTTTATCCACAGAAACAAAATGATTTACTGTGGTGTTAAAAGAAAATTTTCCACAGACAATTTACTGATCCGGTTGGCTTTTATTTAGTGAATCAAGAAGCATCTAGTCTAGAAAATACAATCGTGTTTCAGAGAGTTGTATAAGGCGAGAGGGTTTTATAGACCAAAGTGAGCAAGAAGAAGGAATCTACACTGGGCATTTGCTGATCAGTTAAAGCAGGGTTACTTTCCTTGGGTGGAGCAATGGGAAGTATTAGAGCCGGGTCAGGTCACTTGTGCTGAGCTGGCAAGTGGTGAGTGGTTGACTCTGTCTTTCCCTTTCTGAGAGAGTCAAGCATAGGAACATAGATAAGTTTGGGTTTGCTGATATGGGGCTTAGCATGCGCTAGTCCACCTTGTGCCTTATCTGGTTACTTCCACGGTTGGTAATCAGTTGAATATAAAAAATACGGTTTTTAATTTATAGTTTTATGTCGGGAATATAAAGACATTTTCTTCTTGTTTCAGAAAGTAAGCCATGGGCAAATGAGAAAGAAGTCTGAAAAAGAGTGGGTATATGTATACGTATAACTGATTCACTTTGCTGTACAGCAGAAACTAACACAACATTGTAAAGCGACTATACTCCAAGAAAAATTAAAACAAAACAAAACAAAAACAAAAACAAAACAAACAAAAAAAGAAAGAAAGTAAGCCATGGGCTCCTGTTATTAAAATAAAGACATTTTCTTTTACTAACACATTTATAGGACAAAGATATTTTAAGAATCACGCTGGGAAAGTTATGTATGACAATCTCCAATTTAAAAAAAAAAATGGATTTCATTATTCATCAGTATTTTTAATTGGACATGGATTTTTTTCCCTTCTTTTTTTAAATGTAAGAATGATTGAAACCTTTGGATGATAGGAATAACCAGAGAGAAATTTGTAAGACTATCAAGAAGTTTTTTAAGAATTCTAGATTCTGCAGGGTTTTTTTTTTACCTGATTTCTGAACAATAAAAATAGTAAGGATTAAAAGTGAACTTTCATCTGATTCATGCCAGTCCTGGATGAGATAATGGGCTATAACCACATGACAGAGGAAAGAGACTCATAGTTTAGCTAATTTGTGTGTGTGCCTGTTTCGTTGAGGAGAATCATTTTCAACCTGGGTAGGGCAAAGCACATACCATAAACGTATAAAAAGTTAAGCATGAAGCATATTTTCTAAGTCCCATTTTTTAGCCCCCAGAACTCACATGTTAGGAGTAGAATAGAGTGGCCATTTTGTTTTCAGAGTCATTTCTAAGAATGAGAGACCTTACAGGGGACCCTACTTTAGTTTTCCAAACGGGAAAAGAATTCAGTTTCAGAGACTGTAGACTGAGGAGCTTCATGTCAATCCCTAGCCCTGTTTTGGAACATATAAATAGACAACTGATTGGTGAACACTTAGTGAAGGGGCGATATTAACACTAGAAGAGAACCTTGATTCTTAGGAATAGGAATTTTAACAAACTCTTTTCCTGTTTTGATAAATTTACTAGCTTGATAGTCATTCTTTTAGCCTTGAGCTTTAATGGTGTATGACTGAACCTTGCAAATACCTTGGGCAATTAGATAAAAGTGACTTTAAGATTTGTTAAAATCAGTCTGTGTCAACAGCATGATGTAAGTGCTTAGAAGTGTAGAGCAGAAATGCTTTCCCATTGTACTCTCCGTTAACCACCTGCAGAGTATAGTTCTGAATTGTAGGAACTTTATTTTATAGGAAATACTTTAAAATTGGAGGTTATTCAGAGAAGGGTCATCAACTAATGAGAGCTCTAGAACCATGTGTGTTGAAGTTGTTAAGGAACTGGTGATATTTAGCATAAAGAGGTGAGGTATAAGGTGGTCACAGAAAAGCTATCCTCAAATAGTTAAATGTATGCCCGATGGATGGCATAACTGTGAGGCTTAGGAAAACAAAACTAGAAACAGTAGGTAGTAATTACAGGGAGGAAAATTTCAACTCAATGTAAGGAACCATTTTCTGATCATTAGAACTGCTCAACAATGGGATAGCTGACCTTTAGAAATTTCCTGCTGTGGAAAATATTGCTGCAGAATCCAAATTACTGCCTTTCAAGGATGTCACTAAGTGGATTCCTACACTGGGTAGGAATCCTTAGATTCTCTGATTTTATGACTCTAGTTTTGTTCTACATAAACAAATCTGCATGATTATTCCACTAGGTAACTCTAAGTCATGAAATACATGTATCATTTAAAGATCTTTTAATTATACTACTCTGAGATTCATTAGATGAATATTATTTCATTAACAAAAACTCATAGAAGAGTGCTACATCATCCACAACTCTTAGATTAAGGTACTTTAAAATGTGTCGTATAAACAATAGGGTTCACATGTCTACACTGTGACTTCCTTAGTAGGCTTTTACTTGTCTCACAGCGCTAAAGACATCTTCAGATTAAGGACAAGTTTAAAGGACATATTGGTGGTTTTCCAGGGAAGTATCCTAAATTGAAATTTGTCTATAATTTCTCTCACTAAATTTAATTAACTGGAAAACTTTCTACTAATAAAATGATCTCATTTACTTATTAGATGTACTGGTCGTTTATCATATTTGTGGCTTTGCACCATCTTTGAAACACCTGTTCTGTATTTAGATAGTTCTTCAGATTATATGCCTTGGACTCATGGTTTAAGATTTGTACCCTGGATTTTGTTTTAATTAGATATGGTAAGGTGACAGGCAAGGAGACATCTGCCTTTGAAAGAAGAATTTATTACTTACATTTTCTAAGAGAAGGGACATGCCATGCCCCAGAGGGCCACATGGAGAAGCACCAGGTTTTGTCAGGAGGCAGAAGCAGGAGTGAGGGAGAGAGTGTGGCTGAGAGCCTTTATCATGTTTTCTGTGGGAAAGGCAAGGCAGGGCAAGGGAAACAACTTAGGGTTGGCTAGTTTGAATAATGTCAGCCGGCTCTGGGCAATAGGGGTAGTCTCTAGTTGTTTGGTACCTGGCTCTGGGTGATTTAGGACAAGAAGAATATTGGCTTGGTGTGTGAGAGTTAGGTAAAGGAGTTGGTTGGGAGTATGGAGTCTTGATTGGCTGGAGGGTTTATAATATCATCTTCATATACCTGCAAAAGCTGGATTGCAAGGGAGATGTAAACAATTTTAGCTGTTAATTTAGCTCTGTGATAATTCAGTGCCAAATAGACCAATACAGAATTAAAACAAAACAAAACAAAACACAGAATGCTTCCTCAAAGTAGAAGCCAGTATCATTATCCTAGCCTCTCTTGCTTCTAGGGCATGAACATGTGACTTCAACTTACAAATCTCTTGATTTGCAAGAGATCTGTATTTGTAGGTGTCCAAGGTGAGGGAATCAAGACATTGGGAATACATTTTTTTGGAGAGTAAAGCATCTAGTTTTTGGGGCCTGCAGTGGGGAATCTTCTGGAATCTAGTCTTAGTATTTTTGATATGAGCTATGGAGTCTATAAAAGCACAATGTCTTGGCTAAGTGCAGAGGCTAAGTGTTTTTGCTAAAGCTATCAATTCAAAGTAATTGAGTAGCTTCTGTTTCTGGATTTCTGCCCTTTTTCAAAGTTATGTGATCTCCTTAAGATCCTTTGATTAAATTTGATTTATGCTTAACCTAGCCAGAGTGGATTCTGTTGTTTGCAACTAAGAACATTGAGATATACAGTGACTTTCTAGGAGTCTACATTTTCCTGAATTTTCTTTTAATAAATAGAGAATCCAGACATAAATAGTTGAAAATATGTTTAACTATTTTAATTAAACATGAATATCAATAAAATAATTATGGCTTGAAACTTAAGTATCTACTGAACCATATGATGAAAGGGAGAAATTGTAAGTGGGTTAAACAAATAATATGTCGCAAGATTGTGTAATTTCAATACCGCAAACAATGACAGGAAATAAAAAGTAAGCAAATTAACTTGTAAACTTCTGTTGTAAATATAGACTTTTATGACTATTTTGATGACACAAAGAGATTTAGAGGCAAACAGCTCTTTACAATGAACAACTTTAGTTAGAAACCAAAACAAAGTCTGTTTATGTGGAACAGAGAGAGGAAAGACAGAGTTGGAGATCATACATCAGGATGTTCAGCACACCCCTACCCATGGATAGCAAGCTAAAAACCTCTGGTTCAAATAAGAAGGATGAAGTGTGTATTTTCTCTATATGTAAGTTTTATTTCCATGATGTAAAGTAGATAATGTATACTTGAAACTTACAAAAAATGAAGAGTTCTTAATGTGCCACAAATGGCCCCAAGTAATTTTTTTCCTATGTCATATAAGAAACCTTTGTAGTGATTAGCAGGGGGCTATCTAACAATTTTTTTCAATTCTTGCAAAACTCTCATATGTTTCTTTGATGGGGATTTTTATTCTTGATAATTATCAGAGCTGCTAACCACAGAGAAGGATCAGAGAAGCAGATGATTCACTTCTTGCTCTGATCTTTGTGTCCTAGCCAAATTAAAACCTTGTTACAAAAAAGAAATTTGCTTCCTCTAAGACATTTAGTAATGTATGTTGCTTTTTCCAAGAAACATGATGGAGATATTATTTTATGTGATTTAGACATAATATGAACAGAAAATAAATGTTTCGTATGACAGGAAAGATTATTGTGAGAAATAATATACATACCATTTTTTCTAACTTTCCTTAGACATTGCAGAAATATAATTTCTCTGTTTATGTGTATTCCACATAAACATGGTTATGTTTATTTGAACACTTTGTTTTCATGTTGCTTCACTGTGGTTGGTAGTTTTGACCATTATAAGTATTAAACATTTCTTCCAAGAGACAGTTGGGTTAGTTCAATCCAAGTTATAAATGCGTTAAATATATATATATATATATATATATTTTTTTTTTTACATATGCATATTATGAATATTTTTCTTCTTAACATTTTACATTAGTTAAGAGAACGTTAAGATATTTTTGATGTAGTGTTATATGCCATTTCTACAGGTTTATTTGGCACTCGTTGTACCGCATAGGTTTTATCAAACTTCTAATTCTCTGTTTAATATTCTGTCTTCTTCTATTGCATTTATAACTTTTTAAGAGAAGGATATATTATCACATTTCTTCTTCTAGTTTTTATCAAAGTAACTGATACAGTAGGTAATTCATATAATAATTCACTCAGTTCACAGACATTTATTGAAGCACTCTGCTGCTCATTGGGTATGCAGAGTTAAGCAAGGTAGATAAGGTTCTTGGTCTCACCAGCTTCAGCCCAGTGAGGATAATAGACATTTCCCAATTAAACACAAAAATAAATGTTATAAGCGCTGTAAAGAAAAAGAAAAGGATTCCGTGTGAATTTGTGGGAACTCTAAAATAATGTGGTAGGAATTCCAAGTAGTTTATTTATTATCATGGTATTAGGCCACTACTGAGACATTGGCCAAGGATTGGCAAGGGAATCAAGTTTGAAGGCATATTCACAAGAAAAATAAGAAAAAGCCATTGTAAAACATGAGAGCTAGGCTAGAAATATCCATCTACATAATTAATTATGAAAACTCTAAGATATGAGAAATTCAGTTTGTATGACTGCAGTGTGTTTTGTGTTTTCCCTGTGAGGGAAACTGTGGCCCTACCAATCTCCTCGCTCTGTGTGAATTTGTGTGAATTAAGGCTCTGATCAGGATATGATGGTTTGCTTAACTCATTTTCCCCTTAGTAGTACTTTCTTTTGTAATAAAACCTTTGTTTTAATCTGCTGTATTTTCAAGTGCTGTAATTATCTTTCATTGAAATTGTGTAACTGCCTAAATTAGAAAGGAGGTCAGGGAGGGCTCTCTGTGGATGTGACATTTAAGCTGATATATTATAGATAAGCAGGAATTAGAGAGACAAAAGAATATTCCAAATAGTATTTTCAGCAAAGGAAACATCTTGTAAGGAGACCTGAGGCGGGAAACAGCATTACATGTTTCAAGAACTGTACATGACCAGTACGGTCAAAGTAGTGAGAAGAAGAGAGTGGCAAGAAAAATCTTGCAATGCTGTTCAGGACAGGTTTGTGATTTTTATATTTTATTCCAAGTTCTGCAGGAAACAATTAATTAGAAGGGTTTAATCAAGCAAGCAACACACACATGCACACACATACAGACACACCTATTTTTAGGGTACTCTGGCTTCAATGAGGAAAATTGACTGGAGAGTTAACTTAGAGATGCCAGCTAAGAAGCTATTGTAATTTTGAACGTAAGTGATGGCTATGGGTTGGATTTAGGATAGTGGCAAAGAAGACAGAGGAAGTTGAATGGATTCTAGATACATTATGGAGGGAGACTTAGCAAGACTTGGTGAAGAGTGAGAGGGAAGGACACCACATGATTAAACTATTGAAATGTTTACAATGTTTCCAAAAACATATTTTATATGTTTATATATATATATATATATATATATATATATATATATATATATATATATATACTTGTTACACATATATTAATAGATGTTCTGTGAAATGACAAAAACTCATTCTGTGGTCAAATGAATTTTGGAAACACTGAGTTTAGGCGAAGTTAAAAAGATTACTATAAGAGTTTTCCTTGTCTTTAATACACTGATGTGAACTGTGGATTTTCAGCACGGTGACAATAAAAACTCTTGTATTTGATGAAATTCTTGTAGACTTAGTCTTTTCCTGAACATTCTTTGTGATTTGCTGCTTAAAGGAGTAAATGAGCTCTCATAGAAACATATTTAATTGTTCATATTAAATTCTGAATTTTAATAAATTTTTCCTTTAGCTGATTGAGAATATTTATGTGTGTTAGGAATTGAGATAAAAAGGGATTTTAGAAAAACCATTGAAAGCAGAATATAATGTTTGATAAGTTTATTAGACAGAAAAAAGTTTGTATGCTATAAATGCACTTTATCATTGCTACAAGGTAAGAGGAAAAAATGAAAATTTATCTACGGAAATTATCCTTTGTCAAAATTTTCCTCTGTTCATTCAAACTCCTTAAACTTTACCAGTTCATTAAATAACATATTTATATTTATATTATGCAGAATTTAACTATCCATAAAATGCCATTCTAATTAATATTTTATAATTATTATATGTGATTGTAGAAATTAAAAAAAATGCAGCTACTTAAAATTTTACACAATATAGCATTAATCTATCACAGGAGATTTTGTCTATTCAACAATCATTTATTGAGCTAAATATTATATTAGGCATGTATTGCATATAAAATTATAAATAAGACATGAAAATTATGTCTTGTAAAAAATTAGCCAATGTTAATATTTATTGATTGATATTAAGTGCTAGTATCCCTTTATATTTTAATTGAATCATCTGAATCCTGAGTCACCATATCCAACTCTTTACTACATTTAAGTACACATTTATCTACATAAGTTGGGCTGATCTGATATGGTCAAATTTTACTTTTTCGTAGCCATGTCTCAATTTAAGGCTCAAATGTCTTTAGATTGTTTAGATAGCTAGTGGGAAGCAGCGCATAGCACAGGGAGATCAGCTCGGTGCTTTGTGACCATCTAGAGGGGTGGGATAGGGAGGGTGGGAGGGAGACTCAAGATGGAGGGAATATGGGGATATATGTATAAGTATAGCTGATTCACTTTGTTATAAAGCAGAAACTAACACACCATTGTAAAACAATTATACTCCAATAAAGATGTTAAGAAAAAAAATGTCTTTAGATTTTTGACTGGGTAATATCATCTTCTTAAGTGGCTTCAAAATAGGTTCTGTTTTATTATTTACTATTATTAATTATTCATATGGAAAATGAAATTAGAGTTTGACCCTGATCCCTCTTCTTTTAATCCCTACCATTCTTATCCTAAAATTAACATTGTTCCTAACTTAATGTCTCATATGATTCAGAGCAACGTATATAACTTAGAATATTTTTTAAATATTTAAAAGTATCACTCAACACACACACACACATGCACAAATACACACAGATACACACACAGACACACACTTCTAAATATGAAATATGAAGGGCAAAAATTACCTCTTCACATATACTGGGCTATGCTATAACCACATAAGAAGAGCTTCTCAGTTATAATTTCTTCCCCTTTCTGGAAGTGGTGGGTTTTACAAACTTAGCAGAAAGCTGATAAAGAAATTTTATATATATATATATATATATATATATATATATATGTTGTTAATGCTGGGTAAGTGACATGGGACATGCTGCTGGTAGCTCTGTTAACTGTTTGAAACATTTGTGCCAATATTTGGTCAGGTGTGGACTTCCAGTGTAAGCCAAAACTCCGATAACCATGGAAACTGTTCAACTGAAGTATGTGAGCAATAATAATATTTTTTAAATCGTTTACTCTGTGGAGTTTCAAATATCATATACTAAGTGTAGTTTTTACAATTACTTGTTCATTTTATTAAACAATAAAAATGTGGTATTAAGATCCTTACAAAGGCATTTCCTGTACATTAGATTATGTACGTAGCAATCAAATTTTTATGGTAGAATTTTCAGCTGACAACATGCCAACAATGTCAAAATGACTAACAGTCTAAGCTTTAAAAAATGACTTCCTAATCCAATTATTTCTTATAAAGGATAGTGCATTTTAAAAGTATCTTTAACTTAGAAATAAAATACATGATAGAAATATAGGGTATACATAAATAAAATATGTTTATTCTGACAACATATACATTGTTATTTCTAATTCATATATATTCTAAGTCCAGATATCAACTAACTGTACTATAAGTAATATCATGTGTTAAAACTTTTTTCCCTTGGAGTGGGTTTTAGTTTTATACATGGAAATTTATGTGTACAATTCCTCCAATATTAAATCTAAGATTTCTTCAGATGACTAATACTTGAAATTTGGTGGATAAAAGATTTTCATGTAAGTTATGTATCTACTAATGTTTTTTAAGGAGCTGAAACCATTTTATTTACTTAAGATAAGAACGTAATAAAATTCTTTGCCTTTCAAGGTAGTATTTAGATACAAATAGCCACTTAAATAATAGAATCTTGTTTGTTTTCCTTATTGGGGCAACCTAACAAGTACATGCTGCCTGGAACATCAGTTAATAAAAGGTATTAAAATATTGCTGGTTTAAATTGGAATATGGTGCTGGTAACACAGGTGACCAACTTGATTGCTTTTGTATTTGGGGAAATAGAAATAGATTCTGCTTTTGATGAAGTAGAAAGTGCCATCAAAAGGAAATGAAAAAGAAAAATGTCTGTTCCCTGGCCCTGACCTGTAAAATGCTTTTGTAGCATATATATAATTGTGCCACCAACTCTGAGCCAGCCACGTGAAATTCCCAACCAGAACAGCATGGGCCATAGTGCTTTTTATTAGAAATGAGTGGTATATTTAATTATCTAGACTTTAAAGTCTTCTAATATGTCCCCTATGTATTTGTATGGTCTAGAATATTACAAAGGAAGCCGTAGAGAGGAAAAGAAAAAGGGAAATATTTTGCTAACATGAAAGCTGACTTTACAAAGATTTAAATATATTTTGAACAAGAGTTTATTACTACATCTAGAAGCTTTATTCTTAGAACATATGTGAATGAATAGCCAGTTATGAATGGTAGACAAATTTATGAAATGAAAGGTAAATTAAAATGTGGTTTTCCATTCATTGAATGTGAGAATCATTTATTTTGAACATAAACATGAAGGTTTATAATATTTTTCCCATAGGAAATAAACTTCATTCTACATCTGCTAAATAAATATTTGTTCTGGTTATCCCTTCTTTTGCAAAACACACCACAGCTTTAGACATCTGTTTTGTTTTGCTCATAGTTCTGTGAGTCAGGACTTCAGGAAGGGCTTGTCTGGAAATCTGGTCTTTGCTCAGTAGACTCTGAGGGGGCTGGAGCTGGAGGGTGCACTTCCAACATGGCCTCTTCACTGATGTGTCTGTGGCCTCAGTACTCTGTCTACCAGTGTCTGTCTGTCTGTCTCTCCCTCTCCTTCTCTCCAAGTGACAGCTCCCTCCCCAGGGTTTTTTTCTTGTGGCTTGGGCTTTTCACAGCATGGATGTTGTCTCAGTGTAGCTGGCTTACATGGCAGTTGGCTTCTGAGACAGTATGTTCCAAGAGAGAAGGAGAAAAGATGTCAATTCAAGTACAAGCTGGGTTTAGAACTGGCACAGTGTTATTTCCCTATATTCTGTTGTTCAAAATAATCAGATTCAAGGAGGTGGAGAAAAAAAGACTACTCCTTCTGCTGGGAGGGAAGGCATGAGTGCAACGCATACGAGTATGTAGTATGGGAGATACTATTGCTGCCATTTTGAAAAATACAGTCTAGCACAATGTCCAATACATCTTTTAAAAAGCAGTGGTCTAGATGGATACTTTATGATTTACCTATTTGGAAAGCCCACATATCTCCTTGATTGGAGCATAGAGAGAGACAGGTGAAGATAAAAGAGACTCAAAATTTAAATGTTAAAGTATAACTTTACTACACCAGCTATCTCTTTCTCTGTTTTGATCCTCCATCAAATGATGGCAATAATAATCATAATGATAACAAAAATAGTTTTATTTACTGAGCACTTACTATGTGCCATGCAGTGTGCTAAGGGCCTTGCATAAATTATCTTAGAGCCCACAGCAATAGTACTGCATTATATACTGTTATTATCAATGATCTTTTTTCATTCTAGTTTCATTCTGGGCTGCCAAGAATTGCTAACAGGCAACAGGCAACAGACATTTTTATCAATGTTGCATTTGTCTAATGTCTTTTACTTTTTTTTTTTTTTTTAACTTGGGTATGTCAATCAGAGTGAGTTCACCAAGCAGAGTAAGATGTATAGTTCTATCTTATAGGTAATGTTAATGAGAAAAACAGGCATGTTGGTTTCCCATTATTATAAAATTAAAGAGCTAACACAACAAGGATAAAGAACATGAATAACAAATATACATATACATATACACATACGTTTGTAGGAGTGCCTGGAGAAGAAAAAAAAACAAAACAACAACATAAAATTAGAACTAAGCATTATACTTTAAGGAAATTTTCAGAAATAAAAGACTGGAAGGGCACACTACTTTTCCAGGAAAAAACAGAATAGCCTACAAAACATGTAGAATAGAATTTAAGGAAAAAGGAAAAAAATGCCTCTGGATATACAGGCAAAAAAGACTTCTTAGGGAAAGCATCTCAGATTGTCATCAGACTTTTCAGTGTTTTATGCAGCAAATAATGGAGAACGTTTAAGAGACTCAAAGAAAGAAATTATGAGCCAGGGATTTTTTTTTCTGGCCAACCTAAACTTCATGTACAAAAGCTGCAAACACGCTTTCCTGGGCATGCAGAAGTTCAGGAATATTTTTCCCATGAGCCTTCCTGAGGAATTAACTAAAGAAGACACTTCAGACAACCAAGATGACCAGAAAGACATAAACCAAAGGACTCGTGGTCAACAATAAATATATATTTATCTGTAAAACTAAGACTACATGGAATATAAGTGAGGGAGTATAGTATAACATTGTTGTATACACTGGCAATACAGATAGAATTAGCTATCAAAAATAAGGGAAAGTATACAAAGAATAAAGTAAATTCACTAACTGCCTTATAGGTATTAACTGAGGGGAAAAGGCATATGATTCCAGATTGGATGTTTAGAGATAAGAAAGAGTGGGAGAAAAAAATGCTGCTAGCTAATTTCAATAGTTTTCATAGAAGGAACAATGAACATTAGCTAAAGAGAAAAAGAGATGGGCAAGAGTTTTATATAAAGGTGTTCATATAAAGGTAATCATTTGAACAAAATACAGGCCCTTCATAATGCCAGGGAATACATAGAAAAAAAGATGTATCTTCATAATGGAAAAACCGTGTGTGTGTGTGTGTGTGTGTGCTATATGCAATACGAATCAGTATGACATATTATAATATAAAGCATTATGACACAAACTAAGGCCAAATTTATCAGTTACATCAGTATATGTAAATGAACTTAATTCAACTATAAAAACAAAATGGTCCATATTTTATATAAAATATATAAATTGGAGAAATACAGAAATGTAAAAATAAAAAAAATGCAAATACTCCAGACAGACACAAATAAAAGTTATAATTTTGACATATAACAAATTAGTATTAAAATAAAAAAGCATTAACAGACAATGAAGGACAAAGTATAGTGCTTAAAGCTATAATTCACAATTGTAGATATGAGTTAATATTATCCAATTAATTACCCAAGAACACAAATTGATAGAGCAGAAACACAGTAGAGGAAATGATAAATGGCAGAAACACACTAATAATAGGAGTCTTTAGCACACTTATCTCAATCCAAATCAGAACAAGCAGACAAATATTTACTAGAGGGATGAAAGACAATGTAATTAGTAAGTCCATTTTTATTAGTTTATAGTAAACTCTGAACTCTGATAACAAAGACTTCACCTCTTGAAGTCTACGTGGAACATTCTCCAAATTGAACTATATCTTGCCACACATGTGCACCAAAAAAAAAAAAATCCCCTTAATAAATTTCACTCCCTTGATTACTACAAAGAGCATTATCAGACCACAATTCAATTAAATGGCATTAATAGCAACAACAATAAAAACGACTTTAAAGTGAGGCTTTTAAAATCATATTATTAAATAACTCTTGGGTCAAAGGGGAAACAGAAAATGAAATAGCAGAATTTCTTCAAAATAAAAATAGTGAAAATACAACTATCAGAATCTACAGATACGGTTAAAGCAGTTTTCAGAGAAAAATGTATAACATTAAATATCTCTATCAATAAAAACAAATGAACTAGGTACCCAATTCAAAAGGTAGAAAAAGGACTACAGAGTACCCACAAAAGTAAAAGGAAGACATTAATTAAAAAATCCAAATAAGTGAGAAAAATGTAGAATTAATAATAAATCCAAATGCCAGTTCTTTGAAAAAAAATTAACAGAATAGTCAAACAACTAGCTAACCCAACTAAGACAAAAGGGAGAAACTACAAGTACATAAAATGAGAAATGGTAGGGGGTTTTAACTATTAAAACAGAAGACTTTAAAAAAATCAATAGAGACTACTTTATATTTGTAAACAAGAGAAGAAATAGATAAATTTTTCTAGAAAAACACAACTATCCAAAATTAGTTACGGAAGAGATTAACTGTGTGAATAGATCAATTATTATAGACAGAAATGAAGTAGATGGTGCACAGTATGATAGTATTTATGAGTTCAGTTTGGTGATCAGACTCATGAAAACCCATGGTTTTAATCTAATATTACATTTATTAGATTAATGGAAAATATAGAACTGGAGATAAAACGGTGGAGCATTTTACTCACTTTGAAAGGCATAGCAATAATTCAGGTACACAGCATCTACAGGAGCCAGGATACATGTGGATAACCATGACACAGAGAAGCTGCAATTCCAGTTTCATGCCAATCTTTTACACTGTTCTAGTCAAGGCCTACGTTTCAATTTAAAGCTCCCTCAATTCAGTGCAGTCCCACACAGCAGATGAGCAGACAGAAATTCCATATCTATCTCCATTCTGTAGTTCTAAAGAAAACAGTGCCGTGCAAATGGATTAGAGATTGTTCTCTTAGGCAGGCCTGGATTGACACAGGCCTGAAATTAACTTTTTTTTTTTTAATTGAAGCATAATTCTGTACAATATTATATGTTACAAGTATATAATATAGTGATTCACAATTTCTAAAGGTTATACTCCATTTATAGTTATTATAAAATATTGGCTATACTCCCCGTGTTGTACAATACATCCTTGTAGTTTATTTTATACCTAATAGTTTGTACCTCTATTCCCCTCCCCCTATATTGCCCCTCCCCCCTTCCCTCTCTCCACTGGTAACCACTAGTTTGTTCTCTGTATCTGTGAGTCTGCTTATTTTTTGTTGTATTCACCAGTTTGTGGTATTTTTTAGATTCCACATATAAGTGATATAAGACAGTGTTTATCTTTCTCTCTGACATATTTCACTTAGCGTAATGCCCTCCAAGTCCATCCATGTTGCTACAAATAGCAAAATTTTGTTCTTTTTTATGGCTAACTAGTATGATTCAGACTAGTTAAGGAGCTGCACCAAAAAAGAGTTCCAGTCACAGTGGTGTCACAGGAATTCCACCAATCTTTTAAATATCAAATAGTCCCAGGTATTAGACTACTTCAGAACATTGAAAAAGAAGGAAAACTTCTAAATTCATTTTATGAAGTGTGTTTAGCATTGATTCACAAACCTTACAAAGCTTGTATGTAACGAGATATCTACTAACTAACTTTGCTTATGAATATGATACAAAAATCTTAAATAAAATACTACAGTGCATCAAAAAATAATACATCATGATTAAGTGCAGTTTATCCTGAGAATACAGGGGTGATTCAATAGAAGTAGATAGGAAACAATAAAATCCATCATATAAACAATGGTAAGGCGAAAAATCTTGATCATTTCTATTTTGGTTATTTATTACTACAAATCAAACCACCTAAAACTCAGTGGTTAATAGTAATCATTTATTTATTTGCTCATGAGTCTTCAATTTGGGCATATTTTGGTGGGGGTAGCTTATCTTTACTCTGTGTGGCATCTGTTGGAACTAGAATATCCAAGATGGCTTCTTCAGTTACATGTCTTCTCATCTGGGACGGCTGGGTGTTGCCCAAACATCTCCCTCTCTTCATATGGACTCTCCAAGTAGTTAGCTTGGGATTTCATATAATAGGACAGATTCAGAGTAGCAGGACTTCTTACACATGGTGGCTGGCTTCCCCAAAGTGCAAAAGTGGAAGTTTTCTGGCATTTTAATGTCATTTCTTAATGTCACTTCTGCTACATTGTATAGGTCAAAGAGAGGAGTAGATTCTACCTCTTAGTGAGAGAGAGCAAAACTCATGTTATAAAATAAAAAAAGAATGCATGAGATGGGGGATATTGTTGCAACCATCTTTAGAAACATAAGCTATGACATTTAGAAATTTAAAGTAATCCTGGGAAATGATCATCAGTTTTTGAGGGTTTTTGGGAACTAGACAATTTAATTATAAAATTAAAAAGTTATTTGCTTTGGAAAAAGCAAATAAGCGGTAATATCTACAAAAACCCTGAAAAAGAATAGCAGTGAGAGGGGGTAACTTTACCAGATATTAAAAGATATAGTTGCTGTAATCAAGATAGTGTGATACTAATGCACGAACAGACAAAGCAACTGAGCAAGACATAAAACATAGGAATAGACTCAGGCATATATGGAAATTCATTATTTGATAAAGACATCATCTCATATCAGTGTAGAAAACAAAGGTGGACTTTTAAGTAAATGGTGTTGGGAATAGGCAAATGGAAAAAGTTAGAAGTGGATCAATTTATCACACAGACAATTATGGTACATTCCAAGGAATTAGAGATATAAATGTTAAAACAAATAAAAAAAGAAACCATTCAAGTTCTAGAAGAAAACAACATGAATTCCTCCATAATTTGTAAGTGATTCAAAATCCATAGTCAGGAAGGGAAAGATTGATAATTTGATAACACAAAACATTTTCTTGGTTAAATGCACTCTAAGCAGAGTAGGATGACAGATGAAAAACTGGGAAAATATTTGCAATTCATATCACAGAGAATAGCTAAAATTCTGCATGTTTAAAGAAGAAGATAGAAAAGAGGCCAAGAATATTATAGGAAAATGAGGTATCGACATATAGTTCACAGAAAAAGAAATGCAAATAGTCTAAACATATGAAAATATGTTCACTTTTTTAAAAAAATAAGATAAATACAAAAAGTGTACTGAGATAGTTTCTCACCTATCAAATCAGGAAAAATCTAAAAGCTTTGGAACATACTTTTTTGGCGAGTCTGTGCAGAAACTTATAAATGGTACTCTTATAAATGACAGGGAGGACTGCAAAATAGCCCAACCCCTTGAAGGAGAATTTGATAATATTTAACAAAATAAAATACTCATGCACTCTTTGACCAGGAATTCTGCACCAAGGAATTTATTCCAAAAATATACTGGCGAAAAATATGAAATGACCTATGCCCAAAGCTATAAGCAATACTTGTCATAACAAATAACAGAGAACAACCCAAATGACCATAAGTAGCTAAGTGACTATATTATAATAGAGTACTATACAACTAAAAAAGGAGTGAAAATGTCTCTTACTGCTATAGCATAATTCCCTGAATATAATGCTAAGTGAAAAAGCAAGGTTGAGATAAATGAGTATAGGATGCTACTATTTACAAAATAAATATAGAGCTAGCTAGCTAGATGATAGATAGATATGCTTATATTTTAAAAAATAACAGTAAAAAAGGCAATATAAAACTAATCCTTTTGTTTAAAATGATGATCTATATAGAAGGGAGGTAATAGAACAGGATAGAGGGAACTGGGGGAGATACAAGCTAGACTTCTTTAAATCTCTAAATTGTAGATTTGACTTTAGAATTCTAAGAATATTTTCTATAATTATAAGGCAAATTTTAAAATAGCTTAAAAACTGAAATAAAATTAATAAATGAACCTAATTATGTTTCTAGTTGGGATCATAGCTATAAAGAAGGGATCTTTTTCAAGTGTGGTGACTTTACAACACAGTAATGTGGTCATGCATCCCTACTGGGATATACCCTAAGGAAAAAAAGATCTGCAAAAAGTCTTAAAGTTTTTTCAAAGCATATTGTTGATGATAATATTGGCAATTTTATTTTGAGACTCTATTTGTGATAAAGCAAATGAATTATTGTGTTGGAGATTTTGAACCTCAGGATTTTTGTTTTGGATGAAAGGAGATTGTGGTTGTTAGGAGAATGTACCTCACATAAGGAGTGTAATTAACTGAGGGCCCCATCAGATGGTTTTGAAACCTATTGCGCATTTGCACCCAGGCCACACCTCCCATAGGCTGCTTTCCCTCAGCGACTGAGTGTGGCAGGGATATTAAGGGCAGATCCATTTCTGGGGGCTGTAACTCTTTATTGGCTGACTTTGGTTCAAGGACATACGTAGAGCTTAGCTGAACCTTCCTAAGCATAGCAGTTTAGGTCTCTCTTTCTGTCTCCTCATTCTAATGTTGTCCCATCTTTCCTAAACTCTCTTTATCACTAAGGGTCAGACTTGCATCACAGTACTGCAACTTTTATTAAAGGGCTAACACAGGGGTTCATACAGGGGACATCAGGCAGCAAGCCTTCCTAACAGCCTTCTTTAGGTATCTTTCTCCTCAAGGTCCCACATGGATACCCCTCTCCTCCCATACAGCGCCCCCCTCGTCTGTATACTCTTCTGCTCTGAGCACCCATATGTCCACTATTCCCGATACGTGACAGACCTTACTGCCTCATACAGTTGTTGAGAAATGCAGTGTGGGCTTCTGCTTAGACTGCTTTTCTCTGGTGAGGAATTGCCCCCTGGAATTTCATTGTATCAAATTGTCTTCCTCCTTATATAGAATCTTCCAAAAATTATTAACAAGAGACACACACATAAAGGCTAGGTATAAATAGCATAAAGATGTTGAGCCTCAAGACCTTCAGCTTTCTAAAGCCTCATGTGCATGACAACCTCGGCGTTCTATAGAGCAATAAGGCTGATTCCCACAGATAGAGAGGAGTTTGGAGGCAAGCATATCAAACCAGTGTTTACTTTCCTTGCTTTCTATTTTCTCACTGACTTTCACTGTATAAATATAACCAGAAGATGAGGGAATATACTTCAAACCAGATAAAAGATTTAGCTGCCTCCCAGAGGAGAGTAAAAGTAAAGTTATATATTAATGTGTTTACAGAATAAAAGCAAACACGTTCAGAAACTAAGAGCATTTATTTTCTCTCTAAGCAACTTTTTTTCTCCTCAAAGTGTGAGAACATCTTAACCTACCATATTTAAGAATTAACTAGAGAAACTTGCCAAATGTACCAAAAACTGAGGAGTTCATTGACACTTTCTCACACAGAAGCCAAACCATTTTGTTCCCTCAAAGAAAAGCACAAATTTTCATCCACGCGAAGTGGAGTTTGACTGATGGAAGATACAGCAGATTTTTCAGGACTCCCACTTGGGTTTTTCTCAAAATAGAAAATGAAAAGAAACAGCTGTCCAGTGTGCATGTTAGCACTTCTTGTCTTTCGTCCATGTGCTTCTGACAGTTGAAGTTTTTTCCCAGAGATGTTGATAGCTTTACTGTACATTTGATAATTTAAAAACTCTTTCACACAGAAAAGGGTGGGAAGGTGGTGCCGTTCATCTTCTTAATGGAAATTTGATTCTCATTCCTTCTCACCAATAAATGAATCTCATTTCTCAAGGAGTCTCCTTTTCTGAAATTTATTAGAATATAAATTGATGACCTCCTGGAAATTCTGTGGGAATCACAGTATATGGTATAAAAGTTCCTAAACCTTAAATGTCTCCAAATGTATTCCTGACTGATTTGACTCCTAAGGAACATTGTTTCAATTACATTTTAAGAAAAGAAAGAAAGAAAAGCCACCAAGAATAGCTTACACGAAAAGACAGGAGACTCAAAACCACACACTGGATTTAGCTCCACTATTTTTTTCCTCTTGGATCTTCAAAAAATCATCCCTCCAGTATTAAAGGTGGATTTATGCTCAAAGGAAAGGACTTGAAATTGTTCACTGGTTCCTTTTTTCCTTCTACACAATTTCTGGTATTCATTCTGGTGGTATTCAGAGGACATACAAATCAGACATAAAAGTATGTACATACAAAACATAAAAGTAATCAGGGAAATGCAAATTAAAGGCATGATGAGATACTAGTACAAATACACTGAGTTGCTTAATATTAAAAAGTCCTAAAATGCAACATTTGGGGAATGATATGGAGCAAAAAGAACTCTCATGTTCTGGTAGTAGGAGTGTAAATTGGTTCAACCGTTTTGGAAAGAAGCTGGCATTATTTTGTAAAGTTAAAGTTACAAGTATCCTACAACACAGCTGTTCCATTGCTAGCTACATATCTTAGAGAAATTTATGCTCAGGACACATGTACAGGAAATTCTAGCAGCATGTTTATAATACACCCAAACGAGAAACAACTTTGAGGTCTATGTTAATAAAAAGGCTAAATAAATAATTGTATATTCATGTAGAAGAATTCAGTGAAAGTGAGGTACAGCCCCATGTATCAGCATGTATGCAAAAATGTACATCAAAAATATTAATGAAAGAAACAGTATGTTAAAAATAACACACTTCATGATCCCATTTGTAGAAAGTTCAAAAACAGGCAAATTAAACTATATTGTTTGGGGATACATACTTAAGTGATAAAGGGTAATGATGATCATGAAAGTTGAAGACAGATAAGGGAAAAGCATGGGAGTGGATTTCATGAGAGTAAGAAAGTGGTTACCTGTGGTGATGATGGTGGTGGGAGATGGAGTTGTGAGCAGGAAGGAGTAAGCGGGGGTCCTGGAGTGTCATCATTATTCTGTGTCTTGACTAAGTTATGAGTTACAGGGGTTGGCTTTGTCATAACGGATTAACTAACTCTACGTTTTATGCTGTTTTTATGTGTGTTAGTTACATTCCACACATATAAAAGTTAAAATAGTCCTATAATGCATGTATTATTTTCATCTAAATTCACATTCAAGATAAGGAACAGGAAGTTTTTCTCTATGCTATTTGAGGCAAACTCCTATGGTCTGGCATTTGGAGTTTTTCTGTGGTTATCTGGCTTGAAATTATTTGCACCTTGCTAAGGATAGCTGGAGAGGAGCAAATAGCTGACTGCAGTAACTTAATCTAGCATATCTCAAGAGGTAAAAACTTGCTAAGTTACCCCACATGATAAAAGAGAATTTGAAATATCAAAGTTGTACCAAAGAAGTGATAAGGCAAGCAAGACAGAATATTGCAGGAAAAAATAAAATGTGGGAAATGAGTTCTGAAGGGAGAAAGAATATGCTATGAATAGAATTGTGTGCACCTCTCACCCCACTCCCACCCTGCCAAATTCATATGCTGAAACCCTAACCCCCAGTGGGATGGTATTTGGAGACTGGCCTTTGGCAGGTAGTTGGGTTTAGATGAGATTATGATGGTGGGGTCTTCGTGACGGGTTTAGTGCTCATACAAGAAGAGATACCAGAGAGTTTGCTCTTGTTCTCTCTCTGCCCTGTGAGGGCACAGTGAGAAGGCAGCCAGCTGCAAGGTAAAGAGAAACAGAACATGCTGGTACCCTATCCTCAGACTTCCAATGTCCAGAACTGTGATAAATAAATTTCTGTTATTGAAGCCACCCAGTCTATGGGCATAATAAAATACTATGGTATTTTACTACGGCAGCCTGAGCTGATTAATACAGAATAAATATACAATGACAAATT
Organism: Balaenoptera ricei; assembly: GCF_028023285.1. NCBI lineage: Eukaryota > Metazoa > Chordata > Mammalia > Artiodactyla > Balaenopteridae > Balaenoptera > Balaenoptera ricei. The sequence continues at coordinate 46,685,716 of NC_082643.1, read as the reverse complement.
AAGAAAAGGAATGTGAAGAGTTACCAATTTAAAGATATTTATAAAACATTTTATTGGGGGAAAAATCAGATTTTTTTCCAACTAATTTATGTAAAGGACAAAACAAGAGGTATCATGTTGTCTTGGAAAAAATGTGCGAGATCATCACTCTCTGACAAAGCAACAGATGCCCTATGATAAAGGACTATAAAAACGTATCTCCCTATTTCATACTCAAACACTCAAATGACTTATCTAAAAATTCACACATTGTTTTAACTAAAATTATATATTTTTTATCAACTTTGCAAACAATTTTTTCCATTTTGGCCTCTAAAAAAATCAAAATTATATTATTTGAGACCATACAAATACACATACATACAAATAGTTTTGTCAGTAAACTCATCATGGGAAATAAAACTGTTTATGAAAACTACTTTTTCATAAAAAGTGTGCTTGTTTCTTAAGAAGATAATATTATAGAGCTTTTATAATAAATTTTTTACTCATTTACTATTTTTTACTTTATTTTTTACTATAACTCTCCATTTAATTTTTCCAAATTGAGTTACTAAAAATCCTTTTAAAGAAACTGAGGCACAGAGAGGTTGAAATACATATTGAAACAAGTGCTAATGAGTTGAATGTAAATTCTAGAAATATGAAATGTGAATGTGGGATATATAAGCAATGTAATTAAATCATAAAACCAGTAGCCTAATTTTTGAGGATTAAGAATATATTTAAAGTCATTCATGTAGAATTATATAAATACGTTTAGCTAATGATTAAACAAGGTTGGTAAAAATTAACTCATCCATATGATTTTTACGCCATTTTGAAAGTGTGGTGGAGTGTAAACAACAAAGATGGAGTATTTGCCTGTATAAAACTTATAACCCTCAGATTCTGTAACAGAACTACTTCACTTCTTGAGGAAGTAACTCCTTTTGTAATATTTACTTAAGCAAGGTTTCTCAGGTCACTGACTGTTAAATAAATCTGGTTAAGTAAGAGTAATGCATGTTAAAGATTTAAGAATTCCTTACCACACACTCGGTATTACCTTTCTTTTCCAATATTTCTCCTTGCTGAGAAGTTTCAGGTTCTCAGATGTAGCATGTTATAATAATTGATTATTTATATAACTTTTTATTACTCTGCTGCAAATAGCTTAAGGGTTATAGACTGTATCCTCTCTGTTCCCAATTTATATAACAAAAATACTTTTATCTTCATAGAGGTTATAAGAAATGATGTAAGTCTGTGTATGTAAGACTTGAACAATATGCTCTTAATGTATTGTCAGTGTGACAGTCACATTTCTTAAATTAATGATGTTTGGTGATTGATGAGAGAGTATGATCATTTTACATTACAAGTTGTACAGCTGCTAGGGGGCTTAGAGATTATTTAGCCCATCATGAAAGCCAGGTTCAGAAAAACATGATGACTTGGACTAATCAGTTGGTAAATGGATAAGAATTAAAGACTGATGTCCCATCTTATATTTCAGTTTAATTTCCATTATCTCATGCTTCCATTTAAAATACTTAACATTTTGACTGTTTAAAAAACAATTCATTTTAATTAATAAGCAATACAGTCTCCTGTGATATCCTCAGAATATTACGGATAAGGTTAAAGTCTAGTTTGATCACCAAGCCAATCCCATAACAACATCTTTGTCGGAAGGGTGAGCAATTTCATATGGTGAACGTATCTGTTTAGATTAAGTTTAGTTAAAAATAATAGAAAAACCCAAAATGACAGTGGCTGAAACCAAATATAAACCCTTTTTAGTCTCATATTCCAGATATCCAGATGTTGTCAATCAAGGCTGGGTTGGTCCTCCAGGGTGTCAGGGACTCTCCTTCTTTCTCTTGTTTCTCCATAAAAGTGGCCTCCCACTTAAGTCAAGATGGCAGCTGGAGCAACAGTCATTATATGGCATTCCAACTACATGCAAAATGGCACCCACCCCCTTTAAGTACAGAAGTTGTATGTAATTTTCACTTGTGCAAAAATTGTGCAAAAATTAGTCATATGGGCATAAATAGCTGCAAAAAAGCCTAGAAAATGTAGTCTTTATTCCAGGAAGCTACATGCTCAGGTGAAAACCGGGGTTTTATTTTTATGGAAAAAGGGAAAACAGTGTGGGTCAAAGTAAGTGTCCAGGGACAGCAAAAAATTCTACTGCAATTATTTCCTTTTCCTGCCCTGCCCAGATACCTGCTAAAAACCTCAGTTGTTTGCAAGTGAGCTAGGCCTGGCAGAATATTAGGAGTTCCTTCCCTGCTAGTGAATGGTACCTAGAAATCTATTCTTCTGACTTTTCATGTCTGATGAACTTGGGAATAATTTTGATCTTCCTTGGCACTCTTATAAACATCTACTCCCAGGAACAATAACAACAATGCAACAAAACAGTAAGTTGAAAAATATGTGATAAAATGAACAACTCACCAAATGATACTATATATGCTTTTATGGGTACACAAGTATATACGTAAACAATAGACAATAACCTTGAAGGATGCATGCAGAAATGATAATGATGGTTACCTTTGGTGTTTTGAGGCTGGGGTTGGTGATCAAACTGGACTTTAACTTATCTGTAATGTTCTAAAGATTTACAGCAAAGTAAGGTGTATTTGGGGAGGTGGGAGGAGTGAGGAGTAGACTTACTATATGGAAACCTTTAGGAGCTCTGCAGTATCTTAGCTAGATAACCATCGTATCAATTATAGGTTTTGGTTGTGAGCAATAGAAACCAATTCTAATGAACTAAATAAAAAAAGAGATTTATTGGAGGAGCACTGGTTATCATAGATTTGAAGAAACAATTGAATGATGAGGTTATGTAGTAGGAATTAAGGACAATCACTACAATTCCAGTTGCTTTTCATCCTTGTGTCTCTCTGTTTATGATGTACGTTCTCTTGAGGTTAAGTGATATTGGTTAAGCTTGAGGCATATTCATTCACTGGGGTTTGGGAGGTAAGAGTTGTGAGTGAGTGGGTACCTTAAATGACTGTGTTACCAAAGCACAGAATGTGGGAGGGACAATTTTCCAAATAAAAATTAGGTTCTGTTATCAAAAGTGGGAAGGGATGTCAGGGAGGCAAAACCAACAGGTGTCTATGACTATCACAGAAGACCACATACCAAAGTCTATTTCATTCCTTCAACCATAATTTTTAGAAGTTTTGTGGGGTCTGTGGGCAAATATTATGCTTTGGAGCTAAGATTAGTGATCTTAATTTCCAAAAGCATCTTTATTTGGTTAAATTGCAATGAACCACATTATTATTATTTTTTTAACATCTTTATTGGAGTACAATTGCTTTACAAAGGTGTGTTAGTTTCTGCTTTATAACAAACTGAATCAGTTATACATATACATATGTTCCCATATCTCTTCTCTCTTGCGTATCCCTCCCTCCCTCCCACCCTCCCTATCCCACCCCTCTAGGCGGTCACAAAGCACCGAGCTGATCTCCCTGTGCCATGTGGCTGCTTCCCACTAGCTATCTGTTTTACATTTGGTAGTGTATATATGTCCATGCCACTCTCTCACCCTGTCACATCTTACCCTTCCCCCTCCCCATATCCTCAAGTCCATTCTCTAGTAGCTCTGTGTCTTTATTCCCATCTTGCCACTACATTCTTCATGACCTTTTTTTTTTCCTTAGATTCCATATATATGTGTTAGCATACTGTATTTGTTTTTCTCTTTCTGACTTACTTCACTCTGTATGACAGACTCTGACTCCATCCACCTCACTACAAATACCTCCATTTCATTTCTTTTTATGGCTGAGTAATATTCCATTGTATATATGTGCCACATCTTCTTTATCCATTCATCCGATGATGGACGCTTAGGTTGCTTCCATGTCCTGGCTATTGTAAATAGAGCTGCAATGAACATTTTGGTACATGACTCTTTTTGAATTATTGTTTTCTCAGGGTATATGCCCAGTAGTGGGATTGCTGGGTCATATGGCAGTTCTATTTTTAGTTTTTTAAGAAACCTCCATACTGTTCTCCATAGGGGCTGTATCAATTTACATTCCCACCAACAGTGCAAGAGTGTTCCCTTTTCTCCACGCCCTCTCCAGCATTTATTGTTTCTAGATTTTTTGATGATGGCCATTCTGACTGGTGTGAGATGATATCTCATTGTAGTTTTGATTTGCATTTCTCTAATGATTAATGATGTTGAGCATTCTTTCATGTGTCTGTTGGCAATCTGTATATCTTCTTTGGAGAAATGTCTATTTAGGTCTTCTGCCCATTTTTGGATTGGGTTGTTCGTTTTTTTGTTATTGAGCTGCATGAGCTGCTTGTAAATCTTGGAGATGAATCCTTTGTCAGTTGCTTCATTTGCAAATATTTTCTCCCATTCTGATGGTTGTCTTTTGGTCTTGTTTATGGTTTCCTTTGCTATGCAAAAGCTTTTAAGTTTCATTAGGTCCCATTTGTTTATTTGTGTTTTTATTTCCATTTCTCTAGGAGCTGGATCAAAAAGGATCTTGCTGTGATTTATGTCACAGAGTGTTCTGCCTATGTTTTCCTCTAAGAGTTTGATGGTGTCTGGCCTTACAGTTAGGTCTTTAATCCATTTTGAGTTTATTTTTGTGTATGGTGTTAGGGAGTGTTCTAATTTCATACTTTTACATGTACCTGTCCAGTTTTCCCAGCACCATTTATTGAAGAGGCTGTCTTTTCTCCACTGTATATGCTTGCCTCCTTTATCAAAGATAAGGTGACCATATGTGCGTGGGTTTATCTCTGGGCTTTCTATCCTGTTCCATTGATCTATGTTTCTGTTTTTGTGCCAGTACCAAACTGTCTTGATTACTGAAGCTTTGTAATATAGTCTGAAGTCAGGGAGCCTGATTCCTCCAGCTCCATTTTTCGTTCTCAAGATTGCTTTGGTTATTCGGGGTCTTTTGTGTTTCCATACAAATTGTGAAATTTTTTGTTCTAGTTCTGTGAAAAATGCCAGTGGTAGTTTGATAGGGATTGCATTCAATCTGTAGATTGCTTTGGGTAGTAGAGTCATTTTCACAATGTTGATTCTTCCAATCCAAGTACATGGTATATCTCTCCATCTATTTGTATCATCTTTAATTTCTTTCATCAGTGTCTTATAATTTTCTGCATACAGGTCTTTTGTCTCCTTAGGTAGGTTTATTCCTAGATATTTTATTCTTTTTGTTGCAATGGTAAACGGGAGTGTTTTCTTAATTTCTCTTTCAGATTTTTCATCATTAGTATATAGGAATGCAAGAGATTTCTGTGCATTAATTTTGTATCCTGCTACTTTACCAAATTCATTGATTAGCTCTAGGAGTTTTCTGGTAGCATCGTTAGGATTCTCTATGTATAGTATCATGTCATCTGCAAACAGTGACAGCTTTACTTCTTCTTTTCCGATTTGGATTCCTTTTATTTCTTTTTCTTCTCTGATTGCTGTGACTAACACTTCCAAAACTATGTTGAATAATAGTGGTGAGAGTGGGCAACCTTGTCTTGTTCCGGATCTTAGTGGAAATGGTTTCAGTTTTTCACCATTGAGGACAATGTTGGCTGTGGGTTTGTCATATATGGCCTTTATTATGTTGAGGAAAGTTCCCTCTATGCCTACTTTCTGCAGGGCTTTTATCATAAATGGGTGTTGAATTTTGTCAAAAGCTTTTTCTGCATCTATTGAGATGATCATATGGTTTTTCTCCTTCAATTTGTTAATATGATGTATCATGTTGATTGATTTGCATATATTGAAGAATCCTTACATTCCTGGAATAAACCCCACTGGATCATGGTGTATGATCCTTTTAATGTGCTGTTGGATTCTGTTTGCTAGTATTTTGTTGAGGATTTTTGCATCTATGTTCATCAGTGATATTGGCCTGTAGTTTTCTTTCTTTGTGACATCTTTGTCTGGTTTTGGTATCAGGGTGATGGTGGCCTCGTAGAATGAGTTTGGGAGTGTTCCTCCCTCTGCAATATTTTGGAAGAGTTTGAGAAGGATAGGTATTAGGTATTCTCTAAATGTTTGATAGAATTCACCTGTGAAGCCATCTGGTCCTGTGCTTTTGTTTGTTGGTATATTTCTTAATCACATTTTCAATTTCAGTGCTTGTGATTGGTGTGTTCATATTTTCTATTTCTTCCTGGTTCAGTGTCAGCAGGTTGTGCATTGCTAAGAATCTGTCCATTTCTTCCAGGTTGTCCATTTTATTGGCATAGAGTTGCTTGTAGTAATCTCTCATGATCGTTTGTATTTCTGCAGTGTCAGTGGTTACTTCTCCTTTTTCATTTCTAATTGTATTGATTTGAGTCTTCTCCCTTTTTCTCTTGATGAGTCTGGCTAATGGTTTATCAATTTTGTTTATCTTCTCAAAGAACCAGCTTTTAGTTTTATTGATCTTCGCTATTGTCTCCTTCATTTCTTTTTCATTTATTTCTGATCTGATCTTTATGATTTCTTTCCTTCTGCTAGCTTTGGGGTTTTTTTGTTCTTCTTTCTCTGATTGCTTTAGGTGCAAGGTTAGGTTGTTTATTCGAGATGTTTCCTGTTTCTTGATGTAGGCTTGTGTTGCTGTAAACTTCCCTCTCAGAACTGCTTTTGCTGCATCCCATAGGTTTTGGGTCGTTGTGTCTCCATTGTCATTTGTTTCTAGGTATTTTTTGATTTCCCCTTTGATTTCTTCAGAGATCACTTCGTTATTAAGTAGTGTATTGTGTAGCCTCCATGTGTTTGTAATTTTTACAGATCTTTTCCTATAATTGATATCTAGTCTCATAGAGTTGTGGTCAGAAAAGATACTTGATACGATTTCAATTTTCTTAAATTTACCAAGGCTTGATTTGTGACCCAAGATATGATCTATCCTGGAGAATGTTCCATGAGCACTTGAGAAAAATGTGTATTCTGTTGTTTTTGGGTGGAATGTCCTGTAAATATCAATTAAGTCCATCTTGTTTAATGTACCATTTAAAGCTTGTGTTTCCTTATTTATTTTCATTTTGGATGATCTGTCCATTGGTGAAAGTGGGGTGTTAAAGTCCCCTACTATGATTGTGTTACTGTTGAGTTCCCCTTTTATGGCTGTTAGTATTTGCCTTATGTATTGAGGTGCTTCTATGTGGGGTGCATAAATATTTACAATTTTTATACCTTCTTCTTGGATTGATCCCTTGATCATTGTATAGTGTCCTTCTTTGTCTCTTGTAATAGTCTTTATTTTAAAGTCTATTTTGTCTGATATGAGAATTGCTACTCCAGCTTTCTTTTGTTTTCCATTTGCATAGAATATCTTTTTCCATCCCCTCACTTTCAGTCTGTATGTGTCCCTAGGTCTGAAGTGGGTCTCTTGTAGACAGCATATATATGGGTCTTGTTTTTGTATCCCTTCAGCCAGTCTGTGTCTTTTGGTGGGAGCATTTAATCCATTTACACTTAAGGTAATTATCGATATGTATGTTCCTATTCCCATTTTCTTAAATGTTTTGGGTTTGTTATTGTAGATGTTTTCCTTCTCTTGTGTTTCTTGCCTAGAGAAGTTCCTTTAGCATTTGTTGTAAAGCTGGTTTGGTGGTGCTGAACTCTCTCAGCTTTTGCTTGTCTGTAAAGGTTTTAATTTCTCCCTCAAATCTGAATGAGATCCTTGCTGGGTAGAGTAATCTTGGTTGTAGGTTTTTCTCCTTCATCACTTTAAGTATATCCTGCCACTCCCTTCTGGTTTGCAGAGTTTCTGCTGAAAGATCAACTGTTAACCTTATGGGGATTCCCTTGTGTGTTATTTGTTGTTTTTCCCTTGCTGCTTTTAATATGTTTTCTTTATATTTAATTTTTGACGGTTTGATTAATATGTGTCTTGGCGTGTTTCTCTTTGGTTTTATCCTGTATGGGACTCTCTGTGCTTCCAGGACTTGATTAACTATTTCCTTTCCCATATTAGGGAAGTTTTCAACTATAATCTCTTCAAATATTTTCTCAGTCCCTTTCTTTTTCTCTTCTTCTTCTGGGACCCCTATAATTCGAATGTTGGTGCGTTTAATGTTGTCCCAGAGTTTTCTGAGACTGTCCTCAATTCTTTTCATTCTTTTTTCTTTATTCTTCTCTGCAGTAGTTATTTCCACTATTTTATCTTCCAGGTCACTTACCCGTTCTCCTGCCTCTGTTATTCTGCTATTGATCCCTTCTAGAGTATTTTTAATTTTACTTATTGTGTTTTTCATCGTTGCTTGGTTCCTCTTTAGTTCTTCTACGTCCTTGTTAAATGTTTCTTGCATTTTGTCTATTCTGTTTCCAAGATTTTGGATCATCTTTACTATCATTATTCTGAATTCTTTTTCAGGTAGACTGCCTATTTCCTCTTCATTTGTTAGGTCTGGTGTGTTTTGACCCTGCTCCTTCATCTGCTGTATGTTTTTCTGTCTTCTCATTTTGCTTATCTTACTGTGTTTGGGGTCTCCTTTTCACAGACTGCAGGTTCGTAGTTCCCGTTGTTTTTGGTATCTGTCCCTAGTGGCTAAGGTTGGTTCAGTGGGTTGTGTAGGCTTCCAGGTGGAGGGGACTAGTGCCTGTGTTCTGGTGGATGAGGCTGGATCTTGTCTTTCTGGTGGGCACGTCCACGTCTGGTGGTTTGTTTTGGGGTGTCTGTGGCCTTATTATGATTTTAGGCAGCCTCTCTGCTAATGGATGGGGCTCTGTTCCTGTCTTGCTAGTTGTTTGGCATAGGGTGTCCAGCACTGTAGCTTGCTGGTTGTTGAGTGAAGCTGGGTCTTGATGTCGAGATGGAGATCTCTGAGAGATTTTTGCCGTTTGGTATTACGTGGAGCTGGGAGGTCTCTTGTGGACCAGTGTCCTGAAGTTGGCTCTCCCACCTCAGAGGCACAGCCCTGATGCTTGGCTGGAGCACCAAGAGCCTTTCATCCACATGGCTCAGAATAAAAGGGAGAAAAAATGGAAAGAAAGAAAGAAAGAGGATAAAATAAAATAAAATAAAATAAAGTAAAGCTATTATGATAAAAAATAAGAAAAAAATTATTAAGAAAAAATTTATTAAGAGAAATTTTAAAAAATTTTTTTAAAAATAAATTTATTAATTTTTTTTAATAAAAAGTAAGGAAAAAGTTAAAAAATTGTTAAGAAAAAATTTTTTTGATTTTTTAAAATAAAAAATAAGAAAAAACTTATTAAGAAAAAATTTTTTAATTTTTTAAAATAAAAAATAAGGAAAAAATTATGAAGAATAAAATTGTTAAGAAAAAAATTTTTTTTTTTTAAATTTATTTATTTATTTATTTATTTATTTATGGCTGTGTTGGGTCTTCGTTTCTGTGCGAGGGCTTCCTCCAGCTGTGGCAAGCGGGGGCCACTCCTCACTGCGGTGCGCTGGCCTCTCACTATTGCGACCTCTCCCGTTGCGGAGCACAGGCTCCAGACATGCACGCTCAGCAGTTGTGGCTCACGGGCCCAGCCGCTCCGCGGCATGCGGGATCCTCCCAGACCGGGGCTCGAACCCGTGTCCCCTGCATTGGCAGGCAGACTCCCAACCACTGCGCCACCAGGGAAGCCCCAAGAAAACAAAATTTTTAAGTAAAAAAAAACAAAAAACGGACGGACCGAACCCTAGGACAAATGGTGAAAGCAAAGCTATACAGACAAAATCTCACCCAGAAGCATATACATATACATTCACAAAAAAAAGGGAAAGGGGAAAAATTAATATATCCTGCTCCCAAAGTCCACCCCCTGAATTTGGGATGATTCGTTGTCTATTCAGGTATTCAACAGATGCAGGTACATCACGTTGTTTGTGGAGCTTTAATCTGCTGCTTCTGAGGCTGCTGGGAGAAATTTTGCTTTCTCTTGTTTGTTCATACAGCTCCCGGGATTCAGCTTTGGATTTGGACCCGCCTCTGCGTGTAGGTCGCCTGAGGGTGTCTGTTCTTCGCTCAGACAGGACGGGGTTAAAGGAGCAGCTGCTTCCGGGGCTCTGGCTCACTCAGGCCGGGGGGAGGGAGCGGTACAGAGGAGGCGGGGCGAGCCTGCGGCGGCAGAGGCCAGCGTGACGTTACAGCAGCCTGAGGAGCACCGTGCGTTCTCCTGGGGAAGTTGTCCCTGGATCATGGGACCCTGGCAGTGGCGGGCTGCACAGGCTCCGGGGAGGGGCGGTGTGGAGAGTGACCTGTGCTCACACACAGGCTTCTTGGTGGCAGCAGCAGCAGCCTTAGCGTCTCATGCCTGTCTCTGGGGTCCGCGCTGATAGCCGCGGCTCGCGCCCATCTCTGGAGCTCGTTTAGGCGGCGCTCTTAATCCCCTCTCCTTGCGCGCCAGGAAACAAAGAGGCAAGAAAAAGTCTCTTGCCCCTTGGGCAGCTCCAGACTTTTTCCCGGACTCCCTCCGGGCTAGCTGTGGCGCACTAACCCCTTCAGGCTGTGTTCACGCCGCCAACCCCAGTCCTCTCTCGACCGAAGCCGGAGCCTCAGCTCCCAGCCCCGCCCACCCCGGCGGGAGAGCAGACAAGCCTCTCGGGCTGGTGAGTGCTGCTCAGCACCGAGCCTCTGTGCGGGAATCTCTCCGCTTTGCCCTCCATACCCCTGTGGCTGCGCTCTCCTCTGTGGCTCCGAAGCTTCTCCCCTCTGCCACCCGCAGTCTCCACCCGCGAAGGGGCTTCCTAGTGTGTGGAAACCTTTCCTCCTTCACGGCTCCCTCCCACTGGTGTGGGTCCCGTCCCTATTCTTTTGTCTGTTATTTCTTTTTTCTTTTGCCCTACCCAAGTACGTGGGGAGTTTCTTGCCTTTTGGGAGGTCTGACGTCTTCTGCCAGCGTTCAGTGGGTGTTCTGTAGGAGCAGTTCCATGTGTAGATGTATTTCTGATGTATCTGTGGGAAGGAAGGTGATCTCCGTGTCTTACTCTTCCACCATCTTGCCCAGACCCCCTGAACCACGTTATTTAACACATTTTGTATACCTTTAAATTTTACTCAGAAGTTGTTTTCTTTATTGCTCTTGTTTACTGAGCTATCTACTCTCAGCTTTTGTTTGGTTATGCTATAGAAGCAAGGGGTACATAGGATACTGTTTACAGATATTTGCTACTCTTCCCTGGGCAGGATTATACTTTTCCATCCCATTGATTTCAGGCATGGCACTTGCTTTGGCCAATCAAATGTGAGTGGACGTGACATGAGTCTCTTACAAGCAGATGCTCTAAGAGCCAGTGTGTGACCATGTTCCCTCTGCACAATAACCAAAGATGTTTCAGATAGAGGCTATTTCATGAGCCTCCCAGTTCATCCCTTCAAGATGAAGAGCCACAATCAACCTGCTATTGATGCATAACATTATTGAGAAATAATCCTTTGTAATTATAAACCACAGACATTTGGGCCACTTGTTACTATAGTATAACCTAACCAGTCCTGATTGATACACTTGTAAAACTAATTCTCTGTTCAAACTTCCAAAGAATTTCTAACTCGTTCTGGTTTTAAATATAGACCATAAGCAGGAAATTAGGTAGAAACTGACCAGTGATGAAAAGATTAACCTGTGAGCAATGGAGAAACAATACATGTTTTCTGGGCAAGCTTCTGACAAAATAAATTTGATATTTTGGAGATTTAATGTCAGAGCAGTGCATAGGTATATTATAATATGGAAGACTCACTTTTGAATAGAACAGTAAATTGAGGAGTTTCTCAAATATCTGATTCTCTGCATTGGTACCAATGAGTAGTTTATGTATATTTAGAAATTTTGATTATTAGTTGATATTGATACTATAAGCCAAGGCACATAAAACTAGAAAAGGAAAAGCTGACAAGCTGTGATCAACTTAACGAGTTGAATTTATAGTTCAACAAAATAATCAGTAGGTTACATATTGTACATGCCTATATTGATTTAAAGAAACCTGGTAGTAATCTCTCTTTAACTCCTCACAAAAAGAAATCACCAGGTCTATTTCCCTCTTAAATATTTCCTTAATCTATCCCCTCTTATTCTTACCACCACTGCTTTGACTCGGGTCTTCATCATCTCTTACTAAAGCCCCCTAATTAATCTTTGCAGTGTGGCTCTCCTCCAGGCTATGTTTATCACAATGCCTGGACAGTATTACTGAAACACAAACGTGACCATCTTATTTCCTCGCATACGACCCTTGTGGTTCAACATCTCCTAGAAGATAAGGCTCAAGCTCCTTCATGTAGCATACAAGGCCTTCCTGGAAAGGCAGCATGGCCTAGTGGTTATGAGAATGAGTTTTAGAACCAGACTGCCTGAGTTTGAAAACAGGTCTGCTCCGATTAGCTGAGTGGCCTTAACTAAATATTTACAACAGTATGTCTGTAAAAATGTTAGCTTTTATTAATATTGTATGGTTTCTCCTTTACTTCCTGTGCTTACTTTCTGACTGTTTTGCAGTTACCCAAGGGCACCTGGCAGTTTTTCATCTCTGTTCTTTAATTCCTTTGACGTTACTCATAACTCTTTCCCTCTCCCACCACCCTCACCCCCAAACTGGCTAATGCTGTCTCATCTTTTAACATTTAGTTCAACGATGGTTTTAAAACTTAAGATTAAGTGACTTATTTATCTCTTGTAAAAATAAAATACAGTGTGTGTGTGTGAAAAAAAAAAGATTAAGTGACTTTTCCTTGAATAGGTAGGATATTTCTTTATGATTCAATATCCATCCATATCTCTATTATTACACTTATCACATGGTATGATATTATAATGTTCCTGTATCTGTTCACCTCTATGAGACCACAGGCAACTTGAAAGCAGGAATTATGTCTCATTCATCTTTCTCCCTAGTACCGTTCCTGGTACATAATAGACATGCAATAGAAATGTTTGTTCAATATATAGAAAATTGCTAAATAAAGAAATGATTATTATTTCGCAAATCACTCTTGAACTCACTCTTTATTTTGTGGTTCAGTGTTGCTTGATCAAGATCGCTGTGATAAATTTTCTTTAAAATTTATTTCCAGAGAAAGTCATTTCTCTCTTGAATTCTTAATGCTTTCTTTTATCTGGCAAAGATAACCTAGTTTCCTATCTTGCTTTGATTATCTCCACTCATAAAACTAAAATGGTGCTCTGTTCCAATAACTGAATTGGCTTAAGTGGCTAATATTTTAGTTTTCTTATATTAAATTAATAAATTGTACTTAAATTACAGGCAATTTAAAATTATTGTTTGTAGTGAGGGGAATAAATATATTGAATTTTCATGGCGTGATAAAAAGAATAAAATGGGCACATAAATGGAATTAACTGTATCTGGTGTGAGTATTGACATTATTTATAAACTTGATTCCAATTATTTGTAAATAAAGACTGTATAACTGTTTGAAATTAAATTGAAGAATCTAATAGATTATAATAATTGTGTATGGTTTATAATGATTTTGTATAATGTGTATATATAGTTTTAGTGTTAAAGGAATTGTCACTTGGAATAAAGAAGCATTGTTTTTTGTACCCAGAGTATTTTCAGCATATTTGTTTATCTAATATATTATAACCGAAGACCTGCTTTTTATAGGACATTAACAAGTGCTGGTAAAGACCTGCATGATAATTTTCTGAAGGCTCTGGCAATGAGAGAAGAAGACAATCGCAGTGGAATAGTGAGCGTGAGTACACTTCATTCAAAGGCTAAAAATGTATACCTTAAAGGCACAGTTAGTATATAATATGTAGTTAGTTAATAATATAACTTTTACTACTGTCTCTGAAAGGTAATTCATGAGGGATGTAATATAGCTCTTTATTATTTATATATTATAAGAATATATGTAGAAAAAATTTATTCCAATTTACATCTGTAGAAGTAGCCAAATGGTGAAAAATGTTAGTAGTATTCTACGTATTTGTTGTGGAGAAAATGTCTGTATTTGGCAGACTGGTTGTCATCTCCAACTCTGTGCTACTCCTATGTTGAAACTTCCTGCTTCTTTTCAACCCAAGCTCCTACTACACTTCTTCAAATCATGTCATCCACTCATCCCCAAGGTTTTCCCCCACCTACCTGATTCGCGCTACCTATAGAAGATAGAGTCTGCCCTATAGTCGTCCTATCTGACGAGGTGTGATAGAAACCACATAATGGAGAGATATGATTTTGAATCATACAAGGAGAGCATGCTCATGCTTTATTAAAATATGTGCTAGATCAAATATTTAAAATTGCTAATATTATTTGGAATATTTGCTTTCATGCTTTGCTAATATAAGATTGGTGATAACAGTCTTCTGTAAGTCTCAAAATGTTCCAAGTTAAGGATAAAAATAGACAAATATTCATGCTGAAACTGTAATAGTGAATTACAGAAAAATAATCAGAAGTAGTACAATGAAAAATTTAGAGCAACAGAAAAATATGTTATAAGGATGTCTATTTTTACCAAAGTTTTCTCAGTAAAAGAGTTGGCATTTTTCTCACTATCATGTCCCTTGAAAATTTCACATGCAGATAAAATCCTCAGTGTTCTTCAGAAAGAAAAAAAAAAAGCATGCCTTCGTTAGAGAATTGTATAGAATGATCCTGGACTTGAAAGCAGGGAAAGTTTCTTGGTGGAAGTGGGCTGAGTGAGGTTGGAAATATGGGTGGGGACTAGACTTAGAGGACTTTGTCAGTCACAACAGAAAAGTTTGGAATTTACCTGACCATTAATATAAGGAGCAGCTAGAAAGGTAGGAAGAAAGGCAGAAAAATGTGGTGACATAGGAATCCATGGTAAGGACTTTCAAGAAGGAACAAACGATCATCAGTGATCAAGCAGGATAAGAACTGAAAAAGGATCTGTTGTATTTGGGAACATGCACATTTAAAAGAAAAAAAAAAATTTGACATGAACAAATTCCATTCATAGGAAGGATAGAAGTAAGGTTTCTTAGGGTTGAAAAAAAAATGGCCCATGGTTAAACAGTAGCATCAACAAACACAAACAGCGTTAGAGACGCTAGGCCCATGTTTTTTTTTTACTGCAATGGTGTACTTCCTCTCAAAAATGTCTTTTTAACCTTTCTATCCTATTGGTATTTCCTTTAACAATGAATGATGACATCATCCACTCATTTACCCAGATCGGAAGTATGTAAGTTATAATAAACTTTTTTTTTAAAGTCTTTATTGAATTTGTTACAATATTGCTTCTGTTTTTTATATTTCGGTTTTTTGGCCACGAGGCACGTGGGATCTAGCTCCCCGACCAGGGATCGAACCTGCACCCCCTGCATTGGAGGTGAAGTCTTAACCACTGGCCCACTGGGGAAATCCCATAATAAACTCTTTATTCTCTCATCTAGATTCAAACACCCATCATATCTTAAATATATTACTCTAACAGCCTCCTAAATGATACACCTGTGTATTTTCTTGGCTGACTCCCATCCATTTTCCAATCACTCAACATATATTTCTTGTGTACCTGCTCAAGCCTGGAACTGTTTTAGTTGCTGGGACACTGGGGCACTGCAGAATCTATGACCTTAAAGTGTTTATATTTTAGAGAGGGAGATAAAAAATTAGTAAACAAAATAAAAATGGAACAATTAATTTCAGCTCTGTATAGGTGCTATGAAGAACATAGAATTAGAATATGGAATATAGAGAGATTGAATAGACAGTGGTCGGTTGCTTTATCTACTGTATACAGGAAAAATTACTTTAAGGAGGTGACATCTGTTGAGACTTGAATGAAATGAGGAAGATAGCCATGGAATTTGAAGGGTGAGATACCCCAAAGAGATAAATATTTGAGAGGGAGAGATATCCCAAGAAGAAGGAACATGTATTAAAATCTCCTGAGATAACAGCAATCATGGCATATTCAAGAGATGGTAAGAAGACCAGAATAGCTGGAAGGCAGCTATTGAACGGAATTAGAAAGACAGATGAGATCAGAGAGGAGGTCAGCAGCCAGCATGTAGGTTTTAAGGAATTTTGATTTTATTCTTTTTAAATTTTTATATTTATTCTTTTATTATTGTGATAGAAAGTTGATGGACAGATGATCTTTAGCAGAGAAGTGACCCGATCTGGTTTACACTTTAGAAAGATTGATCTCATTGTTGCTGTGTGGGGTAGGAGAATGTGATGAAGAAGTCTAGAGCCAGAAGCAAGGAGATAAGTTAGGGAGCTCTTGTAATCAACCAGCAAGAGATGAAACTCTCAAAACAGCATGGTTGTAGTTGAGATGGAGGGAAGTTACTGAATTGTGTCTATGTTTTGGAGGCAAAGCAGACAGGACTCACTGATGGATTGGATGTGGAATATTAAAAAAGAGGAAATTAGGATGACTTCTAGGTTTTTAGTTTGAACAGGTGGAGATGATGGTGGCACTTACTGTGACAGGGAAACTTATTTCAGGAATCAATAATGAAGTAGCTCTGTTTTGGCTATATTAATTTTGTGATGCCTATTAAATATCCAAGTGGAGAAGTTGATTGGTTATTTACATATATTGGTTTGGAACTTGGGAGAAGTTTTGGCGAGGATATAAATCTGAAAGCTATCAACATCTAAATGGTATGTAAAGTCATGGGCTTGCAAAAGTTTACCAGGCAGAGAGTGTGGGTAGAGAGAGTGAGGTTCTATGACAGATTTTTAGGACACTCCAACATTTTGAGATCTGAAATGTGTGAAAGAACTAGCTAAGGAACCTGAGAAGTAACAGGTAGGAGAAAAATCAGGTGAGAGCCATGCTATAGACATGGGAAAAGAAAAAATTTCAAAGGCAGGAATGCTAACCATGTCCAATGCTGCTGAGAGGTTAAATAAGATGATCAATTAGTTTCTCATGGCTGCCATAACAAGTTATCACAAACTGAGTGGCTTGAAACAACAGAAATTTGTTCTCTCACAGTTCTTCTGGAGGCCAGAAGTCTGAAATCAAGGTGTCAGCGGAACCATTCTGAAGCGTCTAGGGGAGACTCTATTCCATGCCTTTCCCTTAGCTTCTGGTGTGTCTGAGTCATTGGTGTTCTTTGGTTTGTAGAGACATCACTCTAACCTCTGCCTCCATCATCACGTGGCATTCTCCTTATGTATCTGTGTCTCTGTCTTCTTTTCTTATAAAGACACCAGTCATTGGATTAGCACCCCCTCCCCTGGTTGAATACGACTTAATATTAATTCCATTACATCTACAAAGAGCCTATTTCCAAATAAGGTTATTTTCACAGGTACCAAGTGTTAAGATCTCAACATATCTTTTGGAGGGGGGCGGGACATACAAATGATGAAAAGTTTGCTATTGTTTCTGGCTAGGTAAATATCATTGAATATGTTGATGAGGGCTGTTTCAGTGGAGGGCTGTGGTTAAATGTCTTGTTGGAGTATGTATAGAAAAGAAGAAAGTGTGTAAGTGAAGATAAGGAGGTCAACTGTTTATGAGGATTTTTGCAGTGAAGTCTAACTTAGACCTTGAATGACAGCTGGTACAGGGCTGGGGGTCTAGGAAGTTTGTTTTAAGATGGATAATATTAACCAAGTTTATGTTAACGGGAATGACCCAGTAGAGAGAGGGATATTGATGGCACAGTGGACAAAGGGGATCTTTGCTGGGATTCAGAGCACCAGGAAAGGGTTTGTCTCTGAGAGGGGCAGAAGCCACTAGCAGGAGGGAGGAAAGAGTATATAGGCACATCTGCCAAATAGGTTGGTGAATTTAGATTTGGGAAGATGAGATAGCTCTGCTGTGAGTTTATTTTTTTCTACATTGCTGCTCCAAATGACCTTTAATTATATTGTTATGGTTTTTCTCCCCTTAGAAAATATAAATTTAACTTTTTTTGAGTCATTTAATGTTGGGTAGGTTGTCATTGATTTGGAAACAAGCGTCTTTTTTAGATTCATAGCTTGCTTGGTGACTTTGAAAATAACATATGGTCATTTATTTGGGCCTTTGAATTTGTGATACTATTATAATCAGCAGACTACATATCATTGTATCAAGGGTGGCATTTAAGACTTAATTTTCTATATCCTAGTCTTGTCTTAATGAAGACTCCAAATAGTTTTAGAGCAAACAATTTACAACAGAATACAACATATTTTAGAAAGATCTAATTATTAGGATCATGGGCTTACTTTAAAAGCCATTTACTAACTGGATATGCTTTTTAAAAAGTAGTCCTATAAAATATACAATATTCATGAGATTTGAATCTATATTAATTTAATGTCAGCAGAAATTATATGTGAATTTTATGAGGTCTGAACTCTCTGAGGGAAATGACTATTTCCTGAGCATTGAGATTTCTCTACATAATGTGTAGGTGCAAAATAAATGGAGAACTTCAACCCAGAGGCACATTTGCTACTCTTTTTGATCCATCTTATTGAAAGTACATACTAGAAAAAATTATGTTAGAGTTTTAGAACTGATGTAGTTGAATTGACCTCCATGGCCTAATAAGGTTTGAAGGGCTAATTTCATAGCAATTTTCCAGGTAATTTTCTTTAAATGTAGCTAGGAAGTTAGAAGAAGATTGGATTTACTTTCCCACACTCATAACTTTTTATTTTATTTTTAAGTTTGGTGATCCCAGGTTTCAAATGCTATTTAGTGTAATTGGATCTTGTTCTGAGTGTCCTCTTTCTCCCTCTGGTCAACTAATTGCAAATGTGATTTATTAGTTTTCTCCACTTAGGCTTTGAATTTACTCTGCTATAGATCCTGGAGCTTAGGAAAACAGCACTCCTCTCTGTCTCCCATCTCCAGGGGCCTCCACCCTAATATTTTCAATGTGCAAGTTATAGGATTATTTGCTTATTATATACATTTATACCATTCCCACAAAGCTGCTGCTTGGGTGTGTAGTCTTGGGCTATGCCCTGGGAGAGAATAGGGTTTTATGAAAATTAGAAATTTATATAGCTGCTATTTAAAGAATAAAAATTCTTGAAAATATACTTCCTTTAAAGCTTTCAGTGGCTCAGTGGGTCAGATGTTCTAGATATAGATATTGTTTAGATAAGTCCCTTTTTTAAGAAGCTTGTAGTAAGCCAGAGGTAACTCAATTTAATTCAAGAATTAGTATTATTTCATGATTGCCTCTGAATTTTGTATATAGTGTATACAAAATAATGTGTATGTATAATATATGAATATGTATATATAACATATATATACACATATACAAGCACTATATATAAGCATATATATATATGTATGTATAAGCACACATTTCTTTTTTTACATCTTTTCCAAAATACTCTGTTTTAAATTACTATGATGCTCCATGCATTTTGTTTAGACAAAACATTGAGCCTTATGTGTAATTCATGTACAAAAATGTTTGAAAGGATTAATTGTGTAGTACTTCAAATGACAGCTACAATGAGTATTTTTTCCTAGTAATATAACTATTTAATTTTATTTCAAATGTGAGCTATTCATGTAAGAAAACATTTCTACCTCATGACTCATGTATTTCAGATTTAAAACTTTTTAAAAGACTAAAATGACTAACCATTTTCTTCTCATTGGTAAGCAGATTTGTTTCCTGGGAAAGCATAGTTTTCTGATTGCTCATTCTATGAAGTGTTTAACACTGCCGCCACAATGAGCCATTTATTAAGTGTATGTTTATAACAAGTGCTTGGAAAAGCACATTAAACAGTTCTAATTCTAGATATCCAGAAACTCAGATCAGAGGCAAATCATAGTGATGCTAGTGGACATAAAAATATTCACAGAGAACTGAACACATTGTGTGAACATATGAGATAGTGCAAAAATGCATTTTCTCAGAAAAATCAGTGGAAATGTTAAATAATTAAATATTTAAATGAGAGTGAGATTAAAGGTAATTTTTTTTTTTACAATTTCCAGAAATGTCTTAATAGAAATGGTTGAATTACAGAGGATGTTTGAATGAAGATGTTACATCCTGAGAGCATTTCATGTTCATGATAGAGACTAAGGAAAATATTTGAGGTCAAAATGTGATGATTGTATAAAGAAAAGACTAGATAGACAACAGAGTGAAGAGGTAAAATGAGTTCTTCCGAGACAATAGTTTCCAATTTCTTTCTAAACTGCTCTGACTTTTTTATATAGTTGATTAATCTTTTTTTTCTCTCCTATCTTGGTGTCTATGACATGATTATCTTATAGTTTTCCAACTTTCTTCTGATTTTGATCTCAGTCTCTTTCTTGGGCTGACCACCATATACCTCCATTTGACCTGCATCTCTTCCACTATACACATTTTCCCTTGGTGAATCATCCAGACCCATGAACTCACTAACTGTATGCTTCTTGCTACCAAAACAAAGGCCTAGCTCTTTGCTGTCCATGTATTTATTAATTTATTCACTTATTTAGTAAATTGTGATAACTGTTTCTGTACAAGGCATTGTATGAGCTTCTGGGGATACAGTGGATGGCAAGTGCCTTACAGAGCTCAGAGTTGCTTGGAAAAGAAAGTGTATGATCAAGTAAACATACAGATAAAGCAAAATTGCAACTGTGATAAGTGCTATGAATGAAAAACACAAAAAGTTCTGATTGTGTTTAAGTAGGTTGAGAGATGATATGATCAGATTTTTAGACAAAAAAATCAGTGTGCTATCAATATAGAGAATAATTTATAGAAAGCATAAAGCAGATGCTTTATTTTTTGCAATGCAATAAATGCATTGCAAGATCTGATAAGAGAAGATGAGATGGTAGCCTGGATGAGGAAGATGATAGGGAAGATAAAGAAGATTTGAGAGTTATTTAGAAGGTAAACTGGGCAGGAATTGGTGACAGTTAGGATATGGCTAAGGAGGGGGCTGAGGCAAAGGGAGTGGCCATGGATAATTGGCCTTCACAGCTGGATAGAAGGTGCTGCTACTCTTTGAGACATGGGGCAGTGAAAGAGAGAAGAATGGGGTACAGAGATCATGGGTCTGATTTTGGACATACTGAGTTTGAGTTGTCTTTGACGAAAGAAGTTGTTGAGGTGTTAAGTAGAGAGCTGGAGAAGAAGATCTAAACTCTATTCCAATGTTTATCTCCACATTGCTATACCTCAGATACTTACATGTAATCTATAGCTAATTCAAATTTCTGTTCCTCTTCTATTCCTCAGTTATCACACCCAGTTGGTGACCAAACCTGGTCAACTCTACCTTGTAAATATGTCTCAAATAAATGTGGGAGAGGTGACAAGAAAGCCAAAGCGGTGGGCGACAGCCAGCTCGGAGGGCTCTGTTGTGCTGTGCTCAGTACCGTGGGTTATGCCCTGAAGATGATGGCTATCCATGAAAGAATTTAGACAAATGGTCCATGTGATCCAATGTGTATTTTAAGAGTACATCGGGGGCAGGATGTAAGGAAAAGCATGTGTCTATAGAGATAGGAGATGAGATATGAGACAGGGAGATCAACTGAGAGATACTGTAACATTTCAGATAGATAATAAAAGGCTGGGATAAAGAAATGACAGAATGAGTGGTGGGAAAGGATGGATATGTGTAATTCAGGAGATAACTTTGTTTTTTTGATAAGGAAATAGTGAGAGGAAGTTTTTTTTTTTTTTTTTTTTTTTCCTCTTTTTTTTTTTTTTTTTTTTTTAAACATCTTTATTGAAGTATAATTGCCTTACAATAGTGTGTTAGCTTCTGCTTTATAACAAAGTGAATCAGTTATACATATACAATATGTTCCCATTTCTCTTCCCTCTTGCATCTCCCTCCCTCCCACCCTCCCCATCCCACCCCTCTAGGTGGTCACAAAGCACCGAGCTGATCTCCCTGTGCTATGCGGCTGCTTCCCACTAGCTATCTATTTTACATTTGGTAGTGTATATATGTCCATGACACTCTCTTACCCTGTCACATCTCACCCCACCCCCTCCCCCTATCCTCAAGTCCATTCTCTAGTAGGTCTGTGTCTTTATTCCCGTCTTGCCACTAGGTTCTTCATGGCCTTTTTTTTTTTTTTTTTTCCTTAGATTCCGTATATATGTGTTAGCATACTGTATTTGTTTTTCTCTTTCTGACT
This sequence comes from Balaenoptera ricei, assembly GCF_028023285.1. Taxonomy (NCBI): domain Eukaryota; kingdom Metazoa; phylum Chordata; class Mammalia; order Artiodactyla; family Balaenopteridae; genus Balaenoptera; species Balaenoptera ricei. Next base: position 46,663,690 of record NC_082643.1, on the reverse strand, counting down.
TACTTCACTCTGTATGACAGACTCTAACTCCATCCACCTCATTACAAATACCTCCATTTCATTTCTTTTTACGGCTGAGTAATATTCCATTGTATATATGTGCCACATCTTCTTTATCCATTCATCTGTCGATGGACATTTAGGTTGCTTCCATGTCCTGGCTATTGTAAATAGAGCTGCAATGAACATTGTGGTACATGACACTTTTTGACCTATGGTTTTCTCAGGGTATATGCCCAGTAGTGGGATTGCTGGGTCGTATGGTAGTTCTATTTGTAGTTTTTTAAGGAACCTCCATACTGTTCTCCATAGTGGCTGTATCAATTTACATTCCCACCAACAGTGCAAGAGTGTTCCCTTTCCTCCACACCCTCTCCAGCATTTATTGTTTCTAGATTTTTTGATGATGGCCATTCTGACCGGTGTGAGATGATATCTCATTGTAGTTTTGATTTGCATTTCTCTAATGATTAATGATGTTGAGCATTCTTTCATGTGTCTGTAGGCCATCTGTATATCTTCTTTGGAGAAATGTCTATTTAGGTCTTCTGCCCATTTTTGGATTGGGTTGTTCGTTTTTTTGTTATTGAGCTGCATGAGCTGCTTGTAAATCTTGGAGATTAATCCTTTGTCAGTTGCTTCATTTGCAAATATTTTCTCCCATTCTAAGGGTTGTCTTTTGGTCTTGTTTATGGTTTCCTTTGCTGTGCAAAAGCTTTTAAGTTTCATTAGGTCCCATTTGTTTATTTGTGTTCTTATTTCCATTTCTCTGGGAGCTGGGTCAAAAAGAATCTTGCTGTGATGTATGTCATAGAGTGTTCTGCCTATGTTTTCCTCTAAGAGTTTGATAGTGTCTGGCCTTACACTTAGGTCTTTAATCCATTTTGAGTTTATTTTTGTGCATGGTGTCAGGGAGTGTTCTAATTTCATACTTTTACATGTACCTGTCCAATTTTCCCAGCACCACTTATTGAAGAGGCTGTCTTTTCTCCACTGTATATGCTTGCCTCCTTTATCAAAGATAAGGTGACCATATGTGTGTGGGTTTATCTCTGGGCTTTCTATCCTGTTCCATTGATCTATATTTCTGTTTTTGTGCCAGTACCAAACTGTCTTGATTACTGAAGCTTTGTAATATAGTCTGAAGTCAGGGAGCCTGATTCCCCCAGCTCCATTTTTCGTTCTCAAGATTGCTTTGGCTATTCGGGGTCTTTTGTGTTTCCATACAAATTGTGAAATTTTTTGTTGTAGTTCTGTGAAAAATGCCAGTGGTAGTTTGATAGGGATTGCATTGAATCTGTAGATTGCTTTGGGTAGTAGAGTCATTTTCACAATGTTGATTCTTCCAATCCAGGAACATGGTATATCTCTCCATCTATTTGTATCATCTTTAATTTCTTTCATCAGTGTCTTATAATTTTCTGCATACAGGTCTTTTGTCTCCTTAGGTAGGTTTATTCCTAGATATCTTATTCTTTTTGTTGCAATGGTAAACGGGAGTGTTTTCTTAATTTCACTTTCAGATTTTTCGTCATTAGTGTATAGAAATGCAAGCGATTTCTGTGCATTAATTTTGTATCCTGCTACTTTACCAAATTCATTGATTAGCTCTAGGAGTTTTCTGGTAGCCTCTTTAGGATTCTCTATGTATAGTATCATGTCATCTGCAAATAGTGACAGCTTTACTTCTTCTTTTCCGATTTGGATTCCTTTTATTTCTTTGTCTTCTCTGATTGCTGTGGCTAACACTTCCAAAACTATGTTGAATAATAGTGGTGAGAGTGGGCAACCTTGTCTTGTTCCTGATCTTAGTGGAAATGGTTTCAGTTTTTCACCATTGAGGACAATGTTGGCTGTGGGTTTGTCATATATGGCCTTTATTATGTTGAGGAAAGTTCCCTCTATGCCTACTTTCTGCAGGGCTTTTATCATAAATGGGTGTTGAATTTTGTCGAAAGCTTTCTCTGCATCTATTGAGATGATCATATGGTTTTTCTCCTTCAATTTGTTAATATGGTGTATCACATTGATTGATTTGCGTATATTGAAGAATCCTTGCATTCCTGGGATAAACCCCACTTGATCATGGTGTATGATCCTTTTAATGTGCTGTTGGATTCTGTTTGCGAGTATTTTGTTGAGGATTTTTGCATCTATGTTCATCAGTGATATTGGCCTGTAGTTTTCTTTCTTTGTGACATCTTTGTCTGGTTTTGGTATCAGGGTGATGGTGGCCTCGTAGAATGAGTTTGGGAGTGTTCCTCCCTCTGCAATATTTTGGAAGAGTTTGAGAAGGATAGGTGTTAGCTCTTCTCTAAATGTTTGATAGAATTCGCCTGTGAAGCCATCTGGTCCTGGGCTTTTGTTTGTTGGAAGGTTTTTAATCACAGTTTCAATTTCAGTGCTTGTGATTGGTCTGTTCATATTTTCTATTTCTTCCTGGTTCAGTCTCGGAAGGTTGTGCATTTCTAAGAATCTGTCCATTTCTTCCAGGTTGTCCATTTTATTGGCATAGAGTTGCTTGTAGTAATCTCTCATGATCTTTTGTATTTCTGCAGTGTCAGTGGTTATTTCTCCTTTTTCATTTCTAATTCTATTGATCTGAGTCTTCTCCCTTTTTCTCTTGATGAGTCTGGCTAATGGTTTATCAATTTTGTTTATCTTCTCAAAGAACCAGCTTTTAGTTTCATTGATTTTTGCTATTGTTTCCTTCATTTCTTTTTCATTTATTTCTGACCTGATCTTTATAATTTCTTTCCTTCTGCTGGCTTTGGGGTTTTTTTGTTCTTCTTTCTCTAATTGCTTTAGGTGCAAGGTTAGGTTGTTTATTCGAGATGTTTCCTGTTTCTTGAGGTAGGCTTGTATTGCTATAAACTTCCCTCTTAGCACTGCTTTTGCTGCGTCCCATAGGTTTTGGGTCGTCGTATCTCCATTGTCATTTATTTCTAGGTATTTTTTGATTTCCCCTTTGATTTCTTCAGTAATCACTTCATTATTAAGTAATGTATTGTGTAGCCTCCATGTGTTTGTATTTTTTGCAGATCTTTTCCTGTAATTGATATCTAGTCTCATAGCGTTGTGGTCGGAAAAGATACTTGATACGATTTCAATTTTCTTAAATTTACCAAGGTTTGATTTGTGACCCAAGATATGATCTATCCTGGAGAATGTTCCATGAGCACTTGAGAAAAATGTGTATTCTGTTGTTTTTGGGTGGAATGTCCTATAAATATCAATTAAGTCCATCTTGTTTAATGTATCATTTAAAGCTTGTGTTTCCTTATTTATTTTCATTTTGGATGATCTGTCCATTGGTGAAAGTGGGGTGTTAAAGTCCCCTACTATGATTGTGTTGCTGTCGATTTCCCCTTTTATGGCTGTTAGTACTTGCCTTATGTATTGAGGTGCTCCTATGTTGGGTGCATAAATATTTACAATTGTTATACCTTCCTCTTGGATCGATCCCTTGATCATTATATAGTGTCCTTCTTTGTCTCTTGTGATAGTCTTTATTTTAAAGTCTATTTTGTCTGATATGAGAATTGCTACTCCAGCTTTCTTTTGATTTCCATTTGCATGGAATATCTTTTTCCATCCCCTCACTTTCAGTCTGTATGTGTCTCTAGGTCTGAAGTGGGTCTCTTGTAGACAGCATATATATGGGTCTTGTTTTTGTATCCATTCAGCCAGCCTGTGTCTTTTGGTGGGAGCATTTAATCCATTTACATTCAAGGTAATTATCGATATGTATGTTCCTATTCCCATTTTCTTAAATGTTTTGGGTTTGTTATTGTAGGTGTTTTCCTTCTCTTGTGTTTCTTGCCTAGAGAAGTTCCTTTAGCATTTGTTGTAAAGCTGGTTTGGTAGTGCTGAACTCTCTCAGCTTTTGCTTGTCTGTAAAGGTTTTAATTTCTCCATCACATTTGAATGAGATCCTTGCTGGGTAGAGTAATCTTGGTTGTAGGTTCTTCTCCTTCATCACTTTAAGTATATCCTGCCACTCCCTTCTGGCTTGCAGAGTTTCTGCTGAAAGATCAGATGTTAACCTTATGGGGATTCCCTTGTGTGTTATTTGTTTTTTTTCCCTTGCTGCCTTTAATATGTTTTCCTTATATTTAATTTTTGACAGTTTGATTAATATGTGTCTTGGCGTGTTTCTCCTTGGGTTTATCCTGTATGGGACTCTCTGTGCTTCCTGGACTTGATTAACTATTTCCTTTCCCATATTAGGGAAGTTTTCAACTATAATCTCTTCAAATATTTTCTCAATCCCTTTCTTTTTCTCTTCTTCTTCTGGGACCCCTATAATTCGAATGTTGGTGCGTTTAATGCTGTCCCAGAGGTCTCTGAGACTGTCCTCAGTTCTTTTCATTCTTTTTTCTTTATCCTGCTCTGCAGTAGTTATTTCCACCATTTTATCTTCCAGGTCACTTATCCTTTCTTCTGCCTCAGTTATTCTGCTATTGATCCCATCTAGAGTATTTTTAATTTCATTTATTGTGTTTTTCATCATTGCTTGATTCCTCTTTAGTTCTTCTACGTCCTTGTTAAATGCTTCTTGCATTTTGTCTATTCTATTTCCAAGATTTTGGATCATCCTTACTATCATTATTCTGAATTCTTTTTCAGGTAGACTACCTATTTCCTCTTCATTTGTTAAGTCTAGTGTGTTTTGACCCTGCTCCTTCATCTGCTGTGTGTTTTTCTGTCGTCTCATTTTGCTTATCTTACTGTGTTTGGGGTCTCCTTATCACAGGTTGCAGGTTTGTAGTTCCCGTTGTTTTTGGTATCTGTCCCCAGTGGCTAAGGTTGGTTCAGTGGGTTGTGTAGGCTTCCTGGTGGAGGGAACTAGTGCCTGAGCTCTGGTGGATGAGGCTGGATCTTGTCTTTCTGGTGGGCACGTCCACGTCTGGTGGTGTATTTTGGGGTGTCTGTGGCCTTATTATGATTTTAGGCAGCCTCTCTGCTAATGGATGAGGCTGTGTTCCTGTCTTGCTAGTTGTTTGGCATAGGGTGTTCAGCACTGTAGCTTGCTGGTCATTGAGTGATGCTGGGTCTTGATGTTGAGATGGAGATCTCTGAGAGATTTTTGCCGTTTGGTATTACGTGGAGCTGGGAGGTCTCTTGTGGACCAGTGTCCTGAAGTTGGCTCTCCCACCTCCGAGGTACGGCCCTGATGCCTGGCTGAAGCACCAAGAGCCTTTCGTCCACACGGCTCAGAGTAAAAGGGAGAAAAAATAGAAAGAAAGAAAGAAAGGAAGGAAGGAAGGAAGGAAGGAAGGAGGAAGGAAGGAAGGAAGGAAGGAAGGAAGGAAGGAAAGAAAGAAAGAAAGAAAGAAAGAAAAGAAAGAAAGAAGCTATAATATAGTGAAGTAAAATAAAGCTATTGTAAAGCAAAGCTATACAGACAAAATCTCCCCCAGAAGCATATACATATACACTCACAAAAAAAAAAAGGAAAAGGGGAAAAATTAATATATCCTGCTCCCAAAGTCCACCTCCTGAATTTGGGATGATTCGTTGTCTAGTCAGGTATTCAACAGATGCAGGCACATCAAGTTGTTTGTGGAGTTTTAATCCGCTTCTTCTGAGGCTACTGGGACAGATTTCCCCTTCTCTTCTCTGTTCACACAGCTCCTGGGGATCAGCTTTGGATTTGGACCCGCCTCTGCGTGTAGGTCTCCTGAGGGCGTCTGTTCCCCGCCCAGACAGGACGGGGTTAAAGGAGCAGCTGCTTCGGGGACTGTGGCTCACCCAGGCCGCGGGGAGGGAGGGGTACAGAGGAGGCGGGGCGAGCCTGCGGCGTCAGAGGCTGGCGTGACGTTGCAGCAGCCTGAGGTGCGCAGTGCGTTCTCCCGGGGGATGTTGTCCCTGGATCACGGGACCCTGGCAGTGGCGGGCTGCACGGGCTCCCGGGAGGGGCGGTGTGGAGAGTGACCTGTGCTCGCACACAGGCTTCTTGGAGGCGGCAGCAGCAGCCCCAGCGTCTCACGCCCGTCTCTGGGGTCCGCGCTGATCGCCGCGGCTCACGCCAGTTTCTGGAGTTCGTTTAGGCGGCGCTCTGAATCCCCTCTCCTTGCGCGCCGCGAAACAAAGAGGCAAGAAAAAGTCTCTTGCCTCTTCGGCAGCTGCAGACTTTTTCCCGGTCTCCCTCCCAGCCAGCTGTGGTGCGCTAACCCCTTCAGGCTGTGTTCACGCCGCCAACCCCAGTCCTCTCCCTGCGATCCGACCGAAGCCCGAGCCTCCGCTCCCAGCCCCGCCCGCCCCGGCGGGGGAGCAGACAAGCCTCTCGGGCTGGTGAGCGCTGCTCGGCGCTGAGCCTCCGTGCAGGAATCTCTCCGTTTTTCCCTCTGCGCCCCTGTTGCTATGGGATCCGCGCTGTTAGCTGCGGCTCGCGCCCGTCTCTGGAGTTCGTTTAGGCGGCGCTCTGAATCCCCTCTCCTCGCGCACCAGGAAACAGGGATGAAAAAGTCTCTTGCCTCTTCGGCAGCTGCAGACTTTTTCCCGGACTCCTTCCCGGCTAGCTGTGGTGCACTAACCCCTTCAGGCTGTGTTCACGCCGCCAACCCCAGTCCTCTCCCTGCGACCGAAGCCCAGAGCCTCAGCTCCCAGCCCCGCCCGCCCCGGCGGCTGAGCAGACAAGCCTCTCGGGCTGGTGAGTGCTGGTCAGCGCCGAGCCTCCGTGCGGGAAGTGCGGGAGTCTCTCCGCTTTGCCCTCCGCACCCCTGTGGCTGCGCTCTCCTCCGTGGCTCCGAAGCTTCCCCCCTCTGCCACCCGCACTCTCTGCCCGCGAAGGGGCTCCTAGTGCGTGGAAATCTTTCCTCCTTCACAGCTCCCTCCCACTGGTGCAGGTGCCGTCCCTATTCTTTTGTCTCTGTTATTTCTTTTTTCTTTTGCCCTACCCAAGTACGGGGGGAGTTTCTTGCCTTTTGGGAGGTCTGACGTTTTCTGCCAGCGTTCAGTGGGTGTTCTGTAGGAGCAGTTCCACGTGTAGATGTATTTCTACTGTATCTGTGGGAAGGAAGGTGATCTCCGCGTCTTACTCTTCCGCCATCTTCTCTCCTCCTGAGAGGAAGTTTTGAATACTGTTTATACATTTCAGTTTGGGGGATTCAATGGAGCATATAAACAGCTGATGATAATTTTATTTATGGGAAGAGAAGTGTGATCCTGGCTTTAGAGGATTTAGTGTAGTTTTAGAGAAGTTGGAGTAGACAGTAACTAGTCTAAAGTTCCAGATTTACTATTTACCCAGTATTACAAATTTCTAAAGGACTATGCTAGTTTTCCCTAAACCACAATATCCTGCTCTGTAATGTAGAGATTAAAAGGATACCCTCATCCTAATACTGACTGAGTATTGAAAAGAAAATAAAGGTTAAACACTTGGCACACTGCATGATACATGACAAGTATTTAATAAATAATGTGGACCAGTCCCTCCCATCAGGAAACTTGCTCAAGTCGCTTAGATAGCCTCATCCACCAGAGGGCAGACAGCAGAAACAAGAAGAACTACAATCCTGCAGCCTGTGGGGAAAAAAACCACATTCACAGAAAGATAGACAAGATGAAAAGGCAGAGGGCTATGTACCAGATGAAGGAACAAGATAAAACCCCAGTAAAACAACTAAATGAAGTGGAGATAGGCAACCTTCCAGAAAAAGAATTCAGAATAATGATAGTGAAGATGATCCAGGACCTCGGAAAAAGAATGGAAGCAAAGATCGAGAAGATGCAAGAAATGTTTAACAAACACCTAGAAGAATTAAAGAACAAACACCTAGAAGAGTTAAAGAACAAACAAACAGAGATGACAAAACAATAACTGAAATGAAAAATACACTAGAAGGAATCAATAGCAGAACTGAGGCAGAAGAACGGATAAGTGACCTGGAAGACAGAATCGTGGAATTCACTGCCATGGAACAGAATAAACAAAAAGAATGAAAAGAAATGAGACAGCATAAGAGACCTCTGGAACAACATTAAACACAACAACATTCACATTATAGGGGTCCCAGAAGGAGAAGAGAGAGAGAAAGGACCCAGGAGAATATTTGAAGAGATTATAGTCGAAAATTTCCCTAACATGGGAAAGGAAATAGCCACCCAAGTCTAGGAAGCACAGAGAGTCCCAGGAAGGATAAACCCAAGGAGGAACACGCTGAGACACATAGTAATCAAATCGACAAAAATTAAAGACAAAGAAAAATTATTGAAAGCAACAAGGGAAAAATGACAAATAATATACAAGGGAACTCCCATAAGGTTAACAGCTGATTTCTCAGTGGAAACTCTAAAAGCCAGAAGGGAGTGACATGACATATTTAAAGTGATGAAAAGGAGGAACCTACAGCCAAGATTACTCTACCTGGCAAGGATCTCATTCAGATTTGATGGAGAAATCAAAAGCTTTACAGACAAGCAAAAGCTAAGAGAATTCAGCACCACCCAACCAGCTCTACAACAAATGCTAATGGAACTTCTCTAAGTGGGAAACACAAGAGAAGAAAAAAACCTACAAAAACAAACCCAAAAAAATTTAAAAAATGGTAATAGGAACATACATATCAATAATTACCTTAAACGTGAATGGAATAAATGCTCCAACCAAAAGACACAGGCTTGCTGAATGAATACAAAAACAAGACCCATATATATGCTGTCTATAAGAGACCCACTTCAGACCTCGGGGCACATAGAGACTGAAAGTGAGGGGATGTAAAAAGATATTCCATGCAAATTGAAATCTAAAGAAAGCTAGAGTAGCAATACTCATATCAGATAAAATAGACCCTAAAATAAAGAATGTTACAACAGAAAAGGAAGGACACTACATAATGATCAAGGGATCAATCCAGGAAGAAGATATAACAATTATAAATATATATGCACCCAACATAGGAGCACCTCAATACATAAGGCAACTGCTAACAGCTATAAAAGAGGAAATCAACAGTAATACAATAATAGTGGGGGACTTTAATACCTCACTTACACCAATGGACAGATCATCCAAAATGAAAATAAATAAGGAAACAGAAGCTTTAAATGACACAATAGACCAGATAGATTTAATTGATATTTATAGGACATTTCTATCCAAAAACAGCAGATTACACTTTCTTCTCAAGTGTGCACAGAGCATTCTCCAGGATAGATCACATCTCGGGTCACAAATCAAGCCTCAGTAAATTAAAGAAAATTGAAATCATATGAAGCATCTTTTCTGAATACAACGCTATGAGATTAGAAATAAATTACAGGGAAAAAAATGTAAAAAACACAAACATATGGAGGCTAAACAATACGTGACTAAACAACAAAGATACCACTGAAGAAATCAAAGAGGAAATCAAAAAATACCTGGAGACAAATGACAATGGAAACACAATGATCCAAAACCTATGGGATGCAGCAAAAGCAGTTCTAACAGGGAAGTGTGTAGCAATGCCAGCCTACCTCAAGAAACAAGAAAAATCTCAAATAAACAATCTAACCTTACACCTAAAGGAACTAGAGAAAGAAGAACAAACAAAACCCAAAGTTAGCAGAAGGAAAGAAATCATAAAGATCAGAGTAGAAATAAATGAAATAGAAACAAAGAAAACAATAGCAAAGATCAGTAAATCTAAAAGCTTGTTCTTTGGGAAGATAAACAAAATTGATAAACCATTAGCCAGACTCATCAAGAAAAAGAGGGAGAGGACTCAAATCAATAAAATCAGAAATGAAAAAGGAGAAGTTACAACAGACACCGCAGAAATAGAAACCATCCTAAGAGACTACTACAAGCAACTCTATGCCAATAAAATGGACAACCTGGAAGAAGTGGACAAATTCTTAGAAAGGTATAACCTTTCAAGACTGAACCAGGAAGAAATAGAAAATATGAACAGACCAATCACAAGTAATGAAATTGAAACTGTGATTAACAGTCTTCCAACCAGCAAAAGTCCAGGACCAGATGGCTTCACAGGCGAATTCTATCAAACATTTAGAGAAGAGCTAACACCCATCCTTCTCAAACTCTTCCAAAAAATTGCAGAGGAAGGAACACTCCCAAACTCATTCTATGAGGCCACCATCACCCTGATAACAAAACCAGACAAAGACACTGCAAAAAAAGAAAATTACAAACCAATATCACTGATGAATATAGATGTAAAAATCCTCAACAAAATACTAACAAACGGAATCCAACAACACATTAAAAGGATCATACACCATGATCAAGTGGGATTTATCCCAGGGATGCAAGGATTCTTCAATATATGCAAATCAATCAATGTGATACACCATATGAACAAACTGAAGAAGAAAAACCATATGATCATCTCAATAGAAGCAGAAAAAGCTTTTGACAAAATTCAGTACTGATTTATGATAAAACCTCTCCAGAAAGTGGGCATAGAGAGAACCTACCTCAACATAATAAAGGCCATATATGACAAACCCACAGCAAACATCATTCTCAATGGTGAAAAACTGAAAGCATTTCCTCTAAGATCAGGAACAAGACAAGGATGTCCACGCTCACCACTATTATTCAACATAGTTTTGGATGTCCTAGCCTTGGCAATCAGAGAAGAAAAAGAAATAAAAGGAACACAAATTGGAAAAGAAGAAGTAAAACTGTCACTGTTTGCAGGTGACATGTTACTATACATAGATAATCCTAAATATGCCACCAGAAAACTACTAGTGCTAGTCAATGAATTTGGTAAAGTAGCAGGATACAAAATTAATGCACAGAAATCTCTTGCATTCCTATACACTAATGATGAAATATCTGAAAGAGAAATTAAGGAAACAGTCCCATTTACAATTGCAACAAAAAGAATAAAATACCTAGGAATAAACCTACCTAGGGAGATAAAAGACCTGTATGCAGAAAACTATAAGACAGTGATGAAAGAAATTAAAGATGATATGAACAGATGGAGAGATATACCATGTTCTTGGATTGGAAGAATAAATATTGTGAAAATGACTATATTACCCAAAGCAATCTACAGATTCAGTGTAATCCCTATCAAATTACCAATGGCATTTTTTACAGAACTAGAACAAAAAATCTTAAATTTTGTATGGAGACACTAAAACCCCGAATAGCCAAAGTGGTTTTGAGGGGAAAGAACGGAGCTGGAGGAATCAGACTCCCTGACTTCAGACTATACTACAAAGCTACAGTAATCAAGACAATATGGTACTGGCACAAAGACAGAGATATAGATCAATGGAACAGGATAGAAAGCCCAGAGATAAACCCATGCACCTATGGTCAACTAATCTGTGATAAAGGAGGCAAGGATATACAATGGAAAAAAGAGAGTCTCTTCAATAAGTGGTGTGTGAAAACTGGACAGCTCCATCTAAAAGAATGAAATTAGAATGCTCCCTAACACCATACACAAAAATAAACTCAAAATGGATTAGAGACCTCAATGTAAGACAGGACACTATAAAACTCTTAGAGGAAAACATAGGAAGAACACTCTTTGACATAAATCACAGCAAGATCTTTTTTGATCCACCTCCTAGAGTAATGGAAATAAAAGCAAAAATAAACAAATGGGACCTACTGAAACTTAAAACCTTTTGCAAAGCAAAAGAAAGTACAAGGAAGACAAAAAGACATCCCTCAGACTGGGAGAAAATATTTGCAAACGAATCAATGGACAAAGGATTAATTTCCAAAATATATAAACAACTCATGCAGCTCAATATTAAAAAAGCAAACAACCCAATCAAAAAATGGGCAGAAGACCTAAATAGATATTTCTCAAACGAAGACATACAGAAAGCCAAGAAGCATGTGAAAAGCTGCTCAACATCACTAATTATTAGAGAAATGCAAATCAAAACTATAATGAGGTATCACCTTACACCAGTTAGAATGGGCATCATCAGAAAATCTACAAACAACAAATGCTGGAGAGGGTGTGGAGAAAAGGGAACCCTCTTGCACTGTTGGAGTGAATGTAAATTGATACAGCCACTATGGAGAACAGTATGGAGGTTCCTTAAAAAACTACAAATAGAATTACCATATGACCCAGCAATCCCACTACTGGGCATATACCCAGAGAAAACCATAATTCAAAAAGACACATGCACCCCAATGTTCATTGCAGCACTGTTTACAATAGCCAGGTCATGGAAGCAACCTAAATGCTCATTGACAGATGAATGGATGAAGAAGATGTGGTACATATATACAATGGAATATTACTCAGCCATAAAAAGGAATGAAATTGGGTCATTTGTAGAGACGTGGATGAATCTAGAGACTGTCATACAGAGTGAAGTAAGTCAGAAGAGAAAAACAAATATCGTATATTAACGCATATATGTGGAACCTAGAAAAATGGTACAGATGAACCGGTTTGCAGGGCACAAATTGAGACACAGATGTAGAGAACAAACATATGGACACCAAGGGGGGAAAGTGGCAGGGTGGGGGGTGGTGGTGTGAGGAATTGGGCGATTGGGATTGATATGTATACACTGATGTGTATAATATGGATAACTAATAAGAACCTGCTGTATAAAAAAATAAAGAAAATAGAAATAAATAAATAATGTGATTTCTGCAATAAAAGAAAATATAACATTGCTAGAGCTAAAATTGTAAATAAAATAGAAATTGTAGAAAGTATGCAATACTTTTGTTTATAGTTTTTAAGGTAAGCATTGAGTAGTTTTTAATCCTTTTTTAGAAAAGATTGTAGAAAGGGTTCCTTGAGACCATAGATACTTATAGATTTTATTAGAGATCTAAAGATTGTTGGTCATTGGCAAGATATTATAGCAGAGTATTTTTAAAAAGCCTTTATGTTTTGGATTTTTTTTAATGTTATAGGAAACCATATAGGAAACCACAGTCCCTTTCATTAGTTTTCTGCTCTGTGCAAACCACTTTGCTCTTTGCCATAATATTTGCTGTTTTCCAAAGACTAAAAAGACACAGGCCTTCCCTACAGGGTTTCTAGTGTGATAGGATTACATAACTCTTCTAAGCAGCTAAGTGGCTGGGTGGGAGCGGGTGAGGGGAGTTGTTATATTTCAGATGGTAGTAAACAAAGAATCCTGCATTTATTGATTCCACGGAAACAAAAAGTCCCTTCCTAATTAGAGACTGATCAAGATTGAAATGAAGGGTCACAGCTGTTATGGGTTGGGAAAATAGAACCTGTTGACACTTATTTTCCCACTGAATGTTGACTGTGTAAACAGTTACATGGCTGACTAGTTTGGGCTTTGAAGTATGCATTATTGAAGCTGGTATAAAAGCACTGCTTACAGGTTTTCCTTCAGAGTCATTCAAAGAAACTACTGTATGTGGGGCAGGAAAACCTATGAATTAGGCAGTTCCTAATATATCCATTTCCTGTGTTGAAATCTCTGTGAAACATAAGATTGCGTTGTATATGACCAGTAACATTGTGCTGACATGATCTTTTCCCTCCTTGCTGTTTTCCAACTTATATAAAATGTTCCCTTTCAAGAAAATGAAGGTATTATACAGATGTTTATTTCCTTTTTAATTGAATCCATGCTTGTCCACTAATAAACCCTATGGAAATTATATGACTCATACAATCTTACCTTCATTTTAAACAAATTACATCAATGTTTGGAAAATAGAATGCACATCAACTTCCATTTCACTAAAAAAAAGTATAGTCAACTAGATCTTTAATTTTTTTATTTGCTGGATAAAAATGTGATACAGAGGCAGCGAGAAATTCTAAAGAGTAGAGATTATGGAGCCATATTCAGCTGAGTTTGATTCTTGGATTTCCCACTTATTATACACTAAGTTCTTCAACTCTACAATCTGAGTTTCCCCACCAACCATATGGGGATCATAATTTTCATATCGTTCAGATACTTCTAGAATAAAATTATGCCATGTTTAAAGCACAAATAAGCCTAATCCTTAGTAGGTGTTTAATAAATTATAAATAGTATGTGTTGTGTTAGTTCAGGTCCTCTAGAAGCAGAGTCTAAGATGCAGATTTTAGTGCAAGTGATTACGTGAGAAAGTTTTCTCACGTGAAACCTGTTAAGGGAATGAGGGATACACGATTGTATAGAAGAAAAAGGTAGGCAGAGATGTGGTTTCAGTGGAAATCTAGCCTCAGTCTGATCACACAGGGGGCTCTGGAGCATGAATCGTATCAGATTCGTTCTGCCTTGAGGTAAGGGGGATGTGCTTATATACACTCTCTGTCCCCTTTCCTGTCTCCATCAGTTAATTCTCAGCTGCCACAGGGGTTGAGAGAGGAGGGAAAGTGGCTCCAGTCACCAAAGGACAATCCTTTCTGAAGGGAGTACAAGTGTGAACCATTAGCCATTAACACCTGCAGCATCTGGAACTGAGTGTACCAGCCTGGGAAAGGGGATCTAGGAGGAACCCCACCAACATATTCTTCAGATGCAAAAGCTTAGTTTCAGCCATTTTTGAAAGAAAAGAATGCCCCTCTTTCAATAATGTAATCTTATAGACAAAAAATATTTTTAAAATATTTAAATTTATCAATCACTTTTATACAAAAAGTTATTTCTTTAGTGTTACCTTTCCATAATCATTTGAATTAAAATAAAATGTATTATACTGCAAAGGCCTCTTCATTCACAAATAATCAGAAGTTCAAACATGGTTTTCAGGTCCAGAAATTTTGCATATATTAATAAGCTTTCCCATTTAAGTCTTATTTCCACTAGTGCATGTCCCCATATAGATAGAATGTTTTGTTAGGATTGACAGAATCAATGACTAGTGACTCTACTCATGAGTGAGCAACCAACCTCACGTTTGAGTGCATTCACCAAAGATATGTTTGTGAATATAGTAAGAAATAAAGTCATCATAAGGAATGGAGATACAGTTTATTACCTGCTAAACACAATGCATTTTCAGATCTAGTACAATATTTTTGGATGCTTTTGGTTGCTTGTGGGATATGAAAAAGAGTAAAGTTGATATATGGTTACCAAAATTTGAAAATGAGTCTCTTTGCCACATTATGGAGTTATTATATTCCCAATGTTCTGTGCAAACCAGTTACCTTGGTTCTTTGTCTAATGGTGAAATGTAGTAGAATTGTTTAGATATTAACGAAGGTGTGAATATCCTAAGAATGCATCACTTTTCTCCATAAATGAAAATAGAGCTAAAAATGTTTTTTTTTAAAAAGTGCCAGTTTACTGACAGCAAGTGCCCTGATATGAAAGATTTTGTGAATTTCCAAGTCCACAGTCCCTTAACCACCAATCTAAAATCCACAAAGTTCTGAAAACCAAAAGACTTTTAAAGTTTGAAATCAAGTAAATTGGCATTGAAACCTGACCTGACATGAGGCTATTTATGGAGTTTATCTCATTTAGTGTGACTATCCTTTTAGTTAATCACAGAAAAATTAATGCTTTAGGTTAATGGTTGCTGTCCTAGGCTTATGTGGGAATGTGGATTGATATTTGAATATCCACCATGTTACCTTACCAAAATCCATATATTCTGAATTCTAAAACAATTCCAGCTCCAGAGATTTCAGATAAAAGTTATGAACCTGTATACATATAATACAAAGTATTAATTATGGTGCAGTGAGCTGTATAAGAAAACAAAACACATCTCAGTGGTTTAATACAATAAAAATTTATTGCTCTCTCATTTTATGCTCAGTCTCTTGTCCAAGTTAAACTCACAGTAGGGCTTTTCCTGTTTCTTGCATTCATTCAGGAACCTATATTGATAGATGTGCTCTATTATCTTCATTATATAGCTTCTGAAAATGCTCTTGATATTGGGAATCCGCTCAGGGAAGAGAGAGAGGAGAATCATGCAGACGTTTCTTTATGGGTCAAGCCTGGACATGTTGTTTACAGTACTCTGTCCCACTTCTTGTGCTTAGGACTCAGTCACATGGCCTCACCTGATTGGGGTGACTGGGAAATGCAGTCTAGCTGAGTGACAGGAGGAAAAGGAAATGTGATTGATGAGCTCCTAGGTGTTCCTGGGATCTGCCACATACGCATATGTACACATTATATTATATATATATATTGCTGTGTCATATTCCCAAAATGTTTATTCACAGAAAAATTATTTTTTCATTAAGGCCATCAGTGATCTTTAGTAAATGAATGATGTTTACATTTCTAAAAATAATGGGCAAACTCTGAAAAAGAAGAATAATGGTGTGGGTAACCAGTTTTACCAGATAATAATACACATTAAAAATTTATCATTACTAAATCAATATGGTACTGGAGCGTGAAAAGATAGAATGCTCAACTATGCTAGTAATCAGAGAAATGAAAATTAAAATCAGTTACAGTTCATGCCCATAAGATCGACAAAAATTAAAAAGACTGATCTTTCCAAATGCAGGTGAGGATGTGAAGAAGTAGGAAACCATGTTCAGAGATGGCAGGAGAGTGCATTGTTAAGTGCACTTCAGAGAGCAATATGGCAATATCTGGTTGAAAGAAAGATGTACACAATCTTTAAACTAGTAGATATATATCTAAGAGAAACTGTCGATCATATATATAAGAAGATAATTACAAGTAAGTGCATTATAGCATTGCTTAGAATAGCAAAATAACCTAAATGTTCATAAACATGAGAACGAGTTGTGGTCTATTTATGGAGTGGGATATTGTACAGCAGTCAATGTGAAAAGCTAGGTGTATTCTGTATATCAACATGGAGTCATCTTAAAAACATCATTTTAAGTTAAAAGAAAAAAAAGTGTGTTTCAGAATGACATGTGCAGGGTGAGCCTCCCTCAGTCACTGACAAGCTCTGTTCCTTTCTATGTCTCAGCTTCCTTATCTGCCTATTGACCTAATCACAGTGTTAAGTTAGTAGGATGGGTGTGAAGTTTAAAGGAACTAACACAAGCAAAGTGTTTGGAACTCTATTTGGAGCACAGTAAATTCTCAACAAATACCATTATTAAAAACATTTACGTAAGCTTTAAAAACATACAAAGTCACTGATCATTTTTTACGGATATACTCATGTTCTAATTGTATAAAAACTTCGTGCGGTCAGTATACACCAGATTTTGGAAAGTGGTTATATTGTGCAAGGTAAGAAGAGGTTGGAAAGGAAAGAGGGGAAAAGAATAGAATAGAAGAACAGGCTTTTATGTAATGTTTTATTTCTCTAAAATTTATGATGCCAGTATGGGAAACTGTAAAGATTTAAGCAAGTTGCGTAGCTGGATGTTGGCTAAGGTGTATCAGTTATGGTAGTTATATTAATAAATATTATTCATGTTAATTTTTTTTGTAATTTTCTTTATGTTTGAAATATTTCGTAGTCATAAATGGAAGGAAAAACAGATTATAATATTTTTGGAAAAAATTTGAAATGAGTGAGTTTAAATTTTTATAAGGAAATAAACAAAAAATGCAGCCAAGAGGTCAAACACACAGGGCAAACTTCGGGGTGGCAGCTCACAATTCTTTTTCCTCTGAGAATGGAACCCAGATCCAGAAGAGGGCCTCCAGAAGCCACAGGTGTCCTGCTTTCCCCTTTCCATCCAGATGACTGATTCATGTTGGGCCAATAGGATGTTCTCTGGTGGGAAGTGACATTAGAAATGCTGAGATACACAACCAAGAAGTCATTGACTCTAAGAGAAATGGTCCATGGACTCCAACTGCTGAGTTATCTGAGCTGCCTATGTATCTACTCTTATGTTTTGAACATTCAATCCTGCCTTTGAATCTGGGAGATATTGCAGGACTGTTCTAATAAAACCTCCATTTTGCTTAAATTAGAGTCCAATTCCTGGCTTACAGCAAGGCAACCTACAATCTTAAAATTAGTAAAGTTTATCTCTGATAGAGAGGGGATAATCATTTAGCAGAATCCTTTTGTGGGAATATAATATTTCCAATTTCATCCAGAAGAAACCTCCAAAAGCATTGGTAGAGTTGGAATCTATGGATTCATGCTCCATGTGAATCTAAGAAACCTATTGCTTCCTCTAAACCCAGTTCTGCGTACTTACTTCTCACACAGCAATTCAAAGGTTAATTGAAACAAATTTTGGAGAGATGTAATGCAAAATGCTGTGAGTCCAGTGAAATGTAAAATTAATGGATGTGCCAATTGTGGTGATATACACAAGGGCTTTTGTTTTTTAAATGTTATATGTTAATTAAATTATACATCTGATACTCTATATAAGTGAGGAAACATTTACAGATTGTTTTGTATTTGGACATGTGCAGTGGAGGCCCAGTATATTCATGAGGCTATTTGACCACTGATGCAACATATAGTAATATTTCTTTCTTCAAATCCATGAATTTTAAGAAAAAATTTCTGGCTGCTTAATGTTGACAAACACGATGATTTTCATAAAGTGAGTGATACAAAAACAACAGGAAAAGAAAATTTCTTGATACATAAAATATGCTCTTAGAAATGAATGAATTAACTAGCTCTTCTGTCAACAGATAGTTTCACTTCCTGAAATTAACAGAGGATCTCATAAAGAAGTTTCTACTGAAAATTAGCTGTTTACTACCATAAATAATAGAGCTGACCTTCAGAACAATAGAGGGATATAACAAAGATTGCTCTTTAAAATTTATTAACACTTTTGCTCAACCTAATTTGCAAAACGTGATGGTGAATTTGACAGAAAGTTGTAATACCTAATAATTCTAATTTAATGTTTGTGGTGTTAGGAAAAAATTATGTTATATCATATTCAAAAGATTTTTTCTTTTGATTTTTTCAATTGAATATAACTTAGAACTTTAAGAGATTAGTAGATATGTTCTTAGCAAGGTCTGGATCACAAACAGAAACTTAGCAACCATGTTGATTTCTCTTTTCCTCTTTAACTCCAGTATGTGGTGAATTAATTAAGTGCTCTTCTTTTTTCCCACGTTCTCCAGTCCAAGGAAAGGTATATATTATAGCTGTAAACACATGACAAGATTGTGTCCCTTTAGATGAGAAAAACAGTGTAGTGTTGCTGGGTGCCTTTCTTTGGACCAGTTCTACATGTCTGACCATTGCTGGTCTCTATATTTACTAATCTTGGGTAGAGAGGTTCTAGGGGAGGGACCAGATCTGTACCAATGTCTTCATTAAACTCAAGATAGCAAGAATACCTGCGTCCTTTGGCATGGTAGGGGGCCAAATACATTTATACTCAGCTTTAGTTCTTGAGAGATGGAAGAAAAATCTCAGAAGGATCATTTTATCTGTCACTCTTTTTTTTTTTTTTTTTTAGAAATCTCTATTCCTCTTCATATTTGATCAACATAGAGCCTTTGCAGTGTTTACAAATTACAATTACAATTAAGATAATTGTCTTTTATTGAATGTTCACTTCTTGTTGGCACTTGTAATTTGTCAAATTTATTAGCATAAAGTTATTCATAATATTCCTTGATCATTTTATCATCTGTAAGATCTATAGTGATATCTACTTTCATTCCTGATATTGGTAATTTGTGTCTTCTCTTTTTTCCTGAGCCGTCTGGCCCTGAAGTTTATCAATATTATTGGTCTCCTTATAGAACCAGTTATTTGCTTCATTGATTTTCTTTATTAATTTCATATTGTTTATGCCATTGATATCTGCCCTTTATTATTTTGTTTCTCCTGCTTACTTTGGGTTTAATTCGTTCTTTTTCTAGTTTCTTAGATGAAAGTTTAAGTCATTGATTTGAGATTTTTTTTTTTCTTTTCTAATACAGGTGTTTTAGTGCTATGTATTACTCTCTAAGCACTGCTTTAGCTCCAGCAGATATTTTGCTAGGTCATGTTTTCATTTTCATGCAATTCATTTGATATGCAGTACAAATTACTTTCTGATTTCCCTTTGGATTTCTTTTTGACCCATGAGTTATCTAAAAGTTATTATTTAGTTTCCAAATATTTAGGTATTTTCCAGCTTCTAAGATTGCCCCAAGGTCTAAGATTAATTTATTAACTTTGATTACCTATGCCTCTTCTTCCTTTACTGCCATGGTCTTATCATTTGAGATCAACAGGCTAATATATCACTGTTCTAGCTGATGTTCTTTCATCCTAGTATTGTGTTCTTATGTGATCCCTGAGGAGACTAGATGTTTTGGTTTTTTGTTTGTTAATTTTCTCTGTTGCCTAAATTACTTCTTTGTCCTCTGGCGGAAATCATTTTGTATGTATTTTTGTCTATCATGTTGCAAGATTCTTCATTCATGTTTAAGAAAAAGGCAGCATAAAAGCTGACTATGAGCTCTGATGGGTTTTGCATTAACCTGCTATTGGTCAAGGAGCTTACCATAATGCAAGAGCCCTCTTAAATATGGAAGACTTTGTTCCGTGGCTGTTCTGATTCTCCCCAGGGACTTTGTGCAGTTTCTTTAGATATTAATCTTCAATTCTTTGTCTGGGTGTTTGAGGGTCATGACTGTCTAGCTACTGATAATTCTGTTCATGCAGGTGGAGTATATTTTGATTAGCTTTCTTGTTTCTAGCTCATTTCTTAGCCTTTGACACTTCTGTAAGTGGAATCTCTGAGTTCTGAGCCTCTCCAAGGCTCGGCTGATAAAACTGGTTTCCTACTTGGATGCAGTCCTCTCCCCACTCCCTCCTGCCATCCATTCTTCCTTTCCTCCTTTGTGAATAGGCCCAGTTATACCTGCTTCTCTTTTATTAATAATGACAGGTATATTTTAATCCTTGATAGTTACAGAGCTTTATTTTTTAAAACAATTATGCCATTGTATCCTCATCACCAAGAATCTAATGTTTGATATGAGCATAGTGTGCTCATATAGATGTATAATTTATAAATTATACAAGAAAATGTTCTGTTCATTTATTAATGTAATTTTTGGTAAAGCAGATTTTCCCATATTTTAAAGATTTCTAGGAATTCTAGAAATGTAATATATGCACCAAATGATATAGGAACTCTTTGGGCGTTATGTTGAGGGGGCTTGTTCAACACTTTGTGTGTATGTGTGGCTTTGCAATAGGTGTTATTTGATAGGCCAGAACTAAGACAACTTCTTAATTAAATGCTTTCTACCTGATTGGATTGGGGTTAAAAATAAAATGATATCTCAATTATTTGAGAACTAATATGCTGAAATGAATATAAAATTCAACCAAATGCTGTTGTTCTGAAGACCTAAGGGATAAGGTATTGTTGAAAGAATGCTGCATATCATTTTGGCATTTGTAGTCAGGTTTGAAATATTTATTATGTATGTATTTACTTGAGCGTTTTCTGAGGTAGTGGAGTTCTTAAAGATTCTTGGTGTAATATTTGGGGAGAAGAAACATCCAGTTCCAAAATATTTTCTCTTTTGGGAGAAGCAAAGTTGGCAGGGCATGGACTATGTAGCACTCTGCATCTGACCCATGGTGAGGGCTCCCATCACACTTACCAGTCTTTGTGTGATTCACCTGAAGGAAATAGAATTAGGAAAACAAAAGATCTCATTTTCTATTGTTATCTTTTTGGAGTCAGGGGAACAGAGAGGGATTGTGGAAGGAGGGCAAAGAGAAGGGAGGGAGGGAGGAGAGAAAGACAAGACACATTTGACACCAATTTCATCATGAACCATAGCATCTTAGAAATGAAGGGAGCAGAGTGCATCTTGTTCAGCCCTTTTCCAATATGGAAATCCCTTTTTCAGCTTCTCTGACAGAATAGTTTAAATACTTTCATTGGCTGGGAGCTCATTTCTCTGTGGGTTGTCATTTACATTTCAGAGTCTAACAGTTAGAGCTGGGAAAAATCTGCCTCCTCTTAGTTACTTGTCTTCTGGAACAATATAAAATAATGCTGCTGCCACACTGATTTTTGAGGATAGCTTTCATTTTTTTCTTTTACATTTTCTGGCCTTTTTAAGTTAAATTTTTTATTTCCTTCAATCACTCTTTATTTGAACATTCAGTATTCTGATTGATTTTTTCTTGAAACTCCCTAATTTTCAGTGTCCCTTAACAAGCTTCTTAAAATTGAATTATAACATACATATAAAAGTACACAACTTGTAAATGTGCAGCTTCATAAATTACCATAAATGAACAAACCCTTTGATCAATACCCCGAATAAGAGAAAGAACATTACAGATATCAAAAAAGCCCCCTCTGTGCCCATTTATTCACTACATTCCTACCCCCAAATATAATCATATTCTGATTTCTAGCACCATTGAACAGTTTTGTCATTTTTGAAATTTTATATAAATAAAACCAGATTGTCTGAGTTCTTTCACTCAATATGTTGTTTGTGAGACTCATCCATGTTGTTGTGTGTAGTTGTAGTATATAGTATTTCATTTCTGTGGTTTTTCGCTGTATGGTAACACAATTTATTTTTCTATTTTACTGTTATGGACTGTGGATTGTTTACCATTTGGGGCTGCTAAGAATGATGGCGCTATGAACATTCTTGCACATGCCTTTGTGTGCATATGTGCATGAACATTTCTATTTCTATTGGATATATACTTATAAATGAAATTGTCAGGTCATAAGTTATATATATGTTTAGCTTTAGTAGATAATGCCAAACACTTTCCAAAGTGATTGAGCCAATTTACATTCCCAGCAACCATGTATGAGAGTCCCTATTGCCTCAGTCTCATTAACATTCATTTATTTTAATTTTTGATTTTAGAAGTTCTAATAAGTGTGTGATGTTATCTCATTGTGGTTTAAATTTGCATTTTTCTCATTATTGATGAGGTCTTCCATATGTTCATTGGTCTTCTGAGAAGTGTCTGTTCCAGACTCTTCCATTTTTCTATTGTATTTTTTTGCCTTTTTCTAATTGATTTAAGGCATTTTCCATATATTCAGGATAAAAAGTCTTTGTTGATTGTTTGTGCTGGAAATATCTTCTCCCACTCCGTACCTTGACTTTTTGCTCTCTTAATGAAAGTTCCTGGTTTTAATGTAGTCTAATTTATTAATCATTTCCTTTATGGCTAGAGCTTTTTTTTTTTTATCCTGTTTAAGATATCTATGCTATTCCAAGATCATAAATATATATTCCTATGTTATCTTCTAGTAGTTTTATTGTTTAATGTTTACATTAGATGTATATTTTACCTGCAATTACTTTTTCAAATATGGTGTGAAGTAGAGGTCAGGTTCCACTGAGATACCTATTGTACATCCTAACAAAGATGCCAAGCAGGCATAGATATAAAAATTTGGATTTCCAAGTGGAGGTCTGCATTGAAGTTAAAGTTTTAGGAGTGTTCAGTGTGCAAGATGCTGCTTAAAGTTATGAGATTGATTGCTATTGCTGGAGAAATGAGCATAGATTGAGAAGAAGCCTGAAGACAGAGCCCAGGGGCATGCCAACACGTCACCTAAAATTACATTCAGTACTCTGCTACATGTTAGTGTGGAGTACAGCATACTAACATAGGGCAGAGTGTACTATTGATTCTGGCCATCTGGATACCACCTTCAGTAGTGCATCCCATGATTGTGTTGGCTTATGCCACAGTCAAGGCAGAACATAAACTTAGTTCAATGTTATGGCAAGCCAGAATGTCATATTTTTTAACATGAATTGTTAAGCCAAATGCTTCATTCTGCACTAATGGAGTTAATTAGTTGGCATATAAAAGCAACAATTTATATTTTTTTCTTGAGCATTTTATGAGGTTTTCATGTTATCCAGGTTATTTGTCTCAACCTATCAGGATATTTTGGAATTCTAAATAATTAATCCAACATGTTAGCTATCTGTCATACATACAGACGTTCAATATTTATAGATTTGATAAGCAAGGGACTAATAGGGAATATTGGGTACCATAGGATCATATCTTGAAATCTCTGGTACACTAGAAACCTTCCTCCTCTAGCTGACATTGCTCCCAATCTCAAACCTTGTTTGAGCAAAACTGTTCAACTATGTCTAACTTACTGTCATCCAGATCATATTTTCTCAGCTTTTCTGGGACGGAAATCTTGAGAGAAGCCATCTTTGTTTGAATTCTCACTTTAAGTAGTCTTGAGTGGGACACCTAATGCTGAAATCTTGCCTACATTCTTGTCAGAGTAAATTACTTCCAGTGTCAATTTATTTCACCTCTGCAAGAAGGAATATCCACAAGATGGTATGATGCATGCCCAAATGTCACATTTGGCCTCTAGCCACCTCCAACAGTGTGAAAGTAAAAACTGTGCAGAGTAGCTTTTATTCAGCCAAATTCAAGAAGAAAAAGTCCCTGAGCATGCATTCATTTCAGTTGCAACATTTACGAAGTGCCTGTTTTGTGCAATGCACTGTCTTAGATGTTATGAAGAGTGTAACATGAATTATGGATCCCTGCCATCACACCATATATCTAATTTAGAGGTCTGTCACTTATATTGCTAGTGAGTCCACAACTCTATAATTTTCTTCATATTCCACGTAATTGTTCCCAGATCGTTTCCTGTGATATCATTGCTTCTTTGAGACCCCTCTTTGTTACAAGGCGCTTTTCTAAGTTCTTTCCAGCAGTGACAGTATTTGACTCTTTACAGCCACATGCCTAATATTCCTATCCTGTGAACCACCTTTGATTCTCTACTGTCATACAGAGGATTGGTAATGAGAAATAAGGACACTGAGTCTTTTAGAAGTTATATCACGTAGTTTGTGGCCAGCGGGGTCTAGAAAATAAATGCCCTCATGTCCATTTCTATTCTTTTTTCACTAGTCCACAAAGTGGGACTTCAGAATTGCAGAGGCATTGAATTTAAGGACCCTTATTAACAATGAATACAGACTCAAAACTCTCTTGGGTGTACCTCATGACCGTGTTGTTGTGAATTTCATGTAAAATGAGGTACTGCCGCTCCTGATCTTGCATGCTACTACTGTTACACTCCTAGGAAATCTTTGAGGTCTGAAACTTGTGTTTAGATTACAAGGGATCATTTATTCCTGAAACATTTACAGTAGTGTTTTTATAAGGCATGTGACCAAATCATAATATGTGCCTTTAGTGACGAAGGAATAAAGGTTGTTGATTATCAGTTGGAAACTTGGATGTTATACACTTGAAATTGGGATACAAAACAAAACAAAAAGCTAAAGATGACCAGATCTCAAAGAGAAAAATTAGTAATCCATGAATAATAAACAGAGAAAATATTTTTAAAAGGTAGGGTGTCAGAATACCTCTGAGATCAGTTTAACATATATGATCCGCACTTATATATAGCAGATTACCTAAATTCAAACTGACCTTGGCCACTGTATGGGAGCAGTATTTTTGAAAGAATGAGCTGTACTAAAACAGTTTCTGCAATATATTAGGCACAAATATGCTTTCCTTCCATGTTAGGCATGCAGAACTTTTTCCCACCTGTTTATTTTTCCTTAAACAAACATATTATCTGATATAACTAGTCCAAAGAAAATTTTCTCTTCCTCTATGTGAATGAACTCCCCTCTTACCCTTTTGCTAATTCCTGAAGTTCTGATGTAGTTCAGGATCTTATATTACATCCATGTCACTTTTTGGAATCACTTCAGTGGTATAGTGACTTGAATTATTTTCAAGTATTTAATCAGCTTCTGTTTGTCGGTTTTCTCCTTTGACAGTGTAAATTTATTTTCCAAATGCAAATGTATGATAATACAGACTGGCCTCCCTGTGCTGTTATGAGTTTTGAAACAAAAAATAAGCTTTTGTCTTAAAGTCTTTTATAGCTGCAAAAAGTGGCAAAATTAAGACTGCTTCATCAAGTCTGTACTATAGCTCTCATGACAGTTATTAAATACTGTGGCTGTTTATTTTCTTTTCACCATTGAAAAATTAAGATGTTTTTCCATGGGAATGGACAGCTCCTAAAGGAATGGTTCTGGGTTTCCAAAATATAAGGAAGAAGTTTTCTAATAAATGGATTTAGACTTATTCTGTGATTAAAAAAAAATAGTAGGTGCTGGACTCAGGGTTTTAGATTTATAGCTGAGCTCTGATATTTACTAGTTTGAGCACTTTGGGAAAAATGATATGCCCTTTCTGTACCTCAGTTTCCTCAGTTATGGAATAAGGATGATAGTGGCTCTCAGTCATTGGATTATGGAATGCTTTAAATGAGATAGAGTGTGTGATGTGCTTAGTGAGTGCTCAATAAATATTAGTTATTATTAAGATTTACACACAAGATTATTATATAAAGTAGTGACCTTCCCAGAGGGTTGAAGAATGGCATCACTAGGGAAGATTAATAAGGTTCAGTTACCTTTTGTATACAGGTGATGAAATTGAGACTCAGAGGTGACAGGTTATTATAGCTATCTTAATTACCTAACAAGGTAAATTGAAGAGGTTAAGCTTTTAATCTCACTGTTTTATCATACAGCATTATTTAAAGTGGAAATTTGTGCTGGTATAACTTAACTTTTGCCTAAATTCTGAGTTTATCTGATTTGGATACTTGAAATTTTTCATTTGATGAAATTTACTTAATGGAAAATATACCATATTTTGTGCATTTTGAGATGTAAGTGGTATGAATGAATAAACAATAAATACTGTTGGAGTTCGAGGACATTATATATGATTTCTCTGTTCCTCACCTAAATTTGGATTTGATTGAGAGAAGATCCTAAAATCAGACAGAATGGGAAAATGATATTGATCTTCAAACAGATAAATAAATGTATATTGAATGGGTGGCTTAGGATGAAAGCAAATGGGCTTGCCATTGCTATTCTTTTTCCCAGGATAGATTTTGGGGCAACTAGCCTAAAGGGAAAGTTCGCTCTACAGAGAGGAGTTTTCGTTTACCTAGGATCACTACACCACTTCACAGTTACAGCTTTTTTAGCTCCACCTAGTTGAGAGAAGCAAGGATTACTAACTTGTCCATTTCTGTAGGGAGGAGTAAGAGGTAGAACAAGGCAGTTTTCTTAAAAATCAAGAGGTTCCAAGTAAGTGTAGATGAGGAGAATGCAGGGATGAAACCCTAGATGCAGGCCTATTAAAGTTGGACTACCTGGCAAGAATGTTGGCAGTCACTGCAGTTGTGTAAGATTATCATTATCCTAAAGGCTCTAGCTTAAGAAATAACCTAATGAAATAAAAAACATATATGTAAACATGGAAAGGAAGAATTCAAAGAATCAATAGAGGACGATGATGTCATTTTTTTCAAAGTTCAAGAGAACTAAATGAAAAATTATTGAAACTACTAGGTAAGAAGACCAAATATCAGATCTTTGCCTTCTGCCAGAGAATTCCAGGATAAAAATTTAAATATAAAAAATAATTAATCATTAGATTTAGGTTGATGAGAGACAAATCCAGCAGCACTGGTGACTAACCTCTTTTCCTCTCTTGGTTGCTTAGCAGAGAACTGACTCAGAAGGTGTAAGTTAGTTCAACAGAAGAACGGTCACTGGGGTCCAGAGGCAACCCCTTTCTAACAGGGCCATCCCCTGATGAGGAGGTTTCTACTGATACGGATCCCATAGATTTCCCTGACCCTTAGCCTTACAAATATGTGCGGTGTTACTGATGCGAACTTCCACTCTGCTGGAACATTGGCCATGTGCACATGGATATGAGCAGTGGATGATGAGAGTTGAGGGCTGGGAATGCTGTGTGTTCTACTGCTTCTCTGCTTGTCAGTTTTCTCTTGATAATCCCCATGTTCTGTCTGCACTGTAAAGTGTTGGTGGCATTTGCCCATGACTGGCAACTGGGAAGCAAAGAGGGACACCCATGTTTCAAGGTGAACACAGGAAAGCAATCAATAATCAAAGTATGTGTCGTACAAAAGTATGAATTGCACATCACATCAGAAAGGCAGAATGGGTAGATGTCAGTGACCTTGGATTGGACACGTGTCCCCCGAGGCCAGTGTGATACCAGAAGGAAAAATTTAACCCTGGGAGGATCAAAAAGAGAACAGGGAGGAGGAGAATTCTCAGCCATCAGAATATTTTTCTCAGAGAAAAGTGTGTTTAAAGTAACTGAGTTTATTTTACACTGGCACGATTACATATTTTGCCACCAGTTGAAATGGGGACTCACAAGGTAAGTTCAGTTATACAGAAAAAAACTTAAAGCTCCATTTTTCATAGCTGAGTTATGTAAAATTCATACCTCAATTAAAAGAGAAATTGTTATTTGTATCCTACTTGAGGTCATGTTAAGATAATTTATTCATATTTTAAAAAGTGGGAGTTAGATGATTTTCATTGAAGAGATACTTCTGTGCAAATACATTTTCTTTTGAACAACATTTACTTTTCAAACAAATGCTTAATAAGTATATCTGTGACTTTATTTTCCAAGGGTAAAAAATGGCCTAATGGGAGAAGAAAAATACCAGAATGATTTTCCTAATGTGTTTTCATAATAATTTTTCCTTAAACATAAAAGAAGTTATACTAATACATCTAACTCTAGATACAGACTGGAAAACTGAAAAACTAGATTATATAGCCAAGAGGAAATAACATTATGAAATACTCCTACTGATTTACTACATTACCTTTTAAATAAAAGAAATAGAAACAAATGTTAGGAATGTTCTTTCAAGAATGAGCTTTATGCTTGTGGTATGTCATTCTGGCTCTAAACATAACCTACAAATGAAATGAAAAGAGGACATTTATTTGTTTTTATAGAAAACCAAAAACAGTTTGTTTTGTCACCTGCTTGATAATACTTCATTATGCCAGCTTTCTTTTTTTGTTTTTGAATCTTTTTCTTGAGAAATAATGTCAAACTATAGAAAAGACACAAGAATAATACAGACAGCATCTGTATACTTTTTACCCAGATTCACCTATTGTTACCTGTCATTTTTAATGACACTTTTCAAAATTTTAATATATTGAGTACTTAAACAAAAGTTAGTCATGCTGCATTGTTTTGTGTGTTTCATGGGCA
Organism: Balaenoptera ricei; assembly: GCF_028023285.1. NCBI lineage: Eukaryota > Metazoa > Chordata > Mammalia > Artiodactyla > Balaenopteridae > Balaenoptera > Balaenoptera ricei. The sequence goes on along the minus strand of NC_082643.1, from coordinate 46,634,775 downwards.
ACATCCCTGCTTCCAGGGAAGGACAGCTCTAGCCAGTCCACACAAGTCCTCTTTGGGCAACAGGAGCCAAATTGCCTTTCCTTTGTAATTCTAAGAGGGGCCACTCCACTTGTTGAAAGAAGAGTCAGTGAAGCTCCCAACTATTCTACCTAATGAATAAATTAAAAAACAATAAATAAATAAATGTGTTAGCAAGTAAATAAGTCTTAACAATAGGTATAAATTTTAAAAGTGAATGTCCCATTTTCCAATCTCACTACTCCTGCAACTAACAGTATCTGGTAAATCTTTCCAGAAAAATTCTACGGATGTACAAAGATGTATGGCCATCACTATAGCAATAGGTATATATTGGGTTTGCCAAAAAGTTAGTTTGGGTTTTTCCGTAAGATGTTATGGAAAAACCCAAACTAACTTTTTGGCAAACCCAATAGTTATAGGCATATATAGAATTATAAATACACTTGTAAGTGGAATTACAGATATAGATTTAGAAATCCTTTTCCATATATAGTCTAATGAGATTATACTGTATATACTCTTCTGCAGCTTGCTCTTTCCACGTAGCAATATATCTGAATTAGCCTGTGATATTAGGTCATATAGATCTGCCTCAATCTTTTTAAAAGCTGCATAATATTTCATTGTGTGTATATGCCATAATTTTTTAATCCATACTACAAATGATAAGTATTTAATTTTTTTCTTTTTACCTTTTGCTGTTACAGAACTAACAAATATCCTTATCTTAACTGAGTTTCTGTAAAATAAACTTCTAGCAAGGTATTTGTGCATTTAAATTGTGATAATAATTGTTCAATAATTTTGATAATGGTTATTTGATATTTCTTGTGTTTGGAACACAGTATGCATTCAGAAAATATTTGTAGAAGGAAAGGAGGGAAGGAGGTAGAAAGGGAAGGAAAGAAGTAAAGAAGGCTAGTCTCTTGGGGACAGTTTCCTTTACCTAAGTGAAGAAGAAGAGGGACCTTTCAGACAAGATTATGATTGCCTTTACTTACAAGTTTTCTACTATGCTTTATATCTTTGTATTTGCATACTTTTAAAATATTATGTAATTTTTATATCTTTCAGAGGCCAGCTTGACTCTTACTTCCTCAGGAAGAATATAACAAATAGAATGTTAAATATTTTTATTGTATGGTCCTGTCATACCCTAAACTTCTTCATCACACTTGGCTTTTCTTTCAATGTCTGTCTCCTTAGATCAGAAGCAAGAAGCACCATAAGGATGGAGACCGTGTCTGTCTTGTTTGTCAGTGTATTCTCTACATGAGGATGTCTAGGTGTTCAGCGTTTGTTAAAAGCAAAAAGGTGGCGGGGAGGAGAGAAGTGGAGAGAGGGAGACAGAGAGATAGGGAGAAATAGACACAGAGAGAGAGAAATTGAGAGAGAGAAAGGAAGGAAGGGAAGGAGCGATGGAGGGAGGGAGGAGAGGAGGGAGATGAGAAGGTTGATGATGCCAGGAGTTAGAGCTGTAAATATGGGAGAAATAGGTAAAAATGAATGGTAAGAAAGAAAAAACTCACAGATATAAGAATCTCAGTATTTTGTGACTAGAATCGGGAAGCACTGGGTCATTTTTCAGCAAACCAAAGGAGTTGACCATAGCTTGGTTTCTGACTGCAGAGTGAAAGCTATGAGTGTTGGAAGGTCCAGAATGAGAAGGATTGTTTGGAGGACTTGTTTTTCCATGAAGTGGTGCAAAGAGAACTGGGAAAGGTAACACTGTAAAGGTGAAATATCTGCTTTCTATTCCTAATGCTGTGGGAATAGGAATATAATTACGATCATGAATCCATCATAGAGGGGCCACATGGAAATTGCACTGGACTCAAAGCTCATGTAATGTAAGAGTGTGAAGGTTATATGAGGTAGTTTTGCTTATTTTTATTTTAGATTAGAGTGTAATGTAGTGGAGACATTTATAAAACATTTCCTAGCTGAAATTTCTTTTTGAATCTACTACATTATAATTATATAGCTCTTTATCTGTATTTCTATATGTCTATATATACATACAAAATATAACTATAATGCATAGAGACATTCACAGTCACAAATGAACCATCTTAAATTTAATACCATTCATAAGTGTTGTTAAACCTAAAAAATTAGGAAGTAGATTATTCAATTTATAAGCTTCTTGCTTTTTCTGTTTCACTCTCCTTTTTTGGGGCCATATGTCTCTTTTCACCAACATTGGAAAGTGGGTTCTTGAAAGGAAAGTAAATGAAATATTTAAATGATTAATAGTAGGTTGCACATTTTTTGTTCATTTTACTTATCAGTATTCTCATACTTATCAATATGCCTGATTGATGACTGATGCCAACAATAACAGAAGGTGAGATTCAAATTATACTCTAATAGGACCATTTGTTAACCTATGGAACATGCCTCATTTGGATTTCCTCTCAATTTATTGGAGTTAAATCAACAGGAGGCTGATGTTGCTCATACCTTGAAGAAGCAACTGGCAGAAAGTAGTGCTCGTGGAAAAGTTTCCTTTACAAGTTAGAAAAACATTTTGGCTTCATCCTACATATACTACACTCCAAGGTCTACTGCTACCGTTTTCCAAATTACTCACTGGCTTGATGAATGGCAGTTACAAGTAGTGCTTTTATTGCCATACACAGATGTTGTTGTTTTCCACAATTTTCATGAAGTAAATGGAGGGCTTTCATATAGAAAAACTCATTTTGGATGTAATAAAAGAACCTAGATTTCTACTTTTTAAAGATGCATACAACTCCTACATTTTTATTCTTATTTTGTAAAGAAAGTTTGTTTAAAGAACCAGTCTTTCTTGGCATTGATAGAAAGCAGGTGTTACCTGATGGGATGAAGCCAGGAGGTTTAATGAGGAATAATAGAGAGTTAGAATAATCAAGTTGAGGATCAGAAAAGGGTTAGAATTCTTATATACAACTGAGTAAAGCTAACAGTGTGTGTGTGTGTGTGTGTGTGTGTGTGTGTATCTGTGGGCATGTATGCAGAAAGAGAGAGAGAAAGAAAGAAAGAGAGGTTGAGAGGGAGTGGATGATGAAAAGGAGATGAAAATAAGGAAACGTGTGAAAATATTTCATGATAAAATTTTTTTTTTATGATAAAATTTAATTCTACAAATGATTTGGGATTACCTACATTTAAGTTTATTTCAATTGTTTGAGTTTCACAAAGTGTGTGAGACTTTTAAATTAGGGCTTATAACTCAATATAAAGAAATGTAGGGGGCTTCCCTGGTGGCGCAGTGGTTGAGAATCTGCCTGCCAGTGCAGGGGACACGGGTTCGAGCCCTGGTCTGGGAGGATCCCACATGCCGCGGAGCAACTAGGCTCGTGAGCCACAATTACTGAGCCTGCGCGTCTGGAGCCTGTGCTCCGCAACGGGAGAGGCCGCGACAGTGAGAGGCCCGCGCACCGCGATGAAGAGTGGCCCCTGCTCGCCACAACTAGAGAAAGCCCTCGCACAGAAACGAAGACCCAACACAGCCATAAATAAATAAATAAATAAATAAATAAAATAAACCCAAAGTTTAAAAAAAAAAAAAAAAAGTAAGCTGAAATATTAAAAAAAAAAAAAAAAGAAATGTAGGGATGAATTTCTTGGAAAAGTTTCCAAGGACTTTTTGTATAACTATACTCTTTGCTATTTGAGCACCTTACTATATCCAGAAACTTAAGATTGTTTTGGGGGAAAAAAAAGTTTACATTTTGTTATATAACATGACTTTGTAAATCAATAGGACTCTTGCCTTGTGTATAATTATTTATACTAGCAAAACTTTACAGTGAAATCTGAACAATATTCATAGTTATTACTTTCTCCGCATATGTCCCCTTCCTCCACACATGCATGGCCTTCCCCATTATCAATATCCCTCAACAGAGTGGTTCATTTGTTACAACTGATGAACCTCATTGACACACTGTGATCACCCAAAGTCCATACTTTGCATTATGGTTAACTCTTGGTGGTGTGCATTCTATGGGTTTGGACAAATGTATAATGACATGTACCCATCATTATAGTATCATACAGAGTATTTTCACTGCCCTAAAAATCCTCTGTTCTCTGCCTTTTCATCACTCTCCACTGCCCCCCAACCTCTGGCAACTACTGATCTTTTCACTGTCTCCATAGTTTTGCCTCTTCCAGAATGTCATATAGTTGGTATCATATAGTATGTAGCCTTTTCAGATTGGCTTTTTTCACTTAGCAATATGCATTTAAGTTTCTTCCACATCTTTTCATGGCTTGATAGCTCATATCTTTTTAGTACTGACTAATATCCCACAGTTCATTTATCCATTTACCTACCGGAGGATATCTTGGTTGCTTCCAAGTTTTAGTAGTTGTGAATAAAGCTGCTGCAAGCATCTGTGTGCAGGTTTTTCTGTGGATGTAAGCATTCAGTTCTTTGGGTAAATATCAAGGAGTGGTCTGATGATTTTTTAATGGTGCTTTGAATGTTTACAACTTTCCCTATTTTTTGTTTATATGGCATTAGTGGAATTTTTTATAATTTCTATTTTATGTTTAACAGTATGTTTTGGTAACTTTTCAGTGATACCTAGCCTGTCTATATATTTGCCTGTTGGTATGCTACATTCTGTGACTTTTTGTGACCGTATCCCTGTACCCACTAGTGGATTTTTGTCTGGTAAAATAATGATTTTGTTTTAATAGTTCATAAATGACCCTCAAAATGATAAAGTGCAAAGAAGCCAAAAATTCTAAACTGTCTTTGAACAAACCAAATGCATTTTAGTAGTTATTTCCTTCTTTGAATCATATCCGGCCAACATTTTACCCATGGGAAGTTTCTTGAAACTTTATAAAAGGCAGAATAATACTCATTAATATCTGTGGATTTTCAGGTAATTTGCATATTTATTTAATCTTTATATTTTATGAGGTAGTTCTAATTTATTAATTGAAGAGATTTCAGTTCCCCTTTGTAGTGCCTCTTTCTGATCACATTAACTTCTTTGATTTAATAGAAGCTTTAATAAAAATAAATAACATCAGCAAGATGCAGAGGGAAATGAGAGTCTGCTCTCTGTTCATGGAAGACATTACACTGGTTTCACAGGAATGAATTCCCCTGAACTCATCTGAATCCCCAATCCACCCCAACTGGACATAGTGCTGAAGTAGTAAAAAGATGCACATTTAAGGAAAAGAGAGCAATTTTTTCCAGTTTTATTGAGATATAATTGACAAATAAAAATCATATCTATTTAAATGTAAAATATGATGATTTGATCTGCATATATATTATGAAATCATTACCACAATCAAGCTAATTACCATGTCCATCACCTCACATACTTTTTTTGATGAGAGCACGGATCTATTCTCATAGCAAATTTCAAGTATACTATACAGTATTGTTAACTATAGTCATCGTGCTGTACATTAGATCCCCAGAATCTATTCATCTTATAACTATTTGTCTTATACTCTATGACTAATATCTCCCCATTCCTCCCTCACCCCCCACTCCACGGCCCCTAGCAACCACGATTCTACTCTTTGCTTCTGTGAGTTTGGCTATTTTAATTAAGATTTCACATATAAGTGAGATCATACAGTACTTGTGTTTCTGTGTCTGGCTCATTTCTTTTAGTGTAATGTTCCCAGGGTTCATCCATATTGTTGCACATGGCAGAATTTCCTTCTATTTTATGGCTTAATAATATTTCATAATTATAATTTTATGTCTGAATAATTATATATATATATATATATATATATACTGCATTCCCATCAGCAGTGTAGAAGGGTTCCCTTTTCTCCATATCCTCTCCAACACTTATCTCTTAACTTTTTGATAATAGCCATTTGAACAGGTGTGAGGTGATATCTTATTGTGGTTTTGATTTGCATTTCCTGATGGTTAGTGATGTTCAGCACCTTTTCATATACCTGTTGGCCATTTGTATGTTTGTTTTAAAAAATGTCTGTTCAGATTGTTTGCCCATTTTTTTTAACAGGATTATTTGTTTTTTCGCTGTTGAGTTGCATGAGCTCCTCATATAATTTGGGTATGAACTTCTTATCAGATATATAGTTTGAAATTATTTTTCTCCCCAAAGAGTAAATTCTAACAAAATGGTAGGCTAATTTGATATCTAAAGAGAAATAGCCACTTCTTGTTTTTGTCTCCCATTCTATCCCATGTCTTTCCTGTGACACTGATTACATTCTTCCTTACATTATAGTAATTTGCACTTACATCTTCTCTCCTTCACATTTAAAATTTTTCTTAAACTCACTGTTGCTAAGCCCAGTGCCTTAATGATAATAGTACAGAATGTATGTTGGTCTAATTAATCAATACAATTTAAAGACCTTTTATCAGAATGGACTTAAAGCTAAAAAGTCCTTTGGCACCTTATTCTCAATACTATACAATCTAAAAAAGTGACATAAGATCCTTTCTAAATGTAAACCCATGGTTTGTGTTCAGTGATAATTATGAAGTCTTTTTATACCCGGGTCCCTGTCTTAAATCTAGTGATTAGCCCAGAAACTTGCTGGCAGGAGGGTTTCATCAGTCATGGTTCAGTTGCTCTGGGTGGCCTATAAGCATTATGTCATTATCAGCTGCAGGATGAGCTGGTCACACTATTTGTAGGTTCACTAAGTTGTTCTATCAGCTCTCCAGAAGTAAATGCAAATAAACGGGTTCCAAACCCCTTCAGAACACACTGTAAATCTTTGTAACTTCATGGCCAAATGGTAAACCGCAGGACCACATGACTCAATTCCCTTGAGACAGTCATGTTATTCCTGTCAGACTTTTCTTCCCTCATTCATCAGCTGGAGGCTTTCATCTCCTTTTAAAGTCATGGCCTTTCAAGTAGGGGTGAAATTACACCTGTCAGTAATAAATGTGCCCAGTACTCTCTATCATTCTGTCATTTCACAAAAGATATTAAAAGGAAGCATAGCTTATTCCAAATTCAGTTAGCAACACTTTTTTCGTTTCTCTACAGTACTTTTCAATACCTTCCAGTTATGTAATTGTTGAGAGAATTTAAAACATTCTCGCGTAAGATGGTTTTAAAAATATTCCCCTAAATCGGGGAACCTTGAGGAAATCAGCTTCCATGTGAGCTATACATTATATTCAGTAACTGCATTAAACTTATTTGACAGAAAGATTTAACTGTGTACATAATCTACAACGGCAATCTAAATGTGTCCCTTAGCACACTTGTTCTGTTTATTTTTTCAACCTTACCCTCTGATAACTTTGTGTTTGCCCATAATACCATACAGCAGGTGCACCTGGACAGTCACCATTTTATTTACATAGAGAACAAAGTTAATGTTTTATCAAATGCAGGTCACACCTGGGTTGAGACATTAGTAGGAAGCAGGGTTCAAGTCAAAATTGCAACTTGCTTTCAGCCTGATATTTGAACTCCATTGAGCAAACTCTCTTGAGTTCTCTTGAAAGTTCTGAGGACTTGGTCTCTTAACTCCCCATTTACTGAAGGATGAAAGGGAAGCCGGGAGACTGAATACATTACTCGTAGTTCTACCACTCTCTATGGTAGGTCTGGATCTAAGCAATGAGAAAAACCGAATTGTGTCATTATTGCCCGTACCATGAACTCCATACACTGTCCCAGGTAGAGAATTCTTGAAATACAAATCTATTTGGTCTGATGTACATGAGGGTGAGGGAAAAAGTTTGGGTCAATATCCTAACACTCAACTAGGTAAATGAATGAATATTGTGTGAACTTCACAAGTCACTGATAATGGTCCTACTATAAAGAGTTTTTGTTGTAGTTGTTGTTATCCGTCAAGGAGAAAGTATGTGCCAGTTGTTCTTAGATTAGTGATACTGTGAAGAAGACACGAATAGAGTTATCCACCACAATTTTTAGCAAAAAATTGTATTTTACTTTTTTCAGAACACAAAGGAAATATATAATTCTTCTGTCTCTGTACCTTGTTTCTTACCCTGTGTTGTCCATTTTCTTATTTCCCCTAAGGAGAAAAAAACCACAGTAAACTAAAAAAACAGAACCTAAAACTTAGTGAAAAGGGTGGATTGACTCAGCATGTTACTAATCTAAAAAATTTATGCCAAAGGCACAATGCAAATTTAATTTGTCTGGAAATGATTACATTAGAGTCTGATGAGAAAAAATCTGAAGTATCTATTTGAAGCTTTATCAACTAATATCCTATTTATAGAAACAACCTCAACCACATATAAGGCTAAAAATGAATTACTATTATTTAATGTGATGTGTTTTTTGATTCTTTTTAAAATTTTTATTCTCTATTGGAGTATAGCTGATTTACAATATTGTGTCAGTTTCAGGTGTACAGCAAAGTGATTCAGTTATACATATACATGTATCTATTCTCTTTTAGATTCTTTTCCTATATAGGTTATTACAGAATATTGAGTAGAGTTCCTTGTGCTATACAGTAGGCCCTTGTTGATTATCTATTTTATATATAGTAGCATATACATGTTAATCCCAAACTCCTAATTTATCCCTCCCCCCCAATGTTTCCCCTTCAGTAACCATAAGTTTGTTTTCTAAGTCTGTGAGTCTATTTCTGTTTTGTAAATAAGTCCATTTGTATCATTTTTCTAGACTCCACATATAAGTGATATCATATGATATTTCTCTTTTTCTGTCTAACTTACTTCAGTTAGTATGGTAATTTCTAGGTCCATGCATGTTGCTGCAAATGGCATTATTTCATTCTTTTTATGGCTGAGTAATATTCCATTGTATATATGTACCACTTCTTTTTTATCCACTCCTCTGTCAATTGCTTCTGTTTATCTGTAGGTTGCTTCCATGTGTTGGCTATTGTAAACAGTGCAGCATTGAACACTGTGGTGCACATATCTTTTTGAATTATGGTTTTCTCTGGATATATGCCCAGGAGTGGGATTTCTGGATCGTATGGTAACTCTATTTTTATTTTTTTAAGGAACCTACATACTGTTCTCCATAATGGCTGTACCAATTTACATTCCCACCAATAGTGTAGGAGGGTTCCCTTTTCTCCACACGCTCTCCAGCATTTATTGTTTGTAGACTTTTTGATGATGGCCATTCTGACCCATGTGAGATGATACCTCATAGTAGTGTTGATTTGCATTTCTCTAATAATTTGCAATGTTAAACATCTTTTCATGTGCTTTTTGGCCATCTGTAAGTCTTCTTTGGAGAAATGTCTATTTAGATTTCTGCTAATTTTTTTTTTAATTGGGTTGTATGTTGTTTTGATATAGAGCTGCACAAGCTGTTTGTATATTTTGGAGGTTAATCCCTTGTTGGGTACTTCATTTGCAAATATTTTCTCCCATTCTGTAGGTTGTCTTTTCATTTTGTTTATGGTTTCCTTTGCTGTGCAAAAGCTTTTATGTTTAATTAGTCCCATTTGTTTATTTTTGATTTTATTTTCACTACTCTAGGAGGTGGATCCAAAAAGACATTGCTGCGATTTATGTCAGAGCGTTCTGCCTATGTTTTCCTCTAAGAGTTTTATAGTATCCGGTCTTACATTTAGATCTTTAATCCATTTTGAGTTTATTTTTGGGTGTGGTATTAAAGAATGTTCTAATTTCATTCTTTTACATGTAGCAGTCCAGTTTTTCCAGCACCACTTAATGAAGAGACTGTCTTTTCTCCATTGTATATTCTTGCCTCCTTTGTAGATTAGTTGACCATAAGTATGTGGGTTTACTTCTGGGCTTTCTTTCCTGTTCCATTGATCTATAAATCTGTCTTTGTGCCAGTACCATACTGTTTTGATTAGTGTAGTTTTATAGTATAGTCTGAAGTCGGGGAGCCTGATTTCTCCAGCTTTGTTTTTCTTTCTCATGGTTGCTTTGGCTTTTTGGGGTCTTTTGTGTTTCCACACAAATTTTAAGATTTTTTGTTCTAGATCTGCAAAAAAATACCATTGGTAATTTGATAGGGATTGCATTGGATCTGTAGATTGCTTTGGGTAGTATAGTCATTTTCACAATATTGATTCTTCAAATCCAAGAACATGGTATATCTCTCCATCTGTGTGTGTCATCTTTGATTTCTTTCACCAGTATCTTATAGTTTTCTGAGTACAGGGCTTTTGCCTCCTAAGGTAGGTTTATTCCTAGGTATCTTATTCTTTTTGATGCTATGGTAAATAGGATTGTTTCCTTAATTTATTTTTATTGTCTTTCATTGTTATATGTATAGAAATGCAACAGATTTCCATGTATTAATTTTGTATCCTAAACTTTACTGAATTCATTGATGAGCTCTAGTAGTTTTCTGGTAGCATATGTAGGATTTTCTGTATACAGTATCATGTCATCTGCCAACAGTGACAGTTTTACTTCTTCTTTTCCAATTGGATTCCTTTTAGTTCTTTTTCTTTTCCGATTGCCGTGGCTAGGACTTCCAAAAAAATGTACTGTGTTCTGTGGAATCTCTTTATCTATATAAATAATTTGTGAAAATTGAGTTATTCCTGTTTCTTTACCCAGATAATCCTTATACTAAATAATTCTCTGTGGTTTAAAGTGTTCTAATACTATTTCCACTTAAATAGCTATTGAACAATCCTCTCAATTAGGTGCAAATTGCCTCTGAACACCCCAAACCCTAACATTGCGGCCTTGGGCTATCACTCCAAGTCTTCTTCCATTTAATGCATGGTTCTTAAGAAGCTTGTTTTTCTGTTTCACTAACCTTTAGAAGATAAGACGCACCAACACAAAACAATTAAGTACAATAGCAAGAAAGTAAAAACTAACAGCGAAGGAGAGAAAGGAAAATAACAGTGATGTGCTAGACATTTTATTAGGCTCTTTCACATTTAATGCTCACAACCTTACATGAGGTACATTACTTATTTCACAAATAAGTACATGAGGTACATTACTTATTTCACAAATAAGTAGGCTAAGGTATAAGACATGCAATTTTCCTCAAGGATAGAAAGCAACAGAATTGGGATATTAAGTCAGGATATTTTACCTTAAACCAGTGGGGAAAATTCAGAAGGATGACATAAGTCACCTATACAGTGAGTGTAAATGTTGTCTAGTGTTTGTCAGAGCAAGAAGTAGAGAATTCATTTTAGGGAGATCCATAGAAATGGTTAAAATATACCAAGCTTTGTCATTGGTATCATGTCTTTTGTGGAACCTCTCATTTTCTAAAGATAATTAATATATTATTTTACATATTTTTGTTGTCATTGCCTGAATCATTTAACTCTAAAACTGATGTGGCCCCTCGGGTGTCTCAAATAAATTTAAATAACTCAGTTCCTTAAACTCAATTCATTATAATCCCAAATTACATTATTTCCTTCACTCTCTGTCCAAAACTCGGTCACATACATAATGCCAATCAGGATAAACAGAAGCACTTGTCTCCTGCCCCATTTCAGCTGGCTTTTGTGTTTTACTGATATGCACCCCTACCATGTAGCAGTATTTTACAAAATGCAATCCACAGGTTACCTCCATGAGAATCACCTATGTTGCTCTTTGTAGAAAGCTAAATTAGGTTGTCAGGGACGGGGGCTTAGGCACTTAAATCTGAGAACCACTGTCTTTCAGTTCAACATCATTTCCCTATGTACATATAATGGTGGTGTTTTGCACTGACTTCATTTTACAATCCATCTACACCTACAAAGACAAATGATTGCCCAAAACGCTGTTAACTGAGACAGAAGTGATGGGGGAAAAAAATGTCTGTCTTTGGTTTATAACTCCGAACACTGTTGGCCAGTCTCTTCCTATTCCTTTGCCAAAAAAAGCAGGCCGGAACATATTTGATTCATTCTCTCCAATTATTTTAAGCTATTACTGTTGTTTCCCAATTAGTATGGAATTGGGTTTTGTTAATTGATGCTATTATTCATGGGCCCCTGTCTTATTTGTTAAGTACATTTGTGATCTGTATTCCATTTTTTCTCTCCGTATATATAACAAATCATCCATTTACAAGTTAGGTTTACCCCAACAGATTGTTAATGTCAGTTTACACTGAAATTATGATATTCTTCCTCTCTTAATGAGAAGAGTTTTGATTAAAATTAACTGCTATCTTAGAATATTTTAAGTCTCAAGGGATGATTCAAAACACATAGAGTGTTCCTGACAGAAAGTGTCCTAGGAAGTGCATTTGTATGACTAATAGTGACCAGGTCCCTGTAGCTCTATATTTAATACAGATGACAGAGGTACATGGCAGTGGGGAGGCATTGTCTCTAAATTAAAGGCACTTCTACTGAAAAAGGAGATCTTGATGTAGCAGACAGATACTCTAATTAGAGAAGATGGCTCTGATTTGATATGGGTGATGGGTAAGAACTGGGGCCAGGTCTTCTGCTGGAAAAGCATGTGTCACTGTGTCCTTGGAAGCCTAGCTGCACTCCTGAAAAGTTAGGAGGCAAAGTTCATGTAGTTTGTTTGACAGAGAAGTTAGGTAATATGGGACAATGCTTTTTCTTTTAACTTGTAAGAATAAATGCTGTCAATTTCTGGCAATATGGCTCTTTTTAAATATGGTTACAAGTCAAATTTAAATGAGTTAGGGGCAAATTAGGGGTTTGGGATTAAGAGATACAAACTACTATCTATAAAATAGGTAAGCAACAAGGATATATTGCACAGCACAGGGAATTATGGCCATTATCTTGTAATAAGTTTTAATGGAGCATAGTCTGTAAAAATACTGAATCACTATGCCGTACACCTGAAACTAATGTAATATTGTAACTCAACTATACTTCAGTAATGTGTTACCTTATTGCATTGAATGTCAGTTACCTGGATTTCAGCATTAATAGATCTTTACTTCAAAACTAAATAATAAAATTTCTAGTTATACCCTGCCTATAAAAAAGTAGATGAGTTAGTCCCATTTACCAAAAGTTTTGAAAAAGCATTGCATACGCATGCTATTAAAATGTTGTTTGACATTGACATGTTTTGAAATATTTTCTGATCAGAAGAGAAAAACATGATTTTAAGGTCAACAAGAAGAAGACACCTTTGCTTGCACTTGTACCAAAACTTGATGAACTATTTCTAACCATAGACTCAAGTTTCCCATTTCTTTATTAATATATTTAAATGTTTATCAACTAATTATATTTTAAATACCATATTCTATTATGGATTTCCTCAATGGTAAAGAGTATTAAAAGTTCATTTGTATTTTAATAGTATACTTTACTTGAAAATCTCTATATTTTTATTTCATTAACTCTTTCCTTCTCTCTGTGTAGTCAAATTTTGGCTAACACTGAGAACTGAAATTGCTAATATTTACTAATATGAACAAATTATTCTACTAGGCTTTAGAAATCCTGATTTGAGCTTAGGGAACTGTAAACAGAGTGCAGAATTTAGAAATTGTTGGCCATTTACTGGTCAAACATTGTTCATTGGCTAGGTAAATAATGATATGGAAGCAAACTTGTACAAGTGCAAAGTAAATAACAATGTGTTTACTTTTTTCTAATATTTCCATCTATTTATTACAAAGTATTATGGGTTATTGGAAGTCAAACTTCTTTACAAAGTAAATCTTTAGGAATACTTTAATGCCTAACTGCAATGTGTCTACTTTAGCATAGAAAACTGACACCACTGATTCACCCTAGGTGGGCATGCATCTTGGTATTTTCAGCAATGTTAGCTTAGAAGTAATTTCTGTCTCCCCTGTTTCACTCAGCAACCTTTACAAGACCTGAAGGACATTATTGAAAAAACCACATTATTGCTTGCGGGCATGGAGTAGAGTAGGTTTAGGTGGGTGGGTATCTGGGCCCTCACTATCTCCTTCAAAGTAGAGCAGTCTGGGGGTTACTCTCAACGCCATTCCTTCAGCTGCTTGGGAGCTGGTAATTAGCCTTAATTATCCACTGCTTAGTTACTAACCCTCTCCAGGAAAGGGAAGCTATTTCCTCTGATTGGTTAATACAACCTCAGATGTCTAAGAGTTAACCTCACGTAAAATTATAACAAATATCACATTGTATTGTATTATGTTTTATCATATTCTATTTTCATGTAAGTTTTGTTTGTGTGTCTTCCCAGGTAAACTGTAAACTATTCATTTTGGGTGTGAAGACTGGAACCAGGCCAAAGTAGCTCTCTTTTGTGAGCCCTAGCCTTCTGGCTGCCCCCAAACATATAAAATTACAATGAAGGGTTAAGAATCCGTTATAACCTATAAGCATCTTATGGTTATATTAATGAAGGTCAAGCCTGGAAGAAATAAGCTTTTACTCTTTCAGGTTTTTGAAGAAAAAATAAGAGGTCGAGCAAGGTTTACTTTTGGAATTAAGAGGTAGGAGGTATTGTATGAAGTCAAGTTATATTTAAAGAAAAAAGTATTTTCTGCAACATGTAAGATTTTTATCTCATGAGCATGTAAGTAAAGAGAGTAAACAGTTTTTCTTAAACAGACACAGGACTGAAGGACAACCAAGCAAATAAGTAATTTGATAATAGTTAAATATTAAGTCTTTCAAGTTTGTGATCAAGTATTCTTATATTCAAAATTGTACCATGGATACAAAAAAGTTAAGGACCTCTGCTGTGTTAGAAAAGAATTAGAGATATATAAAAGTAATTTAGAGGTGAAATCATATTAGGTAAATATCCATGAAGTCTTAGAAGATAAAATGGAAGCACAAACCAAAATCATATAAAAATAGTTGAAGTAGCAGGAAGGGAGTTCTTTCTGAAGGGTCTTGCAGCCAGATCAGTCACATGAACTCTGATTATTTCCATGATTTTTATTACTAATAAACTAAAAAAAATACATCAGTTTTTCCCAATTCAATTGAAGAGGAGATAGCTAATAACAAGTGGATTTTTACTTATTGTAGTTAGAGTAGGGTTTACTATATTATAAATAGAACAAACTACTAGTTAAGAGCTTAAAATAAGTACCTTCTAATAGCAGAAATGAAATAAAATTTTTATTTAAAGCACAGGTGAAACTCATAATAAAAATTATTTATTAAAAATAGAGGAAGTGTGACATCTATATATGTAATACTTATTACTCTTTTGGGGGACCCAATTTATTATTCCAGGAGGACCCAATTCCAGCGTGTGTGTGTGTGTCTATGTGTGTGTGTGTGTGTGTGTGTGTGTGTGTCTGTGTGTGTGTGTGTAGGCTTCCTCACACCAATGAGCAATTCTTAGACACCAGTACATGTCCAAGAATTTGACTTAATTCTGACCTATCTACTTGGAGATAGCATCAGATTACACAGGTAAAGGGCTCAGTCACACAAGACCACTCTTCACTTCAGATGCCAATTACAAGTCCAGTTTGTTACCTGTACTTCTGACCCACTGACTATATAAATCAGTGGTTCACATGACCCCTTCCCTGGGTTTGGTTAATTTACTGGAACAGCTCACAGAATTCAGGAAAACCCGTTTACTCACTAGAGTCCTGATTTATTACAAAGGATATTACAGGATATGGATCAACAGTCAGATGAAGAGATATATAGGGTGAGGTCTCAGGCAAAAGAGTTTCCATGCTCGTGGAGCTTGGGGCCTGGCATAGTGACACCTGGAAGTGATCTGGTTCCCCAGCCTGAAGGCTCTCTGAACCCCCTCCTTTTGGGTTTTTATGAAAGCCTTATTACATAGGCATGATTGATTAACTCATTGGCCATTGGTGATTGATTCAACCTCAAGCTCTTCTCTCCTCCCTGGAAATCATGGTGGGGGGAACTGAAATTTTCAACCATCTAATCACATGGCTGGTTCTCCTGGCTACCAGCCCTCATCCTTAGTACTTTACAAAAGTCATCTTCCATAATATGAATGTAGACTCAGTTGTGATGGAAAGGGGTTTGTCAAGAATAACAAAACACCCATTTCATCTTTGTGGCTCTGAGGCACTTTCAGGGACTGAGGATAGGAGACCAAATATTGTCGTAAAAGTTGTTCTTATTCTTCTTATTGCTTAGGAAATTCCAGGTGTTTTGGGAGCTGTGAGCCAGGAACTGTGGATGAAGATCAAATATATATGAGAAATATATTTTGGTCATCTGAATGACCAAGTCTATATTTATTTCTTATAAATCATGATATCACAATTACTAAAGTGATCCTTGGTTACCTTTCAGTTTTGCAAAGTCATTCAGAACTCAGGGACAATTTTAAGTTGTTGAATATTTTATATTTTAAAAGCTGTAGCTTGAGTGATAACTAAATTTGGAAGAGTGCAATTTTTAAATAATTTATGAGATAATAAACTTAAGAAGTATTATGTTTTGGAATGCTTTAGAAAAGACCTTAGTGGCAACTATAACATTGATATTATTCTAGTCATATTTTGTTCAAGGCAAGTGAAAGACATAAGCTTATTTTTTAATAGCAAAAGCTTTGATAACCACCACTTCAGTAGATCTACAGTTCAGTGATAGTTGGTGATCATAATCCTGACTCTAAACACATTCCAAATTACACAATTTCTTAGAAAGTTAAAAAAACCACCAAATTAGGTGATGCAATATGTTGAAATTTTGAGACCATATTAATAATGCAATTGTAAATGTACCAGTTTTGCTAAGATATATGATATACACACACATACTACATCACAACTATAAATCAGTATCTCAGGATTCTTATTTTCTTTTAAGGTCTTGCTTATAAATGTATCTTCAATAGTTTCCTAAAACTTTACAACTTATAAAGTAGTTTCCTTGGTATAGTATTTGAAAATATCAATTGTCTTTATATTTTGGAAACAGAAATAGTTCTGTATTTTGATTTTCTTCCTTGAAAATCTTTCATTTTTCTTCTACTTGGATAAACTTGTCAAAAGTTTGAAATAGCCCAGGGACCTGGAAAATTGCTTTAGGGCCATGGGACTCATTCAAAGAAGGATAAAGTTATGATGATAAAGCTTTCAGCATATATACTTAATTATTTAGTACATGGCATTTAAATTATTTATTCATTACATGTTAGTACTATAGATGGAAGTTAATGATCCATTTATTATTAAGTAATATATTGACCATAGCTGCATGATATTTTTTTATAAGAACTTAAATGATATTACTTGATTCATGGTGGATTTTCCATGAAATCAATGCCAAATATAGGCAGACTTGTAAATTATTTTTTTCACTCAAGCATACTTAAGAGTTGTGTTAACATATTACTTTAGCACAACATATTTTGGAGATTAAGTAGGTCTAATATGAGAATAGACCCTCACCAAATCCCCTTAATGACAGGAAGATGCCATTTAGACTGTTAAAATATTAAAATTAGAAAGTATAAGAGAAGTATGATCAGTTGTAGGGCTATTCATAAAATACAGTTACTTCCTGTATTAGAGAATAGTGTTGTTTAAATTAACTATAAACTAACATTGTGTTCACATCAATTGGCCCAGTCTTTGATATGTTAGACTGGTATAGTCACTAGGATTATCTTTTTAACTTTAATAAAAGATACAACGGTACTTTAATAAAAAACACAATAAAAGTGTTGATTTTGTGATTATTGAATGTTACCAGATTAGTAGATATGAATAGTAAGCTGCATTGTTATTTTATAATTGATTTTATATGAAATATCTGTTGATATTGTATTATATAATATATGCTTTGTTAATTATATTTACATATACATTATTAAGTGATAAATTATATAAACATCATAAGATTTAATGCAAATACTTAAAATAGGTGCTCATATAAGTATGAAGCACAAATTATGAATTAAACACTAGGGCTGGAAATTAGTAGTTGATAAAATTAAACATTAAAAAAGAAAAATATATATGGTGGGATTCCTGGCCATATGCATTTCTTCCCTTTTAATAATTTTCCATTAAGTTAGCATCCTTTCCTTTATGCTTTTTGGTATATTATAATCCTAGTAGCTCAGGTGTTCAAGTATTCATCTGTTTCATTTTGAAAATGAGAAGGCACTTCACTTTGCCTCTTGCAATGTTCAAATACTAGCATAATTCTGACTGTATGAACATATTGTTTTCAAATCAATTTGCATAAAATTTCTTTCAGATTTTTTTCTTTTTAATCCATATCATCATGGATTATGATTGCTTTTGTCATGTTAACAATAGTAAAAGCATTTTGGAAAATTAGAGTTATTCAGAACATTTTATCTGAGGTTTCATTTTGTAGTTCATTATGATATGAACATTTTGTAATAAAAAATCATTTTCTTGTATCAAAATTGTTTTTATAACAATATGACTTTCTTTTCACAAAGGCCAAATACTCCTGGTTATTATTAACACTGAGTTATTTATTTATTCTCTTCTCCATATTAGTTAATCCATTTATTCATTCATTCAATGAATCTACGTTTACTCAGCATCTTTTACGTGCTTAGCAAATGCTAGCTGCTGGTGATAAAACTTGACAAGTCCCTGGATATCCTGGAAATTAATGCTCCCTAGGAGAGATAGATAGTAAACAATAAGTAAATGTAGAGTGGTAACTACAATACTATGAAGAAAACAAAGAACAAGAATAATGACTTATGTGGGGCAGACTAATTTACATATACATGCTTATGAGAATACATACACTTATCACTTTTCATGCATATAATGAGAAGTAAAATCATTTTTTGGTGAGGAGGTGCCTTTTTGCAAGTTTCTTTGTATATATTCAACACAATGATAATTGAACTAGAGAAAATGTATTATCAAGTAAATAGAAATTTAAGTATCTCCTAAGCTCTCACTAGTGGAAATTTTTTAAACCCATTTACCTGATTTGTGAAAGAAGAGAGAAAAGAGTGTAAAAATAATCTATGTGAACAACGTAATTTTAATAAGCACAATCCATATTGTGTTGAAAACTCACAATATGATGAATAAAAAATTTTATATGAGTGACTTTTATTTGATATAACAATTAAGACATAAAAATTTGCTGAAAGGGCATATATTAAACATGATTATCTTTCATCTCTTTAAAATGCCATTTTTGAAAAAAATTAAATGTTTATCTTAACACTTCTTAAAATTAGGAAACTTGTAAATCATATACATTATGGTAGTAGAATCTTCTTTTTTCAAAACGTGAACATGACTACTTAACTTTTTAAATTAGAGTTTAAAAATTACTTTGCTAATTTTAATAGACCTTATTACTTGGTTTAATTTTTTGTTCTTAGGACACATTTTATTAGATTATGCCATGGCTTTAGGGTTTCATATATGGCAGCATACTATCAGGAATGTAGATACTTTCTTTCTTGAATTTTCTTTGAGTCTAATTAAGATTATAACTACCATTAAAAAATTAAATCTTGCTCCTTTGTTTCTGAATTTCATGGGAGAATAGTTTATTTTGAACTGTACTGATTATTTACTTTACTCAAATTTTTACACTTATACCAACTGCATTAATGTATGAGGAGCAATGTTTCCTGAAAATAATTAGTCTTAATTACAGATTTTTTTCTTCATGGTTTAATTTTTTTCCCTCTTTAAACATTTTTATTTTTTTATTTTTTTAACATCTTTATTGGAGTATAATTGCTTTACAATTGTGTGTTAGTTTCTGCTTTATAACAAAGTGTATCAGTTATACATATGCAGAGAATGAGAACCATGAAACTATTAAAACAAAAAACTGACTGTAAACTCTTGCTCACTGAGAGGAAAACTCATGAGATAGCACAGAATAATGGTGAAGAGTAGAGGTGAAGGGGTTAGAGCCAGATTAAGCTCACTTCAAATCAGCTCTGCTGTCAACTTCTTGGGCAAGATCATCTCTGTGGTCCTCAGTTCCCTCATGTGTAAAATAGAGAAGATAATATCTTCCTCAGACTGTCATTTTCATTATATATATAGGTATATATATATATATATATATATATATATATATATATATATATATATATATATATATATATACCTATATATATAGAGAGAGTTATATATACATAGGCACATTTAAAAGAGTGTGCCTGCTATTTTATAAACACTCTATTAATGTTTGCTATTATTTTTTAACATTTTCACTTAGCTGTTTAAACATTCTACCTTGATTGCAATGATTGTAAAGTAGTGTGGTCTTAGAGCATAGAGGTTGAACATGTGCGACAAAACACACTTTTTTGGTAGGCTACTGTAATTGAATTATTAAATTGTCCTCAAAAGCACAACCACATTGGATCTACTAATTTGAATTTTGTAAGTTTCTAAAAGCATTTAGGGTTTGTTTTTTTTTTTAAGTTCTTTGGAGACATCATTATGAACGTCTACTATCATTTAATTGTAGTTGTATTAAAGTTATGTTGACAAAGAGTTCCATTTAGTGAATGCCTGTTAAACTTGAATTGCTAAAATATAAAAGCTGTAGGCTATGCATTCTCTAACTTGAAATGATCAAAATGTGAATAGTGAAGTACAATTAACATTATGTATTCCACTGAGGTCAATGTAAATAATTTTGTATTATGCTATCTCCCAAAGGAATTTAATATATGAAATGATTAATTGTACAAAAATTGTACTTTCTTAATATAGGCATCCTTAGAGTAATCTAGCTTTATAAAATTCTGTAATTCTTATAATTATAAAGTAGGAAATGAATTTCATGCATGTTTATGGAAAATTTTCATTTATAACATTTTATAAATTTTCATTTATAACATTTTAGCTCATGTTGACGTTTAACATACATGGAACTAAGCTGAAAATAGCTGAAAAAGTGATTGTCATATGCAGCTTTCCCCACAGGAAGTGTGTTTCATGAGAGAGAACTTCCCCCCCCAGAATATTGAATCTGGAATGCAATCTCCCTACCATGAAGTAAAGATCTAGAATCTGCTTTTCCTTCTCCTTTTTTCTTCCTGCTGCAAACAGCCATCCTATAACTAACAGCCACTTTCAGTTTCCTACTTTACTTCCATTACATTTAAACAAAATAAATAATACTCAAAGAAAATAGATTTACATTTTTAAATTTTGTTAAAGTACAGCATTTTATTAAAAGCTAAGATAAATTCTCTGAAACAAAATTGCTCATAAATTTAATGTATGTTAGTGACTGCTATTTACTCTTTATCTGTAACTTAGAACTGAAATTGATAAAAGAGAAATGTAAAGGTAAAATAAGCAGGTTATTTCATTATTTTACATGCTCATTTACGTTTTCACAGCTGCCCTCAGATTCCCCTCAGGTAATACAGCAGTAATTTGCTAGGAAGTGGATTTTTATGACCCATGTTAGTATTGAAAGTAGCAGCAGGCATTAATCTGTCAATTTGTAGTGTTCTAACAACCATGGGCCCTAACTTATTCAACTTTACTACCTTAGGCAACTGCAGAAAATTTGGAGATCTTAGATCTTTTGTTAAATATGGCCCACTGATAATTGGATAATTTTACATTCTGATAGAATTATAAATTATATGTTTCTTGGAAGAAACTTCACATAAATTCACTAATACCCAAAGTAAATGTACCATGAAAAGCAAATCTTATCAGCATTTCGGCTAGTTAATAGGAGTATTATATTATTACCAAAATGACAAACCTTTTGGATACTACTGCAGTTGTCATGTATCATGGTCACTAATATTCCTCAGAAGGTTCAGAAAATAAAGGCCCCTCCTTCTCCTGAAAGATCACTCTCTTCTTCAGGGGTACAGACAGCAATTTGAGAGGGAGAAAGAGGACAGAACAGCAGCCTTAACCTTGGCCATTCAAGCAGTATCAGACGTCACAGGCAGATCCTTCTCAGACCCTTCCTTTTCAATATTAAAAGTTCAGTTATGGATGAATGGAACGTTTCATTTATAACCACTCAGAAATTTTATTGAGTGGTTCTAAAAGTTTACTTTTCAAAGGAAAGCAATAAAAAATAAAATATTTTGCAAAAAGGAATTTTTTTAAGATTTTAAAAAAACTGTTCACAAGTTGTAGCATTTAGCTTCTTTAGCATTTGTCCACGAGTAGTGAAGGGGATGCTCAAGTGACTATTGAAATGTTAGGGTTTGTTAACATTCACCTCGACCAGACACCTTCACATTACAAATTAGGGAGCTCAGAGAGGCTAAGAGACATGCCCAAAGTGACATAGTTGATGAAAAAGCTTGTTCTAAATGAACATATCTTGGCATCCTATATTTATGATTTGCACAATACCATATATAGAATAGGATAGAGCAGGAGTCAGCAACTATGGCCTGTGGGCCAAATGCAGCCTGTATTTTTTTGTAAATAAAATTTTATTGAAGCACATCTATGCTCATTCAATAACATATTATTTATGGCTGCTTTTGTGCTAGATGACAAAGTTAACTAATTATAACACAGACTGTATGATTCCCAAACTATAGAGTGCATACTATTTGGCTCATTACAGAAAAAGTTCACCAACTCCTGGTATAGAGAACTAAGGTATGAGTGTGTGCTAGAAAAGAGAACAATTGCAGTGCTTTAAAAAGTGTTGTTCAATGTGCCTATCAAAAAATAGTTTGAAACTTTACTCTGAATCTCCAATCAAAAATAAAGATTATAGCCATACGTGGATGTTATAAAGGCTGGGTCTCTCATAAGTTACTTTTGTTCCTTTTTTAGAGATCAAGAATTTAAAACCCATTGTATTATGTTTAATGAACAGAAAATGTTAGTATGGAAAGGCTATATAAAAGGTATGGATAATATTCTCTAAATTGTATTCCAACAAAATAGAGGGTAAATGAGAAAAAGAGTCATTGTCAGCAAGGTATAATAGATATAATATAATGTACAGTAAAAAGGAGAAGTGATAGACATGCATTTTCATTCTTGTGCAACTCCCTTACTTTGGAAAGAAATGGTTGTCAATGCCTGTGCATTTCCTTGACAGATTATACCATGGTGCACAATGGCAGCATTTGTCTTTGGTCTGTGGACCTAAGACATTCAGTA
The DNA here is from genome assembly GCF_028023285.1 of Balaenoptera ricei. NCBI lineage: Eukaryota > Metazoa > Chordata > Mammalia > Artiodactyla > Balaenopteridae > Balaenoptera > Balaenoptera ricei. The sequence continues at coordinate 46,611,793 of NC_082643.1, read as the reverse complement.
TTGATGGGACCTTTTTCAGTACAGGTAATAATAAGGTGGTCAGTCATGCAACCGAAAGATCGAGTTTAAAGTTAAAATTAAAGAAGAATTCCCAGCACTATAGCATTTCGTTTTATGCAAAGCTCTTCACCAGCCAGGCTCGTTTACTTGTCATAGGTCCCCAAATGAGAATATAAGGTTGACATGAAAGATACAAACAAGTAAGGTAGTCTCATTCCACAGAAAAGGAGCTAACAGAAACACTAGAACGAGCCGATTACATGACTGAAAAGAATGACAAAAGAGTAATTAACAAAAGTCTGTAATCTCTATCATGTCCTTTAAAAAAATAACATGTCCAAGCAGCAGTTCAACCAAAGGTCATGGTACCTGGCTTCCCAGTCTTCACTGGAGAAGCCACTGGTAAAGAGTCAGTACAATGTGTTTCTTTTGTCACACATAGTTGACTCTCTTAAAATAATATTTAATTTATAGTATCATGGTTGATTTCTAGCAATAAAGACAATGCTTTTTTAACTTTCTACTTGCACTTATATAGATGGGAGGGAAACTGGTGACTTTTGTAGTGTTTAGAGTTCAGGGAGATTCACCTCACCAAACCCTCTGTGTTGACAGATAAGGAAACTGAGGCTCAGAGAGCCTTATTTCCAGAGCTACACAATGTGTAAGAGTGTGGCTGGTAGACTAGAAACAAATGACACCAACCTTCTGTCATAGACTCTGCACAGTACCACTTTAATTCCCTACTTGGAGAACTTTTATTCAGTTTATCTGTTGAGGTGCGGCAAGGAGTTAAGTTATGCCAAAGGGATCCAATTTGAGGACATTTCCTTCAACATTTAAATATTATCGTGCACTTTACTGATACGTGTGCTTGTGGTACTATAAGCTTTGAAACCTATTTAGCCATCCTTCTTAGATCTAGTCATAGGTCCCCAGATGAGAATACAAGGTGGACATGAAAGATACAAACAGGTAAGGTAGCCTTATTATTATTTTTTATTCCAAAAAAAGGGAGCTAGAGACTTCCAGAATCAGAAACACTAGGGCACGCCTATTGGCTGACTAACACATGGAGTCTAAGACTTGGGTCACAGTTTCCTGAGAATATAAGTGCGAGGTTACAGCTCACAGTTTCAGTGACTAGACCAAGTCCCTGACTAGAGTTTCTGGACACCAAAGCTATCACATTTCCCAGTGTTCTATCGTTTCCCCATCAGGATTTTACTAAATTTAAAGTCCTATAACAATGCCAATTGTGATCCACTATGGGAGCATGCAGCCATTCTTATATTCGGTGAACATATTAGAGCACTCAGTTTGTATCAGATTGTCTTAGTCTGCTTGAGCTTCCATAAGAAAATATCATGGAGTAGGTGACTTAAACAACGGAAATTTATTTTCTCACATTTTCTGGAGACTGGAAGTCTGAGATTAGGGTGCTGGCATGGTCAATTTCTGATAAGGACTCTCTTCCTGACTTGCATGTGTCCACTTTCTGAATGTGTCTTCACACAACAGAAAGAACAAGGACAAGCTCTCTGGTTTCTTTTCTCATAAGGATAGTATTCCCATCATAAGTGCAGTAATCCCCTACCACGACTTCATCTAAACCTGATTACCTCCCAAGGGCCCCATCTCCAAATATTATCATACTGGGGATTAGGGCTTCAACATATGCATTTTGGGATGGGGCACAATTCAGGAGCTACACCAGGCATGAAGGATACAGGGATAAGTAAGACATTTCCTCTAGCAGGGAAGACAGATTTAAGAAGAAAGGATCACAATACAATGTGAAGAGTGCCATCAGTGAGTAAATACAAACACTCTAAGGAGTGTAGTGGGCTGTATCATCTGTTATTCATCTCATAGAAGAGATGAAATTTAAGTCAAGCTCAGAAGGACATGGAGATGATTTTGGTGTGGAGAAGACGGAGGCAATTACAATTATTCACAGAAGGACTAGCTACATAACTTGTGAGAGGACCGGTGCAAAATGAAACTGGAGGGGCTCTTGTTCTAAAATTATTAAGAATTTCAAGGCAGTGACAGTGAAGTATTCAAGTATGGACAAAAGGACAAATACTGTATGATTCCATTTATACGGGAGTACCTAGAATAGACAAATTCAAAGAGACAAAGTAGATAAGTGGCTATAGGGGTTGGGGAAGGGGAGAATGGGAAGCTACTTTTTAAGGGATACAGAGTTTCTGTTTGGGATGATGAAAAAGTTTTGGCAGTGGATGGCAGTGACAGTCGCACAACAATGTAAATGTACTTAATGCCACTGGACTGTACACTTAAAAATGATTAAAATGGTAAATTTTGTTATGTCTATTTTACCACAATAAAAAAATAAATAAACCAAGTGTGGGGCTCTTCAGAGTCCAGGGCACTATGTGACAGCTGGGAGGTATGCCCATGAATCCAGCTCTGATTTGCAGCAGCTAGGAAAATGCTGAGTCCTTAGATCTGCTCGAATGCCAGAGGCATATATGTGGGTGTGTCAGGGCTGAGAGGAGATGAGAGCTGGAACAGTAGACTGAGACCAGGTCATTTTGGCCCGTAGCATTGCTTGCCTACCCAATGAGGTTTACCCTTCTTTCCTCTTAATTAGCCACCTGTTTTGTTCAGGTCTTGTGCCCTTGGGCACAGTAACCCTATCTCAAGTTCAGAGCTTAATACTGATTAGCCTGTGAAAACAGAGCAGTACTCAGAGTATTCCCATTGCCAGTGGTTAGTTAAGCAGCAGCCCCAATTCATCTTCACATGTTTTCCTCCATGGAGTGCTAGGAAACACATGTAATCATGTTTCAGGATTAGTCCTGGGGATTTTATAATTCCCCCAAAGTGAACTCCAGTAGTGACACTAGATATCACCCGTAATACTCATTGTATTTGTTTAAATGTAGTCTGTTTTTTCTCTGTGTCTATTTTCTGGCGAATTATTGTTTTCCTCCTGTGTGCACATTGCTTACATTCTGTGTCTCAGAGGGTTACTCAAGATTAATTAGTGGCCCCCTGTGTATAGAAAGTGACAACCTCTGCAGTTAATCATTAGGGAATATCATCCATACTTTGCTCAACAAAATCTAGATGAAAATATTTTATATTTCCATGCAGGTATTAATGGGATGTGTAAATAAATATGCTATGTCCATTAGCTAAATTTTCTGGGTAAGTCTGTCACTATAGATAGAAAAATTTAATAACTGCTAAATATGATATCAGATGAATTACATGAATTTGAAAAATTTTATTATACAGAGTATTATTTTGAAAGACTTGATTTTTGATCATCAAAGCATTTTAAAAACTAAATCAGTATAGTTATGCAGATATAACATCATCATATCTATAACTTAAAAGTCATTTCTGCAAAGTTAGTATATTCATCATAGCATATTTGGCTACATGAACAGTTTCTCTTTTAAATCCAATATCACAGTGGTATTTATCCAGAGATTGCACAACATTTTGCCCTATTTATCACCTTAGTTTAATTACTTTTAAAATTAAGTATATACTTTGTACAAGGTATTGTGCTAGGTGCTATACAGAATTTAATCATGAATAAGAAATCTACCCACAGCTTACATTTCATATGAAAGTACAAATGATTATAACAAGAAAGAGTAGAAAGGGCATCACATGGTTATGGCCACACAGTGGGGGACATTCACATATCATTGAGCTGAACAGGAAAAGGTATCATATGAGTTAAGCAAATGGGATAGGGAGAATCTGTAAGCTGAAATCAAGCAAAGTACAATTCAGCAAGTACTTAATGAAGGGGTCATTCAGGGTAGCGAGGAACTTGTAAAATCAATGACAGGTACCTACTTCAGGAAAAAGGGATGGTTCTGTTTCATGGATATTTAGGGGTAACTAAATGAAGCTAATGGAGGGGGGATGGGTTTGCATTTAATAGGGCCTTTAAAGGCCAGTCTGAGGAGTTTGTGCTTAATCTGTTGTTTTTAGGGAGTTAAAAAATTTATAAATTGCAAATTATCATTCTAAATCTTCTGTCTAGGAGAATTAATCTGTTAACAGTGTGAAGAGTAATTTAAACTGTGGAAGGATAGAGGCCAAGGGATCCAGTTGGAAGGGATACGGTAAACATACAACCTCACAGGAGTTGGCAACTGACTAAATTTGGATTTAAGTACTGTTCTGAATAATCTAGCCAGCCAGGGAAATGAATGTTGGCATTATTAACTGAACTAGGAAAGTCAGGAGAAAAGTTGATTTATGAGAGAATATAATCAATTGTTTAGGCATTTTACAAATTAGTAGGAGCTCTTGAGATTCACTGTGCCAAAATTACCAGTATCTACCTTGGTAATTCGGTGAAAAGTCAATAGTTGTGCAAGCATACCATAGACCTACTACATGGGCTACAACATGCCAGACCCTACTTTAAGTGCTGGGATATTAAGCAGTTAATAAAAGGGACAGAAACTAAGACCCCCCTGTCATGGAGCTTACATTTTAGTGGTAGAAAAACAGCTAAGGACACTTGAATGAAATAGGAGGAAAATCCAGAGAGAGGCTAAACTGGAGTAGAAGTAAAGGAATTGTTTAAAGAAGGAGAGAGTGACCTACTGGGTCAAATGCTGCTGGTAGAGGATGGGGAAGACAAACAAATGGTCATTAGATGTGGCAAGATGAAAGTTGTTGGTGACTTCATGAAGAACTGCTTTGAAGAGAAGGGTGAGGATAGACACCTGAGTGGAGTGGGACCAGTAAAAAGAAGAAGAGGAGGGAATGAGTGTGAAAGACCCTACCATTTATCAGAAGGCTTTGCCATAATGAAGAGTATAGAAAGAGGCCAGTGGCTAGAGAGGAAAGAGGGGTCATGGAGTCGTTGGCTTGTCTGTTTTGAAGTGGATGAAATTGTAGGATATTTGTTTATTGATGGGAAAATCCACTAGAGAAGGAAACATGATGATAAAGTAAGTGAAGAGAAGAATTCTAGAGCAATGTCTTCGAATAGGTGAGAGGCAATGGCATCCAGCATGCAAGTTGGAGAGTTGGCTCTTGGATAGGAGGATGGATGATTCATCCTGTATGATAAGGGAAAACAGAGTTTTGGGGTCCAGATGAAGGGATTGGTAGGTATGATTGAGGGAACATATGGAAGTTCTGTTCTTCCTGCTTCAGTTCTCTTTGCTTCAGAAAAATAAGAATCAAGGAAATTAGCTGAGAATGAGTTTTTTGTGTAACTCTCATCAATAATCAGAAACATATTATTTTATAATAGATTTAAAGGAAAAAAGAGAAAATTTTCATGTTACAATGTAATATGTCTTTTTGAAAGATATTTGTAACATTAGGCAGTACAGGCTGCTTTAGTATCTGTATGAGATATTGATTTTTGCATCATGCAAATTCTAAGATATAGTGTCAATAGCTCTACTATCCATCAATAGGGAAGTAGTTGAATGCATTATGGTACATCCACACTAGAGAATACTGTGTAGTTATTAGAAAATAAATTTGTTAGCTCTACAGCTACTAGACTAGAGGTATTTCCAATATATCTTTGTCAGGTGAGAAAAGCCAGTTACAGGGTAATGTAGTTATTATGATCCCAGATTTTATAAAAACAAAGCATGTGTCTTGTGTGTATTTTTGTATATCATGTTATTAATATGAAAAAGCAATGCAAAAGGATACATAGTAAGCTATTAGCATTAATTGACTTTTGGGGAGTGAGAGTGAAAGAGTGATGGAAGGATTAATAGCTTTATTTTTACATATCTTTTCACTGTTTCACTGATGATAATGAATATACTTTAATTAAAAATTAAAGAGCAAACAGGTGTAGAGACTGAATTATTCAATATCATCCTTCAGTAACACACCCAACACCAGAAACCAGACTTAACAATTCCATTTTATGGTTCTTTTTATGAAAAAAAAACTATATTGACTTTTTTCATATTTTGGACTTTTCATACTACTATCCTATTTTCTTCTTCCTGTAACCCCATGGAATTACAGATCAGTTGGTAATTGGGTTGAAGGAGACAATAATAAGTATTTGTCTAAGTGTTCTATGAAGCCTAATTCAGAAGTTTAGAGAATGCCAACTTCTGTTCCTTGAGTGAATTTTGCAACCTATTTGGAAGAATTTTATGCCTGAGGCAGCTGCTGTCCCTATAATGGGCTTATGTATGACTCTGGGTCTGTTGCCTAACTTCATAGGGCAATATTTCTCATGCTTCATTATGAAATGAAATTTTTTTAAAAAATTATTTATTTATTTATTTATTTTTGGCTGTGTTGGGTCTTCGTTTCTGTGCGAGGGCTTTCTCTAGTTGTGGTGAGCGGGGGCCACTCTTCATCGCGGTGCGCGGGCCTCTCACCGTCGCGGCCTCTCTTGTTGCGGCCTCTCTTGTTGCGGAGCACAGGCTCCAGACGCGCAGGCTCGGTAATTGTGGCTCACGGGCCCAGTCGCTCCGCGGCATGTGGGATCTTCCCAGACCAGGGCTCGAACCCGTGTCCCCTGCATTGGCAGGCAGATTCTCAACCACTGCACCACCAGGGAAGCCCCTGAAATAAGTTTTAAAATGCCTAATTCATAGCAAAACTGTGAACCAAAAAAGAAAAAAGGATATTAGATGCAGAAGTATTTTTCACCTCCACTCTCACTGATCTTTCATCAGTGTTTGTTGCTTTTAGTCAAGCTTTCCTTCTTGAAAGACTTTAGTAACCTAGCTTCTGTGACACAACATTCTCCCACAGAAATCTTACCCCATTTATGTCTTCCAGCTCAGACTTCCTCCCTGAGTTCTAGAGTACCTACTTTACATACAGATGCTCTTCATTAGATCAAAACTGGAAACCTGACATTGCTCAAGCTGAATTCCCCATCTTTCCCATCACTGTTCTCCAATGTTTGCCATCTCAACAAATGTTGAGCGTCCTTAAAATACTTATAGTTCTTATAACTGTAACACACAGAGGCAGAAGAGGGGGAACCAGAGAGACGTCTATCATTTATTCAGTTGTGGAGATGTACTTCAACAGCAAGCAAAGAGGTGAGGCCCACAGTCCAGTAGCCCATGAATTACTTCATCTCATCCTGCCAGAAACTGTGAGAATGAGCTTGGAAGTGGATTCTCCCCAGTTTGAGCCTTCAGAAAGTCTGATATTTAGCATCTTTTATCCACTTTGTTTTTTTCTATTTCCAACTGTATTAGTTTCCTTTTGCTGCTGTAACAACTTACCACAAACTTAGTGACTTAAAACAACACAAATTCATGATTCTAAAATGCTGGAGGTCAGAAGCTTGAAACAGGTTTCACTGGGGTAAAATGAAGGTGTTCGCTGGGCTGCATTCCTTCTGGAGTTTCAAGGGTAGAATCTGTTTCCTTGCCATCTCCAGCTTAGGGTGGCCACCTGCATTCCTTGGTTTGTGATCCCTCTCTCAGTGTTGGGCTGCATCTTTCCCATGCTGCATCTCTTGTGTTTACTTTCTTCTGCCTCTCTCTTCCACTTATAAAGACCCTTATGATTGCATTGGACCCACCCAGATAACCCAGGCTAATCTTCCCATCTCAAAGTCAGCCGATTAGCAAACTTAATTCCATCTCTAACCTTAATTCCCCCTTGCCAAGTCACCAACATATTCTTGAGTTCTATAGATTAGGATGTGAGTGTCTTTTGGGGCCACTATTCTACCTAACATATGGGTTCACCCTAGAAAATGTAGGCAAATTAGACACACACACAACAAAAGGAGAGTAGAGTGGGATGTCAAGTATTTATATAGTAATTGGAGTGAGAGAATGTGAAAGCAAACATGATATGAGTAGCATGAGGCTACGGGGTCAGGAATATCCTTTCTTCTGATGTGTTCTTAGGTGTTCCAATAAAATCACACTCGTACAGTAAGAGTTTAGTGTATGAGTTTGGAAACACAGGAGACTTAAGAGAATAAAATAAATTGGTTATTGGACATAATTAGTGCTTATTTTTTCCCCTATGTCTAGGCCACTTGTGACAGTGAATCTCCTGATGCCACACTTGTTCAGTGTGGCTGGAGCTATGTATGCAGTTGGGAAGCATCCCACAGCAGAGTGGTACCGCTGAGTCCCCGCCTTTAATTAGCTCCCTTTCTTTGGCAAATTATGACCTGTGTCCCCAACTAGAAAATGAAAAATTCTCTTCCACTTCCCCAACCCTATGATTTTTATGGTCCATACTAGTCAAAAATCATATTGCCAGGGAAAACTCCCCTCTATATTGTAGAGGTAGTCTGACTTTTATTTTGCCTTGGAAGATTAGAATGCCATTATCCAAGTAGACGACATTGAGAGCAAGAGGTTTGACTTTATATAATGCAAGTAACTGCCTAGAATTATAGCTGATTTAAATTAATGTTATATTCCGAAGCTGAATTAATTATTTCTTTAGGTCACCCTGTAGCAGTCAGTTGCAAGTCATCTAACTTATGAAATGTAAAATAACTAGGAAAAAATGGAGAACTGATAGCTCTCTGGGTGCTTGAAATGTCTTCCCATCACTTGGATTATTTTTGAGGTGGGGAAGAGACATTTGGCTTCTATTGTGTGGGGTTCTTTCTATTACTTGGCATATTTTCCAAGGCCTTCATGACTCGGAAGTTTAAGTGCTGGTTGTGCCTTTTCTCACAAACAACAGCAAGTAAAAATGAGGAAAGTGCTTGGTAGACATTATCTGCAAAGAATTTTTGTTTAGAACCTGTGTTTTTACTGTGGTTGAATTGCTTTCAGTCCAAAATATTTGAAATTTAGCATGATCTCCAAACATGTGGTTGTTTCACTCTTTAGCTTTTAGGACTGAGCTTTTAACACACAGTCACCAAAAAGGCAGCATCCTTTCCTAAACGTGGTCGTATCTTTGAACCACAAGTTAATGAAAATGGATGATTTCAACTGCCAAACCACAACAGTGCCGCCAGTGTCTGTAATCTTGCTTTGAGCTGGCACAGATGCATGTGTTCTGCATCTGTATTAGAAAGTTTCGCCTTGACATTCCTTCATCCCATGCAATATTTGTTAAAAAAAAAAAAGAAAAAGAAAGGAGTGGACATGCTTCACCCAGATGTGATATTTAGTCAGCCTGGAAATTCTTCCATGATGTCTTTCCTGTCACCAAACAGCACCATGCCAGTGCTGGCTTCCTGCATCCAATTTAAATTGTTGATTGCTGGTGACTTATTATCCTAATTTCTCATCAGCTGATTACAATAGATCTACTGTCCAGAATATGAGTGCTGCAGTTTATTCCAAAAAAAGTCTTATTCTCAGTTTCATGTTTACAAATTCTACATTTAATTAATTATCTCCTGTGTGAGCCACTTTAATTTTTGAGTGTTCTGAAAGGTTAGAAAAAAAGCAATCTAAATCATTTTGAAAGTTTTATCAGAAAACAAGGTCATGTGTCACACTTTTATCATATTCATTCCTGGAAAACAATGCATTTTGACTGGTGATATTCACTGTCTTCTCTAAATCCTAGACTCCAGATAACGTGGAAATTCTTGATATTGTTCTATTCTTCTTTCCACCTTCCCTTTTCTCCCTGCCCCTGTCTCTTCCCTCTCCCTCTTTTTTCTCCTTCCAAACTATAAGCCATATTTTGTGTGCTAATAAAGTAATATAAATGCAGAATGGGTTAATAATATTTAAAAATATAAATAATTACATTTAGTAATATTAAATATTATTATGTAATAATATTTAATAATGTTTTGGTTTTATATTATATTCTCCAATCTGACACTGTGATTTTGAAATATATAGAGTGAAAAAAAAAGACTTGAAATTGGATTTCAATTAGGTTTTTCAGTTTTTTGAATATATAAATATTTCCAAGCACTGGAAAATGAAGTGTAAGAATAGTTTGTTGTTAAAGTATATGAACAATTCTCCTTAAAATAATGTGTCTAATAATAAATATTATGGAGAGACCATCTGTGCCAGACAGTGGACCTGCATGCCCCAGACCAGAGAGCAGTGTCCTTCAAACCATGTGCTAGTGAATGCTAGGGTTTCACAGAAACTCTCTGAACATTCCCTAAAATATAATTTAAAAAACTCTCACGTGCATTGTAAAATTTTTTAGGTCCACCAGTTTGTTTACTTATGAAGACAGGTGTATTTATTTCTGGTATAGACCAGCGGTCCCCAACCTTTTTGGCACCAGGGACCGGTTTCGTGGAAGACAATTTTTCCATGGACGGGGCTGGGAGGGGGAATGGTTCAGGCAGTAATGCGAGCGATGGGGGGCGGCAGGTGGGCAGATGAACCTTTGCTCGCTCGCCCGCCGCTCACCTCCTGCTGTGTGCCAGGTTCCTAATAGGCTGTGGACCAGTACCGCTCCATGGCCCTGGGGTTGGGGACCCCTGGTGTAGACCATGGAATAAACTCTCAATCATGGTGCAGTTGGCTCATCTGATAAATTTTTTATCAAATGGATGACTGTATCTTTGCACTGGTCATGTTAGAAAGAAAAACTCACTTCTGTGCATGTCCCCTTATGTAAAATGGTGGAAGTAACAAATAATTTTCCTACATTAAGAACCATGGAATCCAAAGTTGACTGTGAATATTTCATAAAGCATAATATGTACAGATGTACATCATATAATTTATAAATATACATATATAAATATGCATATATGTGTATATATGCATATATGTGCATAGATAAGTATATGGATAAGCATATATTTATAAATAAAGAGATATAGATAATCCTCAAATATTTTTACTGGTAGAGATGTGTGAACAATAAGTTTAGAGACTACAACTCAAGAATATAGGTTCTATAAAGGAATGGATCTTTTTATCAATATATTTCTTGAACCGAGCACAGTTTATTGCATGTTTAAACATTAATTAATCAATTCAACTCACTTGCATAGAACTCAATTAAAAATCAGTCAAATCTCAGATACATTTGTTTGGTGGATGCTCTTATCTTTGTTGTCAGTTGAATAACGTCAAATAATGTTTTAATGGCAAGTACTAAAATGGTATTACAGATAGATTTCACATGTATTTTATGTTTCCTCTCTATTTTATATTTCTAACAGGGATTCCAAATATTGTTAAGTAACTAGTACAGTAGAAAGCCTCTAAATCTACATTTCATGGCTCACTGGACTATGAAATGATCCATTTCCTCTGAAAGCCCATGGTAGGATGGGTGTTCAAAGGTAGTGAAATACTTGGCTGCAGCCCTGTGCACTCCTGCTCCCCCTAGCTGTGCTGTATCCTAATCATGAGCCATTTATTTTTGTTTCCCTACCTGTGTATGCTAGTTGTTCTCTTATTTACTATTACATTAAATTTAATATTTAATTGTTCACGTAATTGAATGTTACGTAAGGAGATGAAATACGGGAGCAAAAAGAAATGTTGTTTCTAAGAAAAGTAAGGTAAATGCTTTGGAAAGTTTTGGTTAAAATCACAGTTACATTAGGTGTAGAAAAAATAATTATAAATTATTGGAAAAAGAATCATAAAAATCTAGATGATTTTCATGTGCCAGTTGCTTCTAAATATCTTTGAGTTCCTGTCATGTTTTAAAGAAACAGATACTGGACTTTATAGATGATGCATAAGGTCTGAGGAGCAGCTGCTTACTTGGAAAAGGCTTATCCATAGTTTTAAAATGGGATAAATTGGAAGATTGGGATTGACACATACACACTACTATATATGAAATAAATAACTAATAAGGACCTACTGTATAGCACAGGGAACTCTACTCAATACTCTGTAATGGGAAAAGAATCTAAAAGAATCTAAAAAAGAGTGGATATATGTATATGTATAACAGATTCACTTTGCTGTACACCTGAAACTAATACGACATTGTAAATCAACTATACCACAATAAAAAAATTCTTTAAATGGCCACTATGTGGACCTTTGTATGTTTTACATGAAAAATTAAATTGTTTGTATCCTTTCAAAATCCTCTCCTTAACTGTTTTTTTGACATACAGACTACTTACCAGTCTAACTGTGTCAGTGAAGAGGCCTTCTACCATAATTCAACTTTGACATTTCCTTTTATTCCTCTTTCATGCTTTTGGGGCAATGTTATTGAAAGATCTTGAGACTGAAAAATAAGGAGTTAAAAATCTATTACCATTTGCAACTTAATTGTGTGAGTCATGATTTTTTGATATTGTACAAGCTAGAGAAAATTCAGAAATAAGTGAAAAAGTACAGCTGTTAGGCATGAAAATAAATGTTACTCAGCTTCTCTTTTCAAATATCTCTCAAAACAGCCTCATTGTTTTCACTGATTAACTACAAAATAAGTAAAGATCATAAATGCAAACATAAACAAGAAATTCTAAAGCACATTTTAATATACTGGGAGATTTATGTAAGTTTTCATCAAAATAGTATTTCTTTATCAAAATATGCTTCAAATACTCTATTTTAGAGTGTTCAAAAGTGATTCAGATCCTGCCTGGGCTCTCTAGAAAGAAGAGTAAGAACAGGACAATATCAGATGGATACAAAGGAAATCAGTGGGTGGTGGGCTTCCTTCCCAGTAAGGGAATAGGGGAGACTTCACATAGGAAGTAAGTTTAAACTCAGCCTTAAAATTTTCTGGCAGACAGAGGGAAAGGTAATTGCAGAGAGGAAACTCAGCAAAGGATGGTACAAGAGAAGTGGAAAGTTCTTATAAAGAAGGGTAGAAGCAATTGGTCCTGGAATCAGGGAAGGGAGGGAGCTGCCTGAAGGCCAAGGCATTGGACCTTTTAAGTAAGTGTCTTTTTTGAGCCACTGACGTTGCCTGAGTCTGAAAATGACACTGATTGTTAATTTATGGAACATCTGTTAAGAAGGGTATGAAGTAATATGGGAGAAACTGTGAAATGATGACTAATTCTTCCTGTAGGGAATCTTCTTCATAGAGGAGATGACACTTCATTTTAACTTGATGAATCCATATTTTGGATCTACTTACTGGGCATAATTTGAAGGAGGTAGAGACCAGAGGCAGAGACAGTGATACTGATATGGTGCAATGGAAAATAATTTATGACTTTAGTCAAACAATTTCCCTTCATTTTAAGGTAATTACTGTTGAAGTTTAAAAATAAATTCCAAATCAGCGGAATTTAAATTAAGAAATTATCATTTCCTTCTGCTTTATTTGTCCTTTTCTCTTACATTCAGAAAGTCCACCACTAAGTGTCTTGGAGGTATTTGACTGAAGTGAAAAATTAATTTAAAAAACCTTTAGATCAAAACTGATCATTATTTCTAAATAAAATGAAATATAAAATGAAAATACAATTTTATTGTGTAGAAAAATAAAATGTTTGCTCAAATTGTATTATTATCAAAAGACCACTAAAATTGGATTTTAAATGTTTTTGAAAGATTCCTAATTGTTGTCATATGGTTCAGTTTCATGTTTGTTTAGGCATTAAGGAGTTTCCTTTCATAAATCACTGAAAAATATGTTCCTTGTGAAATGGACTTTCAGTTTTATTCATGATTAATAAGGGAAAGAAGTACAATTGTGTCTTTTTTTTTCAGTGCTGTACGGGCTTTCATTTGAGAGGCTAGCTTGTAAATAAGCAAAATAGTGACAAAATAGCTTCATAATACAGAAATGCCTTATATAATACATGTGGTATAAGAAATATGAATACAGTTCATATATAGAATCATTTAAAAATATGTTGGGAAGGTTAATATTTGCAAGCATTTGCAGAATTCATAGTATTCACATATTGAGAGCTGTAATTTTTGTGTATTAGGTATTTATTTTTAAAATAACAATTTTAAATTAATACTCAATGAAAAACTTTTTAGAAACATCAGTAAGACAAAAAAAATTACTTTTTATCCTACCATCCCCCCAAAATACTTTGTAGGATATATCTTTTATGGTTACATAAAACTATGTAACCTATTTTTTTTTTACCGTTTTCTTACAAAAATTATATTGATATATCATTTTTTAAACTTCAATTCTTTACTTAGCATACCCCGTTAACATCTTTTTGATATTCTAAATCAGTTTTTAAGAACAGGATCTTAAGGCTTACACAAATGTTATCATATTGATATATCATATTTTATTTAGTCAGTCATCTGTGGTGGGCATTTACGCTGTTCATGTTGCCTCTAATGTAACCATGAAGGTGAACTACCTGAGACCTAAATATTTGTGCCCATCTCTTAGAGGACAGTACAAGGATGTAGGCAGTAAGAGTCTTAAGGCTTTTGATTCGTAGTGTGAAACGGCTATCCAATTTAAATGCCTACTTTCTCTAAACTCTCCCATCCTAGGTAGCATCATTATTTTTGTTATTTTTATTCTTTGTAGTTTTCTGCTTAAAAATCATGTCTTTGGTATTGAACATGTTTTACATTTATTGGCTATTTATATTTTTGTGCAGATAAGAGTCATAGGAGGCACCCTGAACTTGTGCCCCCATTCATTTCCAGTGACTCCACCCTGGCCATCTGTTTCCTTTCCTCCTTCCCTCTCACTGCTACAGTTTTAGGGCTTCATTTTTACTCAGCTAGATTATGTATGTAGTAACAAATTAAAAATTACAAATGACCTCCTTATTGACCTATCATATTGCCTACTCAAATTTATTCTCTACACAGAGTGAACATCCTAGAACATCGATCTATCAATATCATCCTCCTGTTCAAAAACCATTTCACCTCAATATCTGTATCAGTGGTCTCCAAAGTGCAAACCTTAAGGGTGTGGGCAAGACAAACCAGTGTAGTGCAGGAAGAAAACATTAACACTTATATTTATATTTGGTTTTTTGTTTATTTTTTATTGAGGTATAATTGACAGTATAACATTGTGTAAGTTTAAGGTGTACCACAAGTCGATTTGATACGTTTATATATTGCAATATGATTAAGACTGTAGCTTTAGCTAATGCCTCTATCACATCACATAATTATAATTTCTTTTTTGTGCTGAGAACATTTTGTGTTTGTTGTGCATATATAAAATTAGGAAGAAATTAATCTTTATTAGTATTAAAATATGTATTGGCTGGATTGGCACTGTTTTTTTTTTTTTCCATCCAGTCTATATAGTCTATGGCCATTGGTTATGAACAGTAACAAGGTATATTGAGGAGCAAGTGGGAATTTAAAAACTCTAGCAATTGGCTAGTGGTACCTTTACTTATTTTCTTCCTTTCAGCATATATTAATGTATTGCAGTTCATGTGTGCCAAGTTAATTGGATTTACTGATTATAATATCTAGTTTTAATTAAACTAACCTTCAGAAAATGGACAAGAAACGAACAAATATTTCTGCAAAATGAAAGAAAAGGAGAGAGGGAGAAAGGGAGAGGGGAGAGGAAGGCAGGAAGGAAGGGAAGGAGGGAGGGAGGTTGGGAGGATGGAAGAAAGGAGAAAGTGAGGGTGGGAAAGAAAGAAAGCCTGCTGATTAGGAATAATACTAATGATGAACACACAAGTAATACTTTGCAAGTGGCAGAGCTGACCCTTCTACATGTGGTACAAACTCAAATAATTCACATTGGAGATAAAAACAGTGGTGAGCTAATTAGAATAAGAAGTTGGCCAAACTAAATTAAATTTTAAATTAAATTAGATTTTAGAAAGAAGACAGTTGGAAATGTGGATTTACAGCCACTATCTTTAACAATAAATCTTACTGGAAGTATATACTGAGGCTTCAGCTATTAGTAATGAAAATATGAGGCTCCAACGATTTGCCAAGTCAAGGACCTAGAACCTGAAGACAAACCAATTTTTGAAGCAAACTCTTGCTTGCTATAGGAGAGAACATTTGAAAGCTGATTTGAATATGTTCCACTATTATATTATTTCATTGCTGAAAATAATTTTAGGACTATTCCAAATAATCATCTGTGCATTTAAAATTTTAGAAAATAAATCTTTAAATCTTTTTGATTATTTTTAAATGAAGAGGTTTTTGTGATTTTTGGGAACTATTTGTTGAAAATAAAAACTGTATTCTTTAAACACTGTCTTTCCCACACGTTACTGAATAAATTTTCTAAGTGAGGAAAATCTTCCTTTAGGGAGATTAGATTAAATAAAAGACATTTAAAAAATAGATAAAAGCTGCAATATCTAATATCTTTCAATTAATTTGTCTGGAAAAAAAATAACATTAGAGAAGATGAAGATTTGCTAGCTGAATTTTAACCAAAAAAATCGTTTAATTTGTGGATGTAATTGAAAAATGAGTGTCATGATTTAGTGAGTGCATCTTGGTTTGTAACTTTTCTACTTGCATCTAAGTAAGTTTGTGAGTTATCTTTTTTCGTTTCTGACAGACATCAAGAGCAAGTGGGCAGCTAATCCAAATTTAGAACCAGATTTTTAAAGCACTATTTTACAAAGTGTTAGATGTAAATTTGGGGGGGGGGAATGAAACATGTTTATTTAAAAAATATTCTAAACTAAAAATAGAACTACCATATGACCCAGCAATCCCACTACTGGGCACATACCCTGAGAAAACCATAATTCAAAAAGAGTCATGTACCACAATGTTCATTGCAGCCCTATTTACAATAGCCAGGACATGGAAGCAACCTAAGTGTCCATCGACAGATGAATGGATAAAGAAGATGTGGCACATATATATACAATGGAATATTACTCGGCCATAAAAAGAAATGAAATTGAGTTTTTTGTAGTGAGGTGGATGGACCTAGAGTCTGTCATACAGAGTGAAGTAAGTCAGAAAGAGAAAGACAAATACCATATGCTAACACATATATATGGAATCTAAAAAAAAAAGGTCATGAAGAACCTAGGGGCAGGACGGGAATAAAGATGCAGACCCACTAGAGAATGGACTTGAGGACACGGGGAGGGGGAAGGGTAAGCTGGGACGAAGTGAGAGAGTGGCATGGACATATATACACTATGAAATGTAAAATAGATACCTAGTGGGAAGCAGCTGCATGGCACAGGGAGATCAGCTCGGTGCTTTGTGACCACCTAGAGGGGTGGGATAGGGAGGGTGGGAGGGAGATGCAAGAGGGAGGAGAAATGGGGATATACGTATATATATAGCTGATTGACTTTGTTATAAAGCAGAAACTAACACATCGTTGTAAAGCAATTATACTCCAATAAAGATGTTAAAAAAAATTCTATATTTCATCTCTATTGCATCCTTTAAAAAATATATTTGATGTGTGTTTAAACATACATCCATGTTAGTAAAGTAATAAATATATATGTATATATTTATCTATTTATAATAAACAAAAAAGGCACAAACTTAAAATACTTCTGTGTTTTATTTTTACTTATAGTGCATATTCTTTAAAAGTTTAATAAAATAGCATAAATTTAGGATAGTTATGGAATATATGCTATTTAGGAAAGGCAGGATAAAATTAAAATTAAAAGTTTTGACAAGATAAAAAGGGCTATTCATAATCCTGACCATCTAATTTAAATATAGTGTATAATAAATTTCACTATCTGGTTTCCCAGTTCTCCTAGAGGAAAGTACTTGTGAGGTAGGCACAGGCAAAAAAAAAAATGTGAGGAGACAGCTGACATCCTGAAATCAAAGGGAAAATTAAGAACTATCTCAAAAGGGGTTACTTAGTTGTATAATACTTTACATAATACAAGATGGATATTCATGATGGTATCAAGAAACACTTCGTTTTTATATTAAAATGGTTTTGATTTTCACTAAAATTATTTGAAGTTTATCACTTGAATTATTACACTCCAATATTGAAATTTTTTCATAGTCTAAGATACTTTTTCTCAATAAATTAGACAGCCATGTAGTGTTCTTTTCTTGCTGGACATTTCATGTGAGTGTTTTATGAAATTATTCACTGCCATGAAGTCTGTGTCCAATTTTTTCACATACTAGTAATGTCTGTTATGTAGATGTGGGTATGCATAGTGTGCTAATTAAGGAGAATTCATTTTTATATACGAATGCAATAGGCAAGCATTAAGCTGATTGTTTTTTATTTCAGATGCTCACTTGTTGCAATTACTCCATTTCAGGTATAAGATTTGCTTCAAATTGTGGCTAACCTGATTATAAAGCTCCATGATGTTGGAGTACTGGGGAATGATAGGCATCTTCTGAAAGCTGATTAAGAAGATCAACAATATTAATACATTATTGGGTTCATGTGTATCTTTCTAATTGCTGATGTTCAAGGAAGATGAAGCATATTTAGTGATTCATTATGTTCTTAGGATAAAGAGAGGCACAAAAAGAAAGGCATAAAGTTAGATGGCAGGTATTTAGGTGGTATTTACTGGTCAGTGTAGATGACTCATGGAATTTTCTTAAATTCTGCGGTGCTCCAAAACCTGATAGTTCTTATTAGGTCTTGTCAGACGCTATACTAAATAATGTGTTTATGGTTCTTGGTTTCTTTCCTTTTTTCAGCTTTTTGGTCACGCTGTGTTTCAGGTCTGATTAATCTTATTGTGAAGTCTTCTGACGTAAATGAATGACTATCCGGAGATAAAATGTCAATAGAAATTTAAAGTAAGCACACAACTGTAAGAGTGTTCACAGATACACCACCTATATTGCACTGATTTATTAATTTGTGCCATTTTATATTCATTATTCTAAATATTGTTTTTAAAAAATAATAGATATTTCCACTTATATAAGTAAGAAATATTCCAAGACTTCTGTTTCCTCGTTCCTTTAGTCAGAGCCCCCCCGACCAAGGGAATATTTTCATAAAAGACATTAAGGGTGAATTCTAGGCAATGCCACCTAATTATCAATATTAACTTATTACTTTTATTTATAAAAATAATATCCTAGGAGTTTGTATTCTGCACAGAATTAATGAAAGACAGTGAAGGTTTTCAGTGATATTGATTAACTTGAATAGGTTTTTTCCATTAAATTATTGATAACATATCAGTTGTCCATTTATCATTTCCAGTAATTATTTGCTAAACAGTCTCTCTAGCATAGTGGATAGAAAGAAAGTATTTACTATGAAGTAAAGGTGACACTGAAAAGTACTAAGATAAGCTATCTTCCATTGGTGCCTGATACAATATCACTGAAATGCTTATTTTAAAAACCAATATTCTGGGGCTTCCCTGGTGGCGCAGTGGTTGAGAGTCTGCCTGCCAATGCGGGGGACACGGGTTCGAGCCCTGGTCTGGGAGGATCCCACATGCCGCGGAGCAACTGGGCCCGCGAGCCACGATTGCTGAGCCTGTGCGTCTGGAGCCTGTGCTCCGCAACAAGAGAGGCCGCGATAGTGAGAGGCCCGCGCACCGCGATGAAGAGTGGACCCCGCTTGCCGCAACTAGAGAAAGCCCTCGCACAGAAACGAAGACCCAACACAGCCATAAATAGATAAATAAATAAATAAATAAATAAACCCCCAAAGTTAAAAAAAAAAAAAAAAGACCACATTGAAAAAAAAAAAAAATACTAGAGTGCCAAGAGTTAAAAAAAACAAAACAAAACAAAAACCAATATTCTGGAATCATGGCAGGAAATACATTTCATGTGTCTTAAATTTGAACCTATATAAAAGCTAGAAAGGATACTGGGTAGACACACTTGGTATGGTAAGTGGGTCCTGCAGCTGTGTTGGCTTCACAAATGCTTTGCATGTGTCATTCTTGAAGAGCGAATAATAAAGCGGTCCCCTCATCTTCCAAGGGCATGAGAATATTTTTTTCCTTTTAATAATAGTCCCAAATATTATCTTCATTTTATTTCCTTAAAATGTTTGAAACAGTGAGTAGACACTTCAACTTGAAGATACAGCTGTTCAGTTGATCAGGCACAAAAGAAGCCCAACAATATCCTCAAAGTGAAATTGAAATTGTAATTATGTGGATTTTAGCTACTGAAATTATAAACGTGGGGACCCTTCAAGGAAAGCTGGAAAGCTGCCAGCTGCGTTTTATGAAAACATTTGCAGATATCACAAAGAAATTTACATTTTGTCACCCTCTTCCCTTTGTTGACATGTAAACCATCTCCCTGCTCTCTACCACGTACTTCTTCTATTTGAAGGTGGAAGTCAGGTGGTTTGAAGTTGCTTTAATGATTTCCTCTCATCTGCTCAAAATGAGCAGCTGCACTAAATTGTGCAACATCATTTTGAATATGCATAGACCAATGCTCAGTTCTGATTAAAAAGAAAGTGTGACTTTATCTTCTTGGCTATTTCAGTTTGCATTGAACATTTTTAAGGCAGAACTATTATTGTTGCATTTTGATACTGTACAAAATGGACTCTTATTGTTAGGGGGCCTTTGAGATATATTTTTACTTAATGTACACTTTGAAAATGTTTAGAAAATTCTTTGACAAAAGCTAGAGAAATTTTTCCTTTTCAAATTTCCAAAAAATTCTATTTAGTTTTTTTTATGATTACCCCTCAAAATTATTAATACAATTTTGGGTTATTAAAGATAGTCATTTGCTTTTATCAAAGCCATGTGAAATAATTAATGTACTCCCTGCCATATATTTCTTGTTATTAGGACAAAGCTAGATCTTTGTGACTTTTCATTAGCTTTCATTTTTTTAATTCAATTCTTGTGTCTGTCCAGCCATACATTTCTTCTATTTTTAAATTATTTCTTTTTTAATTTTTAAAAAATTTTAACATTTTGAAAATGTTACCTCTCTGAGCATACCTTATTATTAACTTAAATTTTAATTTCTTATTTATAAAATAGCTTTGGATTTTTTCATAAAGAATCTCCAAACAAAAAGAAAAATGTTGGGCTTCCCTGGTGGCGCAGTGGTTGAGAATCTGCCTGCCAATGCAGGGCGCATGGGTTCGAGCCCTGGTCTGGGAAGATCCCACATGCCGCGGAGCAGCTGGGCCCGTGAGCCACAACTACTGAGCCTGCGCGTCTGGAGCCTGTGCTCCGCAACAAGAGAGGCCGCGATAATGAGAGGCCCGTGCACTGCGATGAAGAGTGGCCCCCACTTGCCACAACTAGAGAAAGCCCTCGCACAGAAACGAAGACCCAACACAGCCATAAATAAATAAATAAATAAATAAATAAATAAAAAATAAATCTACTAAAATATTTGAATATTTCGAAAATTAAATCCTATTTTAAAAAAAAAAAAAAAAAAAAAAAAAAAAAGAAAAATGTTGATTAGCATTTGTATTTGGGGTCAGCATCTACTATTTAAACTAATGCTGAAAACATGTAACTTTCATCTATAGTAATCTTGTTTATTCCATGAAGATTCTAAATGCTAAAGGATTCCTTGGAAGGAAAGTTAACACTTAAAGCATAAAAATAGTTTTGATACCCATTATTATGAATTTTGAAGTAAAAAATGATTTTGAATTATCAATATTTTAAAAATATTTTCTAAATATTGATAATGCAAAAGTATCATTAAAATATTTTTTTAATATACTACTTGTATGTCTCAAAATTATGAGACATCTGGGGTTAGAATTGTTTACCGTGGCTAAATCTATTGCTCACTTCTAAGACTTGATTGAATTCTCTTTCTAGCATTTGATAGTATTAGTCATTCAAGCTTTTTGCCTTATTCTAACTCTCCCTCCTACTCCAGACCTGGTACTTTTTCATAGCAGCATCTCATGTCACTGCTAGCCTCTTAAATATGTCTGAATTTTATTCATGTTTGTATATTCCTTTCTTATTAAACTTACTCTACCCTGGGTACTTCTTTTTTTCCCCAAGTTTTCACCTCATGCTCAAGGCTAACAGATCTTTCTTCATCTCAGCTCTCTCCTATGAACTCCAGAACCATATCATCAAGTGCTGCTGGAAATCTCCACTGAGTTGTTCTACAGACACTTTAAACTCAGTTTCTCCAAAACAGAACTTATTATTTTTCATTTCCCCCTATTCCAAGCCCCGTGTTTCCCCACTACTACTTGAAAAGGCCAGGAGCGTGGACATCATCCTATAGATAATATCTTCCTTCTCACCTAATCTTCCACAATACTCATCAAGGCTTATCAATTTTAGCTTTTCAATACCGATAGCAGAGTATCTCATTCAACAGCCATTCCAGCCCCTTTCTATTTTGACTTCTCAAATTCTAGATGCTGGAAAATAATAAAATTACATATTTCTAGACTGTCTTGCAACTAGATTTCTACTTGTGACATAGATACCTCCAAATAGGGAGGAGCTAAGCAAGAAGATTCAGTAGTCACACTCACCAAGCACCATATCTTCTGTCAAACCTTGATGGTACCATCTGATTATTTTGGACAGCTGAAGCAGAAACCCTGACATCAAAGTTCCCAAGGGATGAAGAGTGATTGAACATTTCTTATGACTGACTTGCCTTCAATTTCCATAGTCTGGCATTCAAGGCTCTCCAAGATCAGCTCATCTACTTTTATTTTCTTTTTGTCCTTCCATTACTCTGTACTACAGACAAACAGGACTGCTTTTGTTATTCATACCTAAACCAGAATTTCCTGTGGTCAAGCCTTTATTCTGCATTTTCTTCCCATAATCGGCCCTAACCTCACCCCTACTAATGTAATCTTCCAGTTCCTAGATCACTCAAATTCTATTACTTCTCTTATCGTTTTATGCATTGGAATTCATTTATTTACATGATGATTTTTTTCTGTTCTCCTCTTTTGTAATTTTCTTTAAGAAATAGTTTATGTTTTTTTCTTTGTATCCCCACAGCTTTTAGCTTTCAGTTTTTGGACCTTGAATATTTAAATATTTTGAGTGTATGCATGGTTTTGATTAAGGATTACTGAGATATGAATGGAGTTATTGACCAACATTTTATATTGTGGTAAAATACACATAGCATAAATTTTGCTGTTTTACTTTTTTAAACTGTACAGTCAAATGGCATTAAGTATATTCAGATGGCTGTGCAACTATTAACACCATCCATCTCCGGACTTTTTCATCTTTCCGAACAGTAACTTTGTACCCATTAAACCAAAACTTCCCATTCTACAATAGCTAGCCCCTGCCCCACAGAACCACTCTTCTGCTTTCTGCCTCTATGAATTTGACTACTCTAGGTACCTCATGCAGGTAAAATCACATGGTATTTTTCCTTTTGTGACTGTTTATTTCACTTACATACTGTCCTTAAGGTTAATCCAGGTTGTCACATGGTCAGAATTTCATCCCTTTTTAAAACTGAGTAGTGTTCCATTGTATGTATATACCACATTTTGTTTATCCATTCATCTGTCAATGTACATTTGGGTTGCTTCCACCTTTTGGCTGTTGTGAATATGCTGCTGTGAACATGGGTGTAAACATATCTGTTCAAGTCCTTGCTTTCAATTATCTTGGGCATATATCCAGAAGTGGAATTGCTGGATCATATGGCAATTCTATATATAACTTTTTGAGGCACTGCTCTACTGTTTTTCATTGTGGCTATACCATTTTAAATTCCCACAAGCAATGCTCTAATTTCTCCATATCTTTGCCAATGCTTGTTATTTTCTGTTTGTTTGCTTGCTTTTTGATAGTAGCCATCCTAGTGGGTGTGAAGTGGTGTCTCTTTGTGGTTTTGATTTAATTGCCCTAATGATTAGGGATGTTGAGCATCTTTTCATGTGCTTATTGGCCATTTGTATGTCTTCCTTGGAAAAATGTTTATTCAAGTCCTTTGCCTTATTTGTTAATAGGGTTGTTTGTTTTTTTGCTGTTGAGTTATAGAAGTTCTTTTATATATTCTGGATATTAATCCCTTATCAGATATATGGTTTGAAAATATTTTCCATTTTGTGGACTGTCTTTTCACTCTGTTGATAATATCCTTTGATGCATAAAAATTTGTAATTCTGATAAAGTCCAATTTATCTACATTTCTTTGTCTGTGCTTTTAGTGTCATAGTTAAGAAATCATTGCCAAAACCAGTGTGATGAAGATTTTTCCCCTTTTGTTTCTTCTAAGAGTTCTATAGTTTTAGATCTTATGTTTAGGTCTTTGATCCATTTTGAGTTCATTTTTTGATTATGCTCTAAGGTAAGAGTCTAACTTTGTTCTTCTACATGTGGATATCCAGTTTTCTCAACACCATTTGAAAAGACTATTCTTTCTCTGTTGAAAGGTCTTGGCACCCTTGTTGAAAATCGTTTGAGAATACATGTGAGGGTTTATTTCTGGGTTCTATATTCCATTCTCTTGGTCTATACGTCTCTTTATGCTGGTACCACACTGATTACTTTGTAGTAAGTTTTGAAATCAGGATATGTGAGACCTCCAACTTTGTTCTTTTTCAAGGTTGTTTTGACTATTTGGGGTGCCTTGAAATTTCATATGAATTTTAGTTATCAACCACATTTTTTTGTCCTCTTTTTGCTCGGCCACACAAATGGACATAGAATAAAAGCAATTAGTATTCCATCAGTTTTTTTAGTGCAGGAGAATATTGCATATTTTTGGATATTAATAATACCTGAACCATTAGAATACAAAGAAGACATTATTTTGTAATGGAAACAACCTTGGATAGCAGTTGAGAAGTTGAGAAATTCTGATTCTTACCTCTAACTAGCTATGTGGTCATCAGCAAGCTATTTAATCCATCTGGGCCTCAGTTTCTTTATCCTTATACTGAGGGTGTTGAAATGGATTACATCTAGATGTGTTCTAACTCTGAAATTTTTGTGAAAAATATAATCTTTGGAAATTCTGCATGATAGCATTTTAGTTCCTTTCCCTACCTACTCCTAGCTAATATTATGATTATGAAAAATAGTCCTTCTCTCTATCGAATGTATGTGTAGCCCTTCCTGTGGCAAAGGGAAATCTCTTGTGAGTTCTGTACATGCATATGTTTGTTAATGCCCCATCAGTCAGGAGGTTGATGAGGTGGAAGTTTAACAAAGGATGAAAGACAACTTGTACCCAGGTGTGCAGAAAGGAGTAAGTTGGGTAAACAAGAAAAAATCACAAGGGGTTAGCACCAGAAGCAAACAATTAGGAGAGGCCAGTGGAGGAAAGGAGGTGGGAAGCTTGTAGAACTGGAAAGTTTGGGACTGGAATGCTGGAAACTGGGGCAGTAGAGGACATTTCCACTTATGCATCTGAACTAGAATTAGGACTACCCACATCTTTAGTTGCCCAGGGACCTAGAGATATAGAAGCAGAGAAAAGGAGAGAACTCTTCCTGACGTGTTGAAAGGGAAGAGTGAAGCATAAAAACTGTGTTAAATTAGAAAGAGAATGTAATGTAGCATAGCATTAGCCAAAGGTAATTTAACAGATGGCAAGATGTGTAAGATGCATAATTGTGATCCTGACCAGTAACTACAAAATATTCAATAAAGTCCCCTAAGCTCATGAATGCTTTGTGTGAGAAACATTTTGGTGTGTTTAAACTGCCAAAGGGCTAATTCTCATGCCTGCATCCATGTAGCCCAATTCAAAGGCAGCCCTTGAATTCAAGAACTTGGAGAATATTAGACCACCAAAAGTTCCCAGAACTTTGGGGAAGGCCTTGGAAACTTACAACTTTAGAAACTGGTGGAGAAAAGAGATACAAGGTGATAATGGAATATAAGTGAAAGAGAAAAGGGAGAAATTAGCTGTTGAATGGGCTGATTTCAGTGGGATATACAAAAAAGGTCAATTTTATTCTTCTCCAACCACTGCTTTTAGATTTGTCCTGTGGAATCTGCCTTCCTTTTCCCTGGACAATATCACAGGCTTAGTTTTCTGTTTTTTTCCCCACTAAAAATAGTCTTACGGTTAATTCAAATTCACTTTCAGTTTTTAAAAGTCCAGTCCAGTCTAAATCAAACTTTTAGTCTAATGCACAATTATTATTATCAGATAAGGTCTCACCTTACATTTGGGGTAGGAAACTGTGATCTGTTTTGTTGTTTATTTCATATTCTTTTGAATAAGAAGAACAATAGCTAAAATTTGAGTGCTAAGCTGTGCATTCTATATGCATAGTGCATTTATTCTTTGTGACAACCATATTATTGCCTCCATCACATAAATGAGGGAACTGAGACTGAGAAGGTGAAGTCCCTTTCTCAAAGGTCATATTTTCACTGCTTTTAGGCTAGATCTTCCCCACTAAGGCAGCATTTTACGCATATCACTTAGATTTCATTTTTCAAGTTTCACCCTATCAAATCTGGCCCGTTGAGATCCTTCCAATGTTTCTGACATCCTACCCCTTTCTCCTAGCTCTTGAAGGCTGCCAATGGATAAAACCTTCCCTGTCATCATCCCAATTGTTGATAAGACGGTTGAACAGATTGGTACCAAGTGCAGAGCCCTGAGGTCGTCTGCCAGAGAGCAGTTCTTATGTTGTATCAATTCATCCTTCAATGTTCTATGCAGGCTGCTGATTTACAGGTTGTGAATTAACTCTCATTCAGCCCATTTTTAAAAACCTGGTCCACAGATTTTGTCAAATTCTTTTTTCTTCTCTAGTATAACACCTTTATCTTACAGACAATATGAGAATGAATTTGCTGTTCTATGGGCTGATGTGGTGATGGTGGTTGGCAGAATACAGTGTAAGTATGAAGCCTCTATAAACTATTATTTTTAAGTTCACAAAGTGAAAATATC
The DNA here is from genome assembly GCF_028023285.1 of Balaenoptera ricei. Lineage (NCBI taxonomy): Eukaryota > Metazoa > Chordata > Mammalia > Artiodactyla > Balaenopteridae > Balaenoptera > Balaenoptera ricei. The sequence continues at coordinate 46,585,202 of NC_082643.1, read as the reverse complement.
TCACGGGGTCTCCCAATACATTCTGCTCCATGCAAATACATTAATAATTATATTATTTATTTCTTAAATATGTATAAGTCCTCATGCTTCTTAGTAACAAAACCTAGTGCCTGATGTCTAAATTTTCATAAACTCAAAAGTCTTACAGAAGTTCCCCTTGACCATTCTATCTAATATTTTCTTATTTTATCATTACCAAAAGATGTTTAATAGAGGAGACTGGTATTTATTTTATAACATAAAACCTACAGGGTTACCTGGAAAATCTCCATTTTCTTTTAACTAACCTAATGTGGATCTATCCACATTGAATTTAATGAAATATCTCTTGAACATATTTGTATTTTTAGCTTTACTTTTAAGGTTAATGAGTTCCATATGTTTACTACTGAACTGCCTAAAATAAGTATTTTAGAACTTTTTTATAATTTTAGTTTTGAAAAATAGGAATAGCACAAAATTTATGAGATATTTATTGAGTACATACTATTTACACAGTGCCTTATCCATAACAGATGCTCAATAAGTATTTATTTAAAGAGCTTTTGTGTTATGGAAATCTCATGTATTTTCTTTTCTGTATTATAAAATGTCTTTCTTTGAGTGTCAAGGAGTGCACAATAGTTCTAGTCTTAATATTTGGCGGAGTGGTCCATTTTTATAAGTTTTAGGATTTTATAGACTTTAATCATATCTATTTTTAAATTTCACTTTCTAAACTGGAGTCCCAGTTGTTTCTAATATAATCTTGTATGAGAGCTACATACCATCCTTGCTAATTGCAGTTGTCCATTTCTGAATCTTTGCCAGAGTAGTTGTATCTTTTCTGTTCCACAACTGATTAATCAGAATGTAAGCTTCTAGGTATGAGTGACCATTATTCGTTGTTCCAGGGCATCTTAAGATGTTTTTCTTCGTTTTATTTCTGTCATTTATCCTGAGATATCTATTTTTTAATCTTTCTAACTATTATATGCTGGTTTAATTCTTTAGAATCAGGAAGTCATTAATATTATCTAAACTAGACTCCTTCTCTTTGAAATGAATTCCATTTTTCTTGTTCTTCACCCAGTGGATAAGGTTTAGCCACTCTTACCCAGGACTACTAGGCTTTACATCATTAAAAACTCTTATTACAATTACCTTCACACTTTTCTTTTTCTGAGTAAAAGTACATCTTTCTGTAGATTGTATTATGTCTGTTTACACAGTCTCAAAACTGTTTCTCTTCCATTGAAGCCTAGGCACTTCACACATACATGTATATCATGTCTGTCCTAATAACGCCTCAGAAAAAATTTTAAAAATAGAAATGGTAAAATACTAAAGTTCATATAAACAGTACAATGATATCGATATGTATTATTTGTGTAATTACACACAATTTAAATGATATTAGAAAATTATTTAAAATTCGTGTCTGGATGTTGCTTTATCAAGGCGACAAAAATAGGAAACTTATCCACAAAGCTAGAATTGAATACTCTATACAATGCTATTGTCCTTTAAAATTTTCAGATAAAAGAGACTTTGGGGCTGGCCTCACACATTCAGCTAACATTTCTCTGTAGTTTTCATCACTTATTCTAAGAAGCTCTTGTTCAGCGAATGAATTTTCAAAATGTTATTAAATTTAGGTTACTAGTTTCTTAGATTTGGTTTGAGATCTCTGAGGGGAAAACTCCAGTGCGTCACCATTAGCTACCCAACACATAATGCCTGCTTTCAAAACAATGAGCAGGGAAATGTGACCCCGTGCTTGGGAATTGAAATCTTGCCAATTGCACTGAAGTGTTACATTCATTATGTCATACCACACACATCTGATAAGGGAAGACATAATGCTGTTGGATAGGTTCTTGTATACAAGAACTCTCTAGGTCAAGTAAAGGGCTGTTTTTCATTTAATAACTGAACTATGCAGGTGCTAATTTGGACCATATGTAGGACAATGAAGAAATATGTTACTCTACAGTGGAATGGTAGCATGTGTGTGAATTGATATTAAGGGGGATTTTTTGATTAATTAAGGTGCCTATGCTCTGGTTAATTTAAACCATGGAAATCAATTAACATAACTCTGTGAAAAATAAAGCTTGCAGAAAACTGTCATAATGCTGAAATTTTTCCTGTTCCTTCTCTTCATACACCCTGACTTTTTGAAGCTCCCAGTGGACCAGTTCATCTGAGAGAAACATATTGGACACTGGGAAAGACCAAATTAGAACTGAGGCAGCAACTGACTCCCTCATTAAGTATGCCTGCCATGGGATCTACATAGTATATCTGGCACAAGTATTACTGAGTGATTCAGGTTCTTAATATTTTTCATCTTCTTGTGGGAACTAAGTTAGAAAAAAGGACCCCAGAGGTAACATGCTAAGAACCATTTTCACAATTTAATTGCAAATTTGCCCAAACCAACCAAATGTAGCCTACATATTGAGGATTAAATAAATCCATGAGAACTTTGGTGAAAATTTCATTTGAATGCTATTAGGATCAACTCCTAAGAGAACTTTTTAGATTATTGACCTATCTAGTGAAATCCACATTTTACAACCTTCTGCCCTCCAGTTGCTCATATGCCTCTCTAGCTTTTTTGTACTTTCTTCTCGCTCCTTTTTGAGATTATGTTATAAAAATCCTTTTATTTGCATTGCAAATATTATTTTCTTCCTAAAAGAATCGTTAGAGCTGAGTAATTTTTTAGTTCATTATGATCATACAAATGCATGTGAAGAAAAATTTTGTCACCCTACTGGATACAGAAATGCTGCCCCAGGTCTCACTATTTCATGGGTCTTATTGCTATTGCACAATGGCAGGGTTTATGGTGCAGTGGCAGCACATAGATGCCATTCTTAATTCTGAGGAGCAAGAAGATTTCCAGAGAATATAATTTTTGATCATATCTTTGGCACTTAACCAGGATATGGCCTTTCCTGAGCCTAGATTTCTACCACAATGTGAAGCATCTGCCCTGCCAAATGAAAATATGGACTAATTTCCTCCAAAGTTGCATGTAAAACTGATCTCCACTCTACAGTGCAGTGATTTGGAGACCATGTGCATGGTGTAACATTTCTGTTTTTCTCTTTACACTTCCAGCTGAAACCCCGTGAGTTATGCTCCTTATATACTTGTTTCTATATCCCTATAGCTTGCTAATTGGACTTATCACCTCTAAAATACCCACACGTATCAGTTTCATAAATCTCTATAAAATGTACTTTGCAAAAGTTACCCCTTCTCCTTAGAAAACATTCTTGCTTCTAAAATAAATCCTGAACCCTGAGCTGGATAATTAAGTCATTACGCCATCTGGCCCAACTTACCAGTCAACTTTCTCTCCTGCGACCCTCCAATGTGTCTTCACTTGAACAAATCTGACCCATCACTGGACTTTTGAAACTCTTATGTCAACTCTCCTCTAATCTGTGCTCGCCCAATTCCGTTTCCCTGGAATGTGCTCCTCCCTCCTCTCTATTTATTAAACCTCCATATTTCACATTCTTATCTCAAACTCCAGCTCTACCAGCCTTGATCTCCTCAGCCTCAAAACTCTTGAAATTAGTTATTGTAGGATCTCAGAATTTTCATACCTAAAGGGAGCTTTATAAGTGACCTATTTTAATAAGCTCATTTTATAAGTAAGAAAACTGAGAGCCATGGAAGATCAAATTAATAGCTTGCTATTGAAGAAAGCTTTAAAGATACACAGAGGAAGGATTTATCCCTGGGGCAGGGGGTGGGTGGTGGGTGGGCATCACAATTGTAAATTCTTTGAGATCAGAGTTTGGGTCTCATACCCATCACCTAGCAAGTATGTAACGGGTGCTTTGTAAATAATTTGATGATGACATCCTGATCAGATTTACATGATAGAAAATGGTGACCATTTTTCATCATCTAAAGGCTATCCAAAATGTAGAGTATTGGCTTCCATCATTAGAAACTTTGCAACAGAAATATTAGGTTGGCCAAAAAGTTCGCTCAGGTTTTTCTGTAACATCTTACGGAAAAATCCAAATGATCTTTTTGGCCAACACAATAATTTGTAAAAATCATTCTTTCATCTCAGCAGATTAATGCCCTTATAGCGGTCATAAACAACTAAATTTAATCATAGAGGGAGTCATTCCTAGTATTTACTATTTATACATAAAAATTATTTTAAAACTTCCATTTTAAAGTTTACTATGAATAAAATTGTCACTGCCCTAAGAACTGGTGTTTCTGCCTCACCACTTAATATTGGAAATATAACAGTTGAGTTCTGAAAGTCACACATGGAGTACATTCTTTGGAATCTTCTTTGTTTGATCACTGCTGAACAACACGCAAAGCTTTGTATTTTTTCACCTGAATAAATAGTGCCCTGCATTTCACCCTTTGAGGTCAGTACATATGTCTCACAAGACAGGCGTTCTTCAGCTCTTTCCTGCAGGTTCTAATGAAAAGCAAAAAGCTCAGCACTCATGCCACCTGACTGAGAGTGGAGGAGTCTGTGTTTTTTATTCTTATTTTGCAAGACCAGATGCTAGTCACCAGTAGTTTTATATATGGTAATGTTTTCTCAGTAGGAAGGAACAGGGTATATCTATATACTGCTCTCAACTTTATCGACCAACATAGCTTCAAAGTAGATGACTTGCCAAATACACTGAATATTTACATTTCATTGTAATTTGTAATAACAGGTGTGCAAAAGAGTTGCCAGTATCTGTGTAGTGTTTGTGAATTTAATTATTACTTGCCAGAATAATGAATATTTAATTGATATTTTGAATTCTCACTTGGCAATAGCTCTTTAAAAAGTTTCACTTTCATTAGAAATTGTTGTTTATTATTCATAAATGTCAATTGTGGGTGGAAAACATGTTTACTATTTTTAAGAAATCTCAGATTATATACAACATGTATTTAGTTGGAATTGTTTTCATTGTGTCTTGAATTTGACACTTTTTAAAGTAACGTAAAGAAAAACTACTGTGATTTAATTGTGCAGAACAAATGCATTATAAGGTTTAGAGTCCAAAGCAGAAACGAAAGCTTCATTTGTTTAGCTTTGATGAGTCTCCATAACTTGACCTTTTTTTAGATGCAGGGGCCAAATTTGGGGTGCTAAAATTGTTCTAGTGGTTATCACACCATTTAGGTTTGCTAACAAACCCTATACACTCTGTAGTGTTTGGAAATGTCTCAAAATAGCATCATTAAACAAACTAAGTATACGCGTATATGTGATGAGAGCCACATTAATATGAATGCACATGGTTTTCTTGTTTAGGCACAGGGTAATATTTCGATAGCACATCCATACCTCATCATTCATTTGGGGAAATATTTGGTGTGTTGTTAACTAATAGGCAGTGTGGACTATTCTGGATAATCCTAGGTATATTATAAAACTGATTTCATTAACATATCTTACCAGTTAAGTCTAGTGATAATATATGGACTGCTAGAACCTTCTTGGGTTTTTTTGGTTGTTGTTTTTGTTTTTGTTTTTGCTTTTTACCACCTAGCTTCTTCCCACTTACCTTATTCCAGGGACAGCTTCCTCACATGCAGTGAGGTCTAGTTGCCATCCTTGGCAGGTACCTTCACTACCCAGATGGGACAAGCTGTATTCTATCCGTCCACGTGTTTTGTTTTGTTTTGTTTTTCAGAATGAAAATATGGCCCAAATGGAGGTGAGCACCTGTATAAATTTTGTTTGTGTTACTCCTCACCACCACATCCTCAAATGTTCCTCTCCTTTCATAAAGCTAGAGTTGACTGTATCAGAAATCCACCAATGCAAACCACATTTTTATCATCTTAAATGGTACAAAAACTTGGGCATAAACAGACAAAACCCTCATATATATAGGATTTTTAAAACTATAGAAGAAAAATTTGAGTCACTGTGTCTTAAATTTACTAATTTAAAATGAGTCATTTGTTCAGTGGACATATAGGAAAGAGGAGAAGCTGGCTTTATGAAGAATAGTATGGTTTTCCTGCACCATGTGAGAGGAGAACCTCCTGACAGCAGTTAAAAGTGACAAATGACAATCAAATACCAAGATAAGAGACAGAAAAATAAAGAAAGCAGCACATGATCTGTGAAAGTACAGTGAATCTACAGACTTCATCACCTGGTCTCTAAAATGCTTCTTTCTTTAATAATTACTGTCTTCTGTGTTCTATATAGTAAGGATACAGAATGGTGAATAAGGATATAGAACAGCGAGTAAGGATATGGACACTGAAAATGTAGAACAGAGGATAAAACAGACAAAGCTCTTCTTTCTATGTAATTTACGTTCTATGTGGGGACACACATAAATAAAAATAAACTTGATCATTTCATGGGAAAAATACAAAAGGGAATAAAAACAAGGCATGATAAAGACTTTCAAAGGGTGGTTATGAAAGGCTTATCTGAGACAGTGACATTTGAGAGGAGGGCTGAATGGCTGGAAGAGCAAAGGGAAGAACTGATGAAAGTGTTCCAGGCAGAAGGAATAGTAAATGTGAAGACCTTGAGGCATAAATGAATTTAACGTGCATGAAGAACAGTAAGAAGGCCAGTATACTTGGACTATGTAAGCGCTGGGAAGAGTGGTATGAGATGAGGGTGGGAGGAGGTAGTCAGACACAAATCACATGTGACCTTTTGTGAAGAGAAGCAATTTGGATTATATTCTGTTGTGTCAGTGGAAAAAAATGAAGTTCAGTATATTTGAGACCATATAAAGACTGATGCTTTTAAAAAGACTTTAATCAAAGTACTTAAATCTTTAAAAATTAAACATTCCTTAAAGCAGTTATTTCTAGTTACCAAGAAAATGATCTATCTCAGAAATGGAGACCCTGGTTAAAGGGGACCTTGAGGAGGATGAATTTCTTTATAGGATAGCCTAAGGTTTGGGGGTAATTTTAGAAGCAAATTGTGTTTGTGCAATCACTGTTTTTATTGCCTTTTTAATTGCTGTCACTCTCATAATAGAACCCTATTGCCTCAGCTTTCCAAGTCTATTAAAGCAAGTACAGGAGCCACGACTAGCCTCATCTCCAAACAAATGAATAAATAAACAGAATAAACCACAACTGCAAAAGACAGACTGAAACAAGAATCAAGTGGCTCCTGGCCTTTTGGACTTGGTGTTATGAACCTACACAATTTAGGCTAAACCTCAGCAGTGACATTGGGTGACAGTGTTAGGGACCACTCCCTGGGAAGGGTCATGGAAACCTCTTAGATTTGTAGAATTGTGGCTTTGGACCAGGGTGAAAGGTAAGCGTGATCATAACATTTACATTTCTCACAATGGAAGTGGACAAGAGCAAGATTTATGGGTGCTACTACTCAGCTTTACTTTAGCCCTCCAATTTACCATGCATGACATGGGGCAGTATGTCTCAAGATGTGTCCATACAAAGTGGCAGTCAAGATAACTTGTGGTTGTATGAGGACAAACTTTTAATTTTGTTAGAAATATATTTATTTTAATGAATATTATGAAGAAAAGAACTATAACAAATCAAACTAAGGATTCTGTAGACAGTATTGCTTTAGACAGGTAATATTTAAATGGAAGTAGTACCTTATATGACAAAAATTGTCAACATCCTAGCTGAACAATGGAAGATTGAGGAATGGTAGCCTTGACCTAACATAGATACCAAAATTGAAATTCTGGTGCTTTGACTTCCTAAATGTATGACTTTGGCAAATCACTTTAATCTTTGAGGGACCACTTCCTATAAAATGGGGGGAATATTCCAAATTTCATCATTATTTTTGTGAGAATTAAATGAAATAATTCATTTACAGACACTAACATAGTGTCTGTCCTATAGTAAGTACCCCAAATTAGCAGTTGCCATTACTGTTTTCTATCACCATAGGCTCCTTGAGGACAAATATTTTCTTTAGTACATTTACATTTCTAGAATCTAGCCCAGTGACCTGGTAGTCAATGAATGTTTTTGAATAAATAAAAGAATGGATGAATACATGAATGACTCTACTGCAATTGAATTTCTTAATAAGTTAAATTAATTGGATTTCTTTCTCAACTTTTGTTCAATCCAGTAAATATTTTTTAGGTGCCTACTACATATTAAGCACTCTCTTAATTAGATGATCATTGCCTTCAAAGACTTCACAACATATGCTGCAAAATAATTCCAACACAGATAAGAATTAGAATCCTAAGCATGTTAAGCTTATTTGGAAAATTACTGAATGTTTAATATTTCTGGCACAATTTGAATTTCCTCAGTCCTCATAAGCTTACTGGTGCCAAAGAAATCACTTAACAGTGATAATTAAATTTTGCAACTTCTTTGCAGTAAGTGCCTTAAGCTCGCAGACCCCAAAGGGGTATAATTGATACATCCCTTCACCCCAGCAACTTAGTTTTGTCTGAGACTAGTCAGTATTATCTCAGACGTGTTTAAAAAAAAACTTTGTTCCATATAGGTTCTGCATTTGCTCTGTTGGGCAGGACAGGCTCTCTGCTGCGCTATGGGTTGCCTGTCAACATTTCACTCTACAACTTCATTGCTGCTCCAACAGATACCATGTTATCTATGGCTGCTTTTCCAGACCCCATAATTCCCAACCACCTGCCACATTTTCCCCAGATGCAGAAAGCATACTTATTATTCCACCAGGCAGTACCAGAAACACTCTGAATCCCCATAGTGCCCAAGATGGGAAGCAGTCTGTGGCAAAATGGACAATGGGAAGGTGACTTTCCTCTGACTTATACCTTATTAGAGTTGCCCGAGAAATGCTGTTAGCTGATATTTTACGGCTTCTTCAATTGTTACAGGTAGTCAAGTTCCAGAGAACAGTTGAAGACATGGTCAATGGCTATATATGAAATAACTCCTTACCTCTGATAACCAGGGCTTTGTTACTAGTGCAAGTTTACACTAGTTTATTGTACATTGCCATATGGATATGCCACTGGCTCTTCAAACTCAATATTTCAAAAATTTAACTCATTATGTTACCTTTCAAACTTACCTTGAATCCTAATCTCCTGTCCCATTTTTTTCAGCTAGTTCTTGGTTTACTGGGTTTGTTTGTTTTTTTGTCCCTGGGTTTAAATTCTGCCAGAAAGTTCCTAAGTCCCTGACTCAATAGACTGCTAGGTTATCACACATGCCTGAACTTGAGCTCTGGACACAGTCTATACTCAACTTGGGATCCCTAGTTATATGTGTGGATAAAAATGACAAGAGTTGACGTTGAAGAGGTAGGCAGTGTCTGTATAGTGAAACATAGTTTTTATCCTCAAAGTTATTGGGAACCATTGAAGCAGGGAAGTAACTCATCAGGATTTAATATTAGACAGATCCTTTCGGCAGGATTAGGGTAAATGGATTGGAAAGAACTAGAAGCAAAGAATGTAGTAACCATATAGGTGAGATAAAATGAGAATCTGAAGCAATCTATTTGTTAGGTATGTAGGAGCTAAAATGTGTAGAATTTGGTATACTAGTCCAATAAAGAGGTGAAGGAAATTGAGAAGTTGAAGGTGACTTTCATCTTTTTGTCTTCTAAGCTGAGGTCAGTATAGCAAAGTGGTTAAATATGCAGTCTCCAAAGGCAAAATACTTGGTTTTACTACTTACTAGCTGTGTAACCTTGGTCAAGTTACTTAAGCCTGCTTTTCATCAGCTATGGTAGTAATTGCTTCCTAGGATTTTTTGGACCACTAGTGAGTTAATATTTGTAAATACTTAGAACAGTGCTTGGCACACAGTAAACATTCAGATAGCTTTAGTTATTGCTGTTATAGTTTATAGTTAATATAATACTTATTATTTTATCAAATGGATGGTAATGGTGCCACTAATTGGAATGGGCAATAGAAGAGGCAAAGTATACTTGAAAACTAAGGTAATGTTTTAATTTAGACTTACTGAGTCTGAGGTGCCAGTCATATGTTCAGGTAGCAACGTACTACCAGAAGATGAGCCTGCAGTTCTAGCAAGGGGTCTGGCTAGAAGAATGTGAGTAGGTAAGATTGCCTTCTAATAAAACATGCTAGAGTTTGGGAACTAAACAGAAACCAACTTGTTCAGGAATAAATAAAATGAGAATGTGATGATAGGATGTCTAGCATATCCTTTCAAGAAGTTGTAGATGAGAGAAAAATATGTATGGCAGTAGTCAGAGAGAGGAAGAATTTTTTAATAAAGTTTTTAAAAATAAAATCTTAAAATATTTTAAATAAAAAAATAGATTTAATATATTTATAGACTGAGTTTATACAAAGCCAGAGGATGGCAAGGAAAGGAAAATGCTTAATAAAAATCAAAATAAAAACTAATATTAATTACTTACTAATGAAAAGGCATACTTATTTTGGGTCAGCCACCGTTCTAAGTACTTACATGCATTATCCCACTGGACCCTCAGAACCAAGCCAGATGGGTACTGGATGAGAAAGCTTGGAGTTTGAGAGGCTAAGCTGGACTGTGTGGCCTTGAACCCAGGACTACCTGTTACCAAAGTTATTGTCTCTAAGCCCTGTACTATTTTGCTTCCCATACTTGGAATAAAAGGGATAATGGACAGTGATCCTAAAAATAAGAGTAGGGGTTAGAATTGAGAACAAAAATGGAAAAGTCGATGTAATAACCTATAATAGAAGAGAATGTAAAAGAAAGAATATATATATTTATATCTATATGTATAACTGAATCACTTTACTGTACACCTGAGACTAACACAACACTGTAAATCAACTATATTTCAATAATTTTTTTTTAAGAAATGGGTAAATCAAGAGCATCAAATAGTTGAGGATAGGATTGAAGAATCTTTGGGTTGGGTTAGAAAGGAAGATATTAAACGAGGGAGAGGATATAGAGAACAGATTTCTCATACCTTGGACACTGTGAAAACAGAAATATTATTTATATTAAAAATGTCTAAATCCTAATATTCAGTTGTCAAACACCAGTCATCAAACAAGTTTAATGAACTTACTGCTTTTTCAAGAATACCTAAATCTGTTGGTTCTCTTGAGGAAGTGCTAAGACTCCTTTGGCAAGAAGGATTTGAAAGTGATATTTAAAAATAATAATCCTAGATGTGAGTCCATTTACCTAAACTGATTTTAGGCAGGAAATACAGTGAGATTTACTGGTGTGTCTATTTGTCTATTTTTTTTCCACAATAGTTTGAATGTTGTTAATGGGGTAATTGTTAGCAGAAACCTTTTCCTTACAGCAATGTTGGTGGGCTTTAAAATCCCTTGTACTTAAATTATCTTTTTCCTCCTTATTTTATCTATGCAGTATTTACTTGAGGGGAAAAAAAATCCGTACTGATTCATACCAGGCTTATAAAACAGAATGTGTGCTTCTACTTTTAATAGGCAAATGAAATAGAATGATTATAAACAATGAACTTGCCAACGTGATACTGCTAATCAGCTTGTTTAAACAAAACCCAAATCATGTGCCAAATACCTGCCATCTTGTTAAGGAACAGTTTGTGTTCTTTGTATGTGGCCAGATTTTATTCCCCAGAGATTTGATGCTATGAGGCTGGAATTCAACTTGTATGTGGTTAGGAATGATATTAGGTTCTAGACACACTGCCAGGACATATCTTTCCAAACAGGTGGGAGAATGAGGTGGAGTGGAAAAACTCTACAGTGATGCTTGAGGAGATGCATAAATAGATTTATTTTTATAATGGCCTTTCAAAAATCTTCTCAGCCCTTTTCAGTTACTCAAGTTAATCCCAAACTTAGGACGTTCTCATTACATTCTCATTCGCATTCTCAATACTCATTACCTTGTATTTTCTTTTGCTTAACACAATGTAGAAGATGCATTTCAATGTTTGTAAATATTCATTTTTCAGAAACTCTTTTTCCATACATTTCACGAATCCATACTTGGTTTATTGCATTTTTCCCATCTGTTTAAAAGACATTTATCAATTAAAAAAACTTATGGCACAGAAAATTTCCCTTGGAAATGCTGCAGAAATAATTTATTTTTCTGCTTTAATATACAGCACTAAGCTGTTCCTTAGTGGAATGGCGATAAATATCTTACCAAATGTCTGAAATGTTGGCATCGGTACAAGCTAATCTGCATGTCTGTGATGGATATTAGGTCATTCTAGAAAACTGTACTCAGATAAGACCATACAACTACTTTTATTTGTCCCTTTTTAAAGTTTTTGCTATTTGGGTAAATTCTGGAATTTCATTGAATATTTTTTTCCTGGCCATTTTGCCTCACAACATCTGCTAAGTAAGAAAGAAATGAATCTGCAAATATTTTACATTTTATATTTTTAAAAATTAACATATGAAGTCTCAATTAAGTTTGCCTATATTAAGTATTTCATGCTAGTTAACTGCTAATGGGGTTTAAAATCTTGTATCATATAACAAATAAGCCTCATCAGATAAACTGGAAACTATTCCAATTGAGTCTGTATTCTGATTCATGGAGCATTTCAGAACTATCCTTGGAAAAATTGACATAATGGAAGAAACAATGCTTAACTTTCTGGAAAGATATTATGGAAATAAACTGTGCTAATGCCATCCTTCATAGTTAGATCAACCTCCAGCTCGACATATACTCAGCTGTCTTCTTCCTACTTAGGTCTATTTCACCTTCCATGACCTGTTTTGTCTTAGTGGGACTGGAGGGGAGTCTACTCCTGCCCCTTAACACAAACATAGCACATGTCTTCTTAATAAAGAACTTAATAGGTCTTGGTGGCTTCAGGTTAACGCCAATTAACATTTGTAGTTTTCTTATTCATTAAACTGAAATCTTTGTGATCAAAGACTGTCTTTGATTGGACCTGGATCTACTGACCTACTGCTGTCTGTAACTAACACCCTATGACCTTAGAGGAAATGTCAATTTTTGAAGACCTAAGGAAGGAACAGTCTAGCTTGCCCTATATATCTCCTTAAAGACAATGAAGTGTTAATATATCAGCATATCTTTTGTCCTCTGTACCGAATAACAGCAACTTTCTTGTGACCAAGGATGAAAATTTTAAACAGTAAGACTTGAACCCTGGGAAATTAAGACCTATAAACAGAATTGAAATATCTATAGAAATTTTTAGAAATATCTACAGAATTCTCTCTGGTCTCTGCCCCTGTCTTCTCTGTTACAGCCCATTTGTCCTTCTGTAATCAACAGTGCATAAATAATCTTGGCCCTTCACTTCCATACAGAAAAATAATCAAATTTCTATTTAATTATTACAGAGCAATATCTAATCTGAAAACCAGGTAAACTGATGCACACAAGTTTGCTTGTAATTGGGAGAAAATAGAACATCTCTTTCTCAGGTCACTTTCCCTTAAACTGTGATATTTTTGTGAAAACACTCCTTGCCTTTGTTGTCTGCATGAACTATTTTTACTGGGACTTGGGAAAGGTTGTACATAGCAGTAGCAGCTTTTGGTGCCTTAGGAAAAGTCCCAGCTATGTGATGAAAAGAGCGTGGGCTACCGACTCATCTACCTGGGCAGATCTTGTCTCTTCTACTTTAACTCAAACCCTTGGCTTCTCCGAGCCACCTTTCTCTTTTTAAAAAAATTAAATAAGTTAATAAATAAATAAAGCATATGGAACAGTGTATGGAACACAGAAAATATCAACAAGTCAACAATCAATAAATCAATTCCTGTAGGTAGTTATGCACATATCAGGTCAGCCCATGGACTTTGCTTCAGCAGGCACCCAAAACCCATTACACACCATAACTCTATGAGAAAGCTTAGAAGGAACAGTGACAATTGTATATATTCCTGAAAGAGCAAATCTGTTTGTAAGGCTAAATTAGTGGTTCAATAAGTTCCCCATTATAGTCACAGCAATCTTGTGAAAGAATCATATCTCGAAAAGCCCATAAGAAATACTGGAAGTGATGGTAAACGGTTAGTTATTCCTCATTTTTTAACCAGAATATCCTGTATTAATGGCTTATTTACACACGCAGATTTCTCTTCACTGTATTTCATTTATTATGTGAAATATAAAATATGAAAATGTCAGTTCTGATAGTGGCAAAGAAAGCTGTGAATTGTTGTAATGTGATAAGGACGTAGATAGTTAGATTTGGTCTAAAGGCAGAAGAATATAATAGCAAGGAATAAGTGATAGGATGTAGCAAAATACAAGGATTTGGGACCAAGAAGAGTAGCTAAATTTCCTTACTTACCCATTTTCCTGAATTTAAAGTGTATTCTCATATTTTGGCAGTTTTAGAGGTTATGAAATATTTATTTGCTTAAAAATAACTATAATGAAACTGCTGAATATGCTACATAGATGTTGATATTCAGGACCCTCTACACTCTATCATAGTCTGCTTTCTCAGCCCTTTCTCCCTTTCCTTCTCTGCAACCACCCAACAAGATAAATATATTTCCCTCCAAAAACATTGTCTTTTTGTCTCAACTTTGCTCTTCTATTTCTATGCCTATCTTAGTCCATCTTCAGTGGACAATATCCAGCCCACTTCCTCATAAATCTAGATTAAAACCGATTAAGAAATCAGCAGCTGGGAAAGGAAAAGAAGCAGAAAATGTAGGTTATCCTTTTAAAAGTTTGTTAGTAAAAAGGAGAAAGGTGAAATAATGTTGCGAGTCCCTGAGGAAGATTTCCTTTCTCTTTTCTTTTTGTTCTTAGAATTTTGCTTTAGACTGAGAAAATTAATAGAGAAGAAGAGAAAATTGTATGTACTGGGAAAATGAGGAAGCTTGATAGAGAAAACCTGGAGGAGGTGAAAATAAACTGAATCAAGAGTAAAGATGGGGCTGTATCTAGAGTCTAGGAGGTAGTGCATGATAAGGCTTCAAAGAGATGCTGGAGAGTTATTTATTCTTTAGGAAGTAAGGAGGAATATATATATATAAAGATATAGATAGGTGAAAGGTGAAGAATTTGAGTGAACTCATTATGATGGCCTGCATCTTCTCAGTAACATAACTGCTGAAAATGAGAAATGCAGGGTTGGAGATGATGGACACTTAAGAAGAGTAGAAAAGTTCTGGAAGGTCTATCATAGGAAATAAGATAGGTTGTCAGCTGAATTTAAGGAATGCAAAGTTAAATTGAAGACCTAGTTGAGATTAGATACATATAAAGATGATGCAAGTTGCAATTAAGGAATCTCATATTTTGTTCATTTCTAAGAATAAGGCATGATGCAGTACAGTTACATTTTATGATTAGGTTCCTGATAGACATAGCAGATAAAAGGCATAATTACATGTCAGTGTTATTGTTGGCAAAAGATCAGACATTCCTGAAATTGCAGAAGCAGCATGCCTTTCTTCAAGCCTTTAATATTAACAAAATGGATAACTATTGGTTGCTAAAATAATCTAACGTAATACCAGCCTGTCCTAGATAGAACTATATCTGCAGATGTACCAAGCACTTATGGAGGTTTCAGTCAATTCTAATAAATATAAAATTCTGTTTTATAGACTGTTGATATACATGGTTTTACATTACTGTCAGTTAAGAAGAACTAAGACTACAGGATTAAATGGTTATTTTGCCATTTTAGATACGATGATAGTAATTGGATAAGGCTCACCCAGTTTTTGTATAGATAGGAGATCATAGAACCATTGGCTTTAGACTCTACTACAGGTTCAAGTAGAAACTAGAGATGGTAATGACAATGAAGTCAGAAGTGTTTGACAGGCATTGGAGGGACAAGAGTGCTAGCAGTTTTCTTCTTTTTTAAATTTTTTTTGAAAGGACTGCTAGCAGCTTTGTCTTGGAAAGAAGAAAGAGAGAGAATGTAACCTCCTCTTTGCCTGTATACACAATTACATAATAATAGGGTAATAGTAACTGCTATAAAAAATGTGCCACAACATTTATAATTGCTTGAACAACTAGTTTATTTCTTGCTCACAAAACAGTCCTGAGCTATTCCAGTTTAGTAGAAAGTAAGGAATGTTTCATTCCGCTTAGTCATTCAGGAACCCAGGTTAATGGAATCTCTATCATACTCAAGACATGGCTTCCAAGGTTGTATAGTCTCCTTCCAATGAAAGAATGAGAAAGATCCTGGAAATTGGCTTCTGGGAAGTTTGATGGGCCAATATAGAAGTGTAGCACGTTGATTGTGCTAAATTTTGTTCTATTATCCAGAACTTTGTCATGTGGCCAAACCTAATTGTAAGGGAAGCTAAGCATGTAATCTAGTTATGTGCCTAGGAGAAGAGGAAAAGGGGTGTAGAACAACTCACAGTTGGTGCCATGCTAACTGCTTAGTAGGCATTGTGACAACAGTAACTGGTATATTAATGTAATATGGAAGGTTATCTCTTACCTAACCCTAATCTCCACTTAATGTTTGGGAACACGTGGCTGGTTTCCTTCTAGTTAGACCTTGTTTGAATACATTTTTAAAATTAAGAAATCAGCAATTAACCTCATTATCCAACATTTGAAAACTGTTGAATAGTTTTAGAATTCACCTGCTCAGTGCCATTACTATACATGACCCTTGATGATGAGGCAATGTGGAAAATTCTTATTTTTCCAAGGACACAAAGTCTTATCCCCACTGTGATTGGCAACTGTAAAAATAATGAGTGCGTTTTGACTAAAGAGGATGATAATATTCATTTGTTAAAGTAGTGGGATTTTACATACTTTTTTTCATTTTAAAAATGTCTGCTATTGCCTCAATACTGTTTATGCAATAAATAAAAACTCTTGCTTTTTAAATGGTGAGTACAAGTTTCTCAAATGTGTTTAAGTGCCTATGTTATGTTAATGTATATGTTATGTTTAAAAACCTACTATGGAATTTTCAAAATTCAGATTATAATTCTCTTATAATCTTAACTTGACTTTGAATGTAGGCTCTCATTAGCAAGTATGCCCAGATGCATTCCTTAAAAAATTGTCATTATTATTGGCCTTTGTTACTTTGTGGTCTGTGCTATGTCTTAAGAAAATATTGTTTATTTTTTCTCATATTTGGGAGTTGGGTTTGTGTGAACATATCTTAAAACGTTAAAAAATTTAATTAAAACAAATGAGAATATTCCAGAATCCCTATATTGTCTAAGGATTAAAGGAAACATTACTTATATTAAGTCTTGGCCTCACTAGTCAGCACAAGCTTCAAAGTTTCAAAGAATAAAGATTTTCCCAAAAAAGAAACGTTTCTGGGAAAAACATGAATTCAAATCACATTTGAAATTATTATTCTCTTCTGTCCTAATACCCTCCCAACATGCAAATATACAAATTCCTAATAATCATTAATGAAATCATATATGGAATTATAGCCTGAATAATTGTAAGGAGAAATTTATAAAAATTTCGTAGATACATTGAATTTCTTCCTGCTATGGGACAGAGGATTGTGTGGCAATGTGTATGTCTCTGTGTGTGTACCACGTGTGTATGTTTAGCATGCATGTTAAGACTGAGTTTTCCAGTTTCCCTTTGCTCTCATACCAATTCGTTAGAGTGAGATTTACTGAATAGTTTTATGCTACAGTCAGTTTTGACAACATTTTTATGGATAATTAGATAGGCATATGGACTTCTCTGGTTTCAGTAATAAGCATGAAACATTGATTTCATCACTTAAATAATACCTACCAAAGTATCTCCATATCAGGAAAGTTGTTCTTGAACTTAAGTATACACAAAAATTAACTGGATAGCTTAATAGAAGTGTAGAATTCTAATGAAATAAAATTAGAAGGGCATGAATATGCATTTATTATAAGCACCCCCTCCAAGGTGCTTGCTCCATGGATCACATGTCAAGAAACACTGCCTTGGGTAGTGTATATATGTCAACGCATAAGTAAAATAGATAGCTAGTGGGAAGCAACCACATAGCACAGGGAGTTCAGCTTGGTGCTCTGTGACCACCTAGAGGGGTGAGATAAGGAGGGTGGAAGGGAGACACAAGAGGGAGGGGAATGGGGATATAAGTATACGTATAGCTGATTCACTTTGTTATACAGCAGAAACTAACACAACAATGTAAAGCAATTATACTCCAATAATGATGTTAAAAAAAAAAAAGAAACACTGCCTTAAGGAGTGACTCAAGGAATATTTCAATGTTCAACTCCTTTATCATGCATCTTACATCAAGCCTTATGCAAAATGATGTTTCTGAAATGAATATTTTGTGCCACCCATATTTAACCTGAATTCTATAGTGACACATGAAGTTCCTGATTAATAACCCACTCAGTTTCCCTTTGAACAAGAAATATCTAAGCTGTAGAACAGGGGCTGGGAAACTATGACCTGTGAGCCAAATCTAGCCTGTCTGTTTTTGTTGGGCCTGTAAGCTGAGTGGTTTTTACATTTTGAAATGGTTTAAAAAAATCAAAAGAATATTTCTAAGTTTCTGAATCATTCATTTGTTGAACAAGGAAAGTAATTTGCTGATGTTGAGTTAAGTCATGTTTGATTGCAATAGTTGAAGAAATTTATCGGGAGAAAATAAACTTGTTTAAGACTATTAGCTTTTTTGTAAGAACAGTTGCTGAAAGAATTGAGGATGTTGGGAGGAACATCAATAGTCAATTGAAAAACAAAACAAGTGATTTCCTTGGCTGTTGATCAGCCCACGAATGTTGCTGATACTGCTGTTAATTTGAGCAGTCAATGCCAAGTGTAAAGTAACAGAAGAATTAGCCCCTATGAATAGACCATAGGCAAGAAATTTGTAAAGAAGTTGAAAAAACACTAATTCAGTACAACCTGAAGTGGAATCAGCTAAGACGTTATAATAGTGTTGAAGATATGTATTGAGCAGAGAAGGATTAGTTATACAAATTTACAAAGTTTGTGAAAATGAAAAGGTGTTTAAACTATTATTCATCACCAGGGACTTTGTGGAAAATATTCGAATCGATAGTGTATTACTGAGCTAATTGTGTTAGTGGTGAACTTCGTTCACTCTTGTGGCTTTAACCACTGTCAGTTCCAGGCATTTTTTTGTCAGAAATAGAGACTGAATATCTTGAGTTGCCCCACCATGTGGCAGTTCAATGGTGTAACAGTGGTCAAGTTTTATTATAGTTTTCTTTTTTAACTCAAGGCTGAGATTGAAATTTTTCTGAATAGGAAGAACAACCTTTAATGATTATTTTTGAATATTAAATGATTTTGGAAATTAGCTTTGCTTCAGACTTGATAATGTTTCTTAATGGATTCAGCCTAAACTTATAAGCAAAACAGTGCTTATATGTGCAATTTTTATTGCAGTAAAGTCATTTCAACAATGACTTATGTTGTTTGAATTAAATATATTACTTTTCTATTGGTGTGTAACAAATTATTACAAAGTAGGCAGCTTAAAGCAAAACCTATTTATTAACTCACAGTTCTGTATGCTGAAATCAAGATGTCAGCCAGGCTGAGTTCTCCTAAGGGCGCTCTAGGGAAAAACCCACTTCCAAGCTCATTCTTTTTGTTGGCAGAATTCAATTCCGTTTAGTCTTAGGACAAAAATATCGTTTCCTTGACGGCTTCATCAAAGAACCACTCTCAACATCTAGAGGCTGCCCACATTTCTTTCCACGTGGTACTTTCCATTTTCAAGCCAGCAAGGTGCATCAATCCTTTTCATTCTTAGAATCTCAGACTTCCTCTATCTCTGACCTCTAGAACAGGTTTGAAGGGCTTCTGTGGTCAGGCCTAATCATGGGAGTAAATTCCATCCCCTCACAGTCTCAGAGATTATACAGGGTGTGTACACAAAGGGTGGGGTTATTGGGGGTCATCTTAGAATTCTGCCTACCACACATTAGTGATGTCAAGGTGCTTTATGCACTTCCATTGCTGTTGAATGGTAAAATGAAAAGCAAGATCTCCATTTCCACACAACTTTACAATGGGTATATTTTCTGAACTCAAACTATAGATCCAGTAGTGTTTTTCAGACCTCTATGTAAGTACAAAGAAAATTTCAATAATTAAGAATCCATTTAACTGTGCCATTGAGAAGCTTTGACATAACTCTCAATTAGAAGTGATTCATCTGCAGTGTAATAACATGCTTAAGGGAAAATATCAAAAGATTAATGTAGTAGAATTAAACAAATTCCTTCCAAGGAATGAATATGCTCAATTAAAATCATATTTTTATAGATTGATATCAGTAGTTGGCAATACCTGTCTTGTGAAAAGACATTCTCAAATATGAAATACATAAAATCTCATCAAACATCAGCATTAACAGATGAGCATTTGCAATTGATTTGAACAATATATTTGAACTCTAATTAAGTAAATTATTATTTAAAAAAACAAGGAATTCAATTTTTTGGTAATAGGCTTGTCTTATAAAAAGTTGAATTTTATCATTACTATTATTGTTTGAATTTCATCAATAAAATGTTTATTGTTATAATTACATAAGTACATAATTTCCTCAATTTTGTGTCTTGACCAACAAAAATCTAAAATATTTACTATCTGTCCTTTTAAAGGAAAAGTTTCCTTGCTTTAGAATCGTGCAGCTATCTGTGGGTCAATGATGATAGTGATGTCTGTTTTGGTGTGTGCTTCTAAGTGATGTCGTATATAGTATTGGCTATACAGCACCTTCATCAAGAATGTCTCTATGATTTACGTCTTTGCAGTTACTAAACTCAACCTCCTCAACTCCTTCATTTCTTTCCACTTACTAATCTAATAAATATTTAGCACCTATTAGGTGTCAGGTGCTGTGTTAGTCTTGGTGAGAAGGTGCAGGGTGAATGACAGGCTTAATTCCTGCTTTCACGGGTTTTCACTCTAGTTTGGATAGCAGAACAAAAATAAAATAAAATTAAGTAAAATAAAGTAAAAAATAAATGTGTGAAATATTTATAAAGTGTAGCTAATGCTATTCATTCATTCATTCAGAATACTTACTGAGTTCCTTTCTCTGAGCCAGGCACTATTCTAGGCACTGTAGATTTACTGGAGAAAAAAAAGTCAAAATAGTCCTTTTACTAATGGAGTTTACATTCTAGTGGAAGAAACAAGCAAGAATTGAAAAAGAATAAATGATCAGTCGCCATTATATCAAAGAATTGGGAATCCTTTTCTGTGGTGAACCTAAATGATAAGAAGAGCTGTTCTTACAAAGAATGGAAGGAAGAGTGTCCTAATTAAGGGAACAATGTGTGCAAAGATCCTGAGACAGAGCCTGTTTTGGTCATCAGCACCCCCAGCACCCAGTAGGTCTCAGTAAATATGTTTCTAAATTTGTTTTTGTGGGGTGTAGCATAGCATGTGAGGAAAAGAGTGGCATAAGATGGAGGGAAAGACATTATTCAAGGTATTTCACACTTTAAAAGGAAGTTAGATTTATTCAAAGTGAAGGGTAAGCCATTAAAGAGTTTTAAGTGAAGGATAAAATCATACATGCATGTTTTGAGAAAGTAATTTACTACATCATTCCCACTCACCACCACCACATGTGATCCTCTCCTTCACTCAGTGGTCTAACCAAACTACATTTAACGTCATTCCCTAAACATTTTGTGCCCTATCAGCATTCCATGGCACAGCTTCATTACTAACTATTCTTTGAAGCCTTTCCTGACTCTCCTCACAGATTTAGTTGTTCCCACCCCAGCAGGTTCTTTATAGCTTTGATATTATTGTATTCTACATTACATGTTAGCATTTGTCTCCAATGACTTTAACATGAATTTTCCAAATACAGGCTTCAAATCTTACTTATGTTTCTATCTTCTTCTTCCACTGTGCTTGCAACATAGTAGGTATTCAGAAAATGTTGACTGAATAAAGAAAACCATGAAACAGTTTATCTCCTAATATAAGGTTTAGTTAATATTACTTTTTAATAGCAACTGTAATTTCCAGGAGGCTCCCTGGTGGATTTATAAAAATTTATAAAAATTTAAAATTTATAAAAATTTATAAAATTTATAAAATTTAAAATTTATAAAAATTTCACTGTTGTGGTCATCATAATTTGGATAAGTGTATTTGGATAGAAAAAGAGGAAAATACTGAGTTTAGATTCCAATTACTGATTCCAGTTCAGATTATGTTTTTAAAAATACTGAATCAGTCCAGCAATCCTGCTGTAAATAAGATGATATTTCATAAAGGTCAAGGACTGGGGGTGGTAAATATCTGATGTATTTATTTTAAAATAAAAACATAAGAAAAATAGGTGATGTTATAAAATAAAATTCTATATCAAATTAAGAGTTGTAAGAATTAAGATTTTTATTGAAGTACATTGATTTACAATATTATGTTAGTTTCTGGTGTACAGCATAGTGATTCAGCATTTTTACAGCTTACATGCCATTAAAAGTTATTACAAGATAACAAGATAATGGCTATAGTTCCCTGTATTATACAATATATCCTTATTGCTTTTCTATTTTATTCATAGTAGTTTGTGTCCATTAATCCCATACCTCTGTCCTGCCCCTTGCCCCTTCCCTCTCCCCACTGGTAACCACTAGTTTGTTTTCTGTATTTGTGAGTCTGTTTCTGTTTTGCTATATACATTCATTTGTTTCATTTTTAGATTCCACATAATATAAGTGATATCATATGGTGTTTGTCTTTCTCTGTCTGACTTATTTCACTAAGCATAATATTTTTTAGACCCATCCACGATGCTGCAAATGGCAGACTTTTCATTCTTTTTTATGGCTGAGTAATATTCCATTATATATATATATAATGTATATATATTATATACATTATATGTATATTCCATTATACATATATAATAATATTCCATTATATATATATATATATATATATATATATATATATATATATACACCACCTTTTCTTTATCCATTCATCTATTGATGGACACTTGGGTTGCTTCCATATCTTGGCTATTGTAAATAGTGCCGCTCTGAACATTGGGGTGTGTGTATCTTTTTGGATTAGTGTTTTCGTTTTTTCCAGACATATACCCAGAAGTGGAACTGCTGGATCATATGTTGTTCTGTTTTTAGTTTTTTGAGGCATCTCCATGCTATTTTCCATAATGGCTGCACCAATTTACATAACCACCAACAGTGTACAAGGGTTTCCTTTTCTCCACATCCTCACCAACATTTGTTATTTGTAGACTTTTGGATGATAGCCATTCTGACAGGTGTGAGGTGATACCTCATTGTGGTTTTTGATTTGCATTTCTCTAATAATTAGTGATGTTGAGTATCTTTTCATGTGCCTTTTAGCTATCTGTATGTCTTCTTTGGAAAAATGTCTATTCAGGTCTTTTGCCTACTTTTTGATTGGGTTGTTTGTTTTTTTGATATTGAGTTGTATGAACTGTTTAACTATTTTGGATATTAACCCCATGTCAGTTACATCATTTGCAAATATTTTCTCCCATTTCATACATTGTCTTTTTGTTCTGTCAATGGTTTCCTTTGCTGTGCAAAAGCTTTTAAGTTTGATTAGGTCCCATTGGCTTACTTTTGCTTTTATTTCTTTGGCCTTGAGAGATAGATCGAAAAATATATTGCTATGATTTATGTCAGAGTGTTTGGCCTATGTTCTCTTCTAAGAGTTTTATGGTTTCAGGTCTTATATTTGGGTATTTAGTCCATTTGAGTGTATTTTTGTATACGGTGTGAGGAAATGTTCTAATCTCACTGTTTTACATGTAGTTGTCCAGTTTTCCCAGCCCCACTTATTGAAGAGGGTGTCTTTTCCCCATTGTATATTCTTGCCACTTTTTTCATAGACTAATTGACCATAGGTGTGTATGTTTATTTCTGGGCTCTCTATTCTGTTACATTGATCTATGTGTCTGCTTTTGTGCCAGTACCATGCTGTTTTGATTTCTGTAGCTTTGTAGTACAATTTGAAGTCTGGGACGATGATATCTCCAGCTTTGTTCTTCTTTCTCAAGGTTGCTTTGGCAATTTGGGACCTTTTGTTGTTCCATATGACTTTTGGGATTGTTTGTTCTAGTTCTGTGAAAAATGTCTTGGGTATTTTGATAAGGATTGCATTAAATCTGTAGATTGCTTTGGGTAGTATGGACATTTAAACAATATTAACTCTTCCAGTTCAGGAGCACAGGATATCTTTCCATTCCTTTGTATCAACTTCAATTTCCTTCATCAGTGTTCTGTAGTTCCTAGAGTATAGGTCTTTCACTTCCTTGATTAAGTTAATTCCTAGGTATTTTACTTTTTTTTGATGCAATTTTAAACAAGATTCTTTTTTTTTACTTTCTCTTTCTGATAGTTAATTATTGGTGTATAGAGAAGCAGCACATTTCTGTATGTCAATCTTGTGTCCTGCAACTTTGCTAAATTCACTAGTTCTAATAGTTTTTTGGTGGAGACTTTAGGGTTTTCTATATAAAGTATCATGTCATCTGTAACTAGTGACAGTTTTATTCTTACCTTCCAATTTGGATGTCTTTTATTTCTTTTTCTTGTCTGATTGCTGTGGCTGGACTTCTAATTCTCTGTTAAATAGAAGTGGAGAGAGTGGGCATCCTTCTCTTGTTCCTGATTTTAAAGGAGAGGCTCTCAGCTTTTCACCATTGAGTATGATGCTGGCTGTGGCTTAGTCATAAATGGCCTTTATTATATTGATATATGTTCCCTCTATACCCACTTTGATGAGCATTTTTATCATGAATGGATACTGCATTTTGTCAGATACTTTCTCTCTGTCTATTGAGATGATAATGTAATTGTTATTCTTTCTTTGTTAATGTGATATATCACATTGATTGATTTGTGAATATTGAATCATCCTTGCCTCCTTGGAATAAATTCCAAGGATCATCATGGTGTATGATCCTTTTATATATTGCTGGATTCAGTTTTTTAATATGTTGTTGAGGATTTTTGCTTCTAAGTTCATCAAAGACATTGGCCTGTAATTTTCTTTTTTTGTAGTGTTTGTCTAGTTTGATTTCAGGGTAATGGTGGCCTGGTAGAATGAATTTGGGAGTTTTCTGTCCTCTTCAATTTTTTGGCATAGTTTGAGAAGGATAGGTATTAGCTCCTCTTTATATGTTTGATAGAATTATCCCATGCAGCCCTCCAGTCCTGGACTTTTCTTTGCTGTGAGTGCTTTTATTACAAATTTAACTTTACTGCTAGTGATTGGTCTGTTTAAATTGTCTGTTTCTTCTTAACTCAGTCTCATCAGGTTGAATCTTTCTAGAAATTTGCTCATTTCTTCTAGGTTGTCCAATTGGTATCAGCTGTTATTTCTCCTCTTTCATTTCTTGTTTTTTTTATTTGCGTCCTCTCTACTTTCTTCCTGGTGAGCTGGGCTAAAGATTTTTCAATTTTGTTTATCTTTTCCAAAAACCAACTCTTGGTTTTATTGATCTTTTCTTTTTTTTTTTTTTTATGTCTATTTTATTTATTCCCTCTCTGGTCTTTATTATTTCTTTCCTTCTGCTGACTTTGGGCTTTGTTCTTTTTCTAATTCCTTTAGGTGGTAGTTTAAGTTGTTTATTTGAGATTTTTCTTGTTTCTTGAGGAAGGCCTGTATTGCTATAAACTTCCTTCTTTGAACTGTTTTTGCTGCATCCCATAGATTTTGGAGTGTTGTATTTCCATTTTCATTTGTCTCAAGGTATTTTCTGATTTCCCCTTTGATTTCTTTATTCACCCATTGGTTTTTTAGTAGCATGTTGTTTAGTATCACCCATTGTTTTTTTTTTTTTTGTAGCATGTTGTTTAGTCTCCATGTGTTTGTTATTTTACCCTTTTTCTTTCTGTAATTGATTTCTAGTTTCATATCATCGTGGTTGGAAAAAATGCTTGATATAATTTCTATCCTTTTAAATTTGTTGAGGCTTATTTTGTGGCCTATTATGTAACCTATCTTGGAGAATGTTCCATGTGCACTTGAAAAGAATGTGTATTCTGCTGTTTTGGATGTAATGTCCTATAGATATCTATTAAGTACAACTGGTCTATTGCGTCATTTAAGACTACTGTTGCCTTATTGATTTTCTGTCTGGATGATCTGTCCATTGATGTCAGTATGGTGTTAAAATCCCTTACTATTATTGTATTATTGTCAGTTTCTCCCTCATGTCTGTTGGTATTTGCTTTGTATATTTAGATCCTCCTGTATTGAATGCATATATGTTAATGAGCTTAATGTCTCTTGTATTGATCCCTATATCATTCTGTAATGCCCTTCTTTGTCTTTTGTTATACCCTTTGTTTTAAAGACTATTTTGTCTGATATGTGTATTGCTACCCCAACTATCTTGTTGTTTCCATTTGCATGAAACATCTCTTTCCATCCCCTTACTTTCAGTCAGTGTGTGTCTTTAGCCCTGAAGTGAGTCTCTTGCAGGCAGCATATTGAATGGTCCTGGTTTTGTTTGTTTGTTTGTTTGTTTGTTTTATCCAATCAGCCACCCTATGTCTTTTGATTGGAGCATTTAGTTCATTGACATTTAAAGTAATTTTTGATAAGTATTTACCTACTGCAAGTAACAATTTTATTACTTGTTTTCTGGTTGTTTTGTAGTTCTTCATTGTTCATTTCTTTGTGTTTCTTTCCTTGTGGTTTGATGATTTTTGTTAGCATGCTTGTGTTCCTTTCTTTTTAGTTTTGTCCCCATTGTGGGTTTTAATTTGTGGTTAGCATGGGGTTCATATACCTTGACCTATAACTATATCTATTTGTTTTAAACTGGTAGTCATTTAAGTTCAAACACATTCTAAAAGAGCTACAATTTTTTACTCCCTCCCCCTACATTTTGTGTTTTTGGTGTTATATTTTACATCTTCATGGTTATACCTTAACTGTTTATTGTAGTTATAGTTGCTTTTACAATTTTTTGTCTTTTACAATCTTTATACTGGCTTAAGTGTTTGATCCTCAGTCCTTATTATATATTTGCTTTTTCTGTGGGATTTTCTCTTTCCTATAGATTTTTACTTCTTTTCCTCTTAGAGAAGGCTCTTTAACATTTCTTTTAGGGTTGGTTTAGTATTGATGAAAGAAGAATTAAGTTCTTTTGAGTTTCTTTTGATATTCATGTTACTCCCATATAAATTTGGTTCCCACCTTTATCTCTAAGATAAAAAATATGTAATTTCTTGCACTTGATTCAGTGTCTTTGAAAAGCAGAAGGAACTCAATAAATGTTAGATGGTTATATGAAAGAGCGAATGAATTTATCCTCCTCAAGTGTATTAATAGCAAACTCACACTTTTTTCTTTTACCCATTAGTTATATTTACTTTTAGTAACTTCAACATTTACATAATGACAGTCTTAATGTTCTGATCTTACAGTTTCTCATCTTTCCTGGCTCTTTTAATTCTCATTGGTACATCATGGCAGTTATCCACTTGCAAGACTGCTTCATGTGTCATTCAAAACTGCTCATGTCCAGCATTATCAAATTTATAAAACAAGAAACTACAATATTTTCAACTTCCCCTCATTCTCATTCATTATTTATGGTTACCTTGCCATAGCAGCCTCCAGTTTGTCCTCACCAGTGTATCGTGTCTTCAGTTTCATTCTTATGCAGCTTGTTTCCTTCTTTTAGCTACATTGGTTAATCAGCCATTTTATCAGTCTCTCAACTAACACAACCTCATTGTATCTTTCTCTCCTGGTAATCTTTATAATCACCAATAATGTACTTCTTCACTTTGATGTTTAGATCGCCTTTACTTTAGTCCATGCCATAATTATCATTTATTTTGTGTATTAGAATTGTGTAACTTCTAGGGCATACACAACCTCACCATTACTACAGATCAATAGCTCAACCTGCCAAGTATTTATTTATTTCACAACACTTCTTAATTCCCACTCTTCCTGTTCTAGGCATTGCAGATAAATTATAAAGTTCCAAATGTTTCATTCAAGTTTATTTCTGTCTCTTTTCTGGACAGTAATCCCATTATTTCCAACTTTGAATATTTAAAACTTCATTGAGTGAGTCACACATATTACTAAATTTTAACTATCTGTGCAGCAAACACAAAATTGTAGTAAATGAGCATTTTCTTCTAGTTCAAGAAAGTATCATTGTACATGTGGCTATTTGCCACCACCACTTTAGCTGTGGTGAATTAGAGAAAGTGGTCTTCAGAGGAAGGAAATTTTCAGGAATCTGATGAGGGACTATCTGAAGGTCTAAGCAACACAAATCAGGAGCTTTCAATTATTTTCATCCATGAGGGACAGGTAGTTTAATCTTGACACTACTGGTTTCAAATCAGGAAATCTGGACCCAGTATCAATAGCAATCAGGAATGTTAACTTTACTAGTATATCTGAGCAATAGCTTCTTACCAGCAAACCCAACTGTGGGCAAGTTTTTCACTTAAATTATTTCACTTGATAATGATTTTCACAGTTTGATCATTTGATGCTTACACCATGTTTTCTTGTTAGATTTCAACCAGTTCTCCTTTTGAGCTGGCTAGGAAAAAAAGGACTGATCAAATTTATGCTTTATGCTTTTACACTTTTTTATTGAGTTATAATTAGTATATAATATTATATTAGTTTCAGTGGTACACCATAGTGAATCAATATTTTCATATGTTATGAAATGATCGCTGCAATAAGACCAGTTATCATCCATCACTAGTTCTTACAATATTATTCACGATATTTCCTCTGTTTTTATAACATCCTATGACTTATTTATGTGCTTTTACATTCTTTTTGTCTTTGCAGACCACCTAGAAAAGAGTCCAGTCCTAGTAGGAAATAGATTTTTTTTAACCTTTTTGCTCTTTATGTGAATGTATTCCAGATTCTTTTTACTTTATGAATATAAGTGAAAGTGAGTCCAACATTCCACATGATGTCTGGCATTTTCTTTATTAGGTTCAATGTACTATTTACAGTTCAAATTATTCTCTTTATAGAGATATTCAATTGGGAAAGGCTGTCAGTTGGTAGTTTTCTTACAAGGTTTGCTAGGATTCTATGTTAAATTAGCGTAAAATATTTATGAAACAATGCCTTTGATTTTAGTATTTTTAACATACTGAAAGAAGTACATATGGACATGTTCAAATAGCTTTTTCAGTGGAGAGAGTCACTTAGGCAATAATAATATGGTTAAAAAGCAAATAACATGTAAGGACTATAAATCATAAGAAAATGCTCTTGAATTTGAACTTTTAGTTACTAATAACCAAGAGCACAACTTAAAATATTAAAATAGATGACTATACGCATTGTTTTAAATGTAAAGAAAAACTATATTTAAAGAGGGAATCAAGGTATGGTTAATTTGACATCTGATCTGTAGCGTATCAGTCTTTAACCTGTAAAAGTCACACAAAATAAATGTCAGCTCTGTTTTTACTATTATAAATACTATAGCTATTAACACTTCTGCTTTTTTTTCAATAGCTGGAAAAAGTGTACCAAACCAAAGTGAGCCCAGTAAATGTTATAACGAAGGCAAATATATTCTTGTAGCCTTTGCATTTAGATATCGGTCAGTAGCTAGAAAAATCCATTTTTCTTTTTGGACTTTAGCTGTTTGATTCTTCCACATGTTTTAAATTTGTTAAAGGATGTGGCTTCTTTGAAAGACGTTTTAACTTACAACCTCTCTGTTGTATGGGTAAATGAAAGTCAGTGATGCTGTTGTAAAGTATAAAGACAAAAGAAAATTTTGCCAAGGTTGCAAACAAGTATAAGCCTGTAAAACATATATGTAATCTGGGTTAAATATCACGGTTGTCAGAAGCACTGTTATATATTGCTGCTATCCTCATTCATATTTTGATATAAATCGCTACCCCTATGATTAAGAACAATTATTGAGCAAGTTTATTCCCAAGTTTAAATTTCTTCTTCAATCTGAGTGTATTAGTGCTTCACCTACCCTCTAGTAGTTCAGATGCTGGACAATCTGTTTCAGTAGAGGCCCATGGTGTTCCATCATCTGTAAGCTAGATAAAATGCAACACAAACACAGCCTGGTTCCTTTGGGTCATCAGGCACAGGGTTGATCAGACTGGTTGAACAAGAAGTGTGTTTTGCTAAGTCAACACTTATACAGTGATCTAGATTTCACTCATGTTGGTGGCAGTGTGCAAAAATCTTGGTTTTTGCTTAAACACATTGCTTCAACATTGTAGGAGCTCAAGACATATCTGGGAAAGAAAGGTAGGAAGATAAGGAGGGAGCTTGGGCCAGTAGATAACAGGGACTCTCATTTTCTTTAAAATTATTTTAACTTTAAAGTCCCTATGACAATTATTAAGCACATAATGAATGTTAACAACTATCACAGTTATTCAGCCAGAGCACACTATGACACACATACTTAATATTTACAGCTATGCATATACAGTAAGTAGTGCACAATTGATTGACTTCTCATATCTCTGATAACCAATAAAAATCAATGGCTATTAGGAAACTATCAAATTTATCTGAATGCCAGCTGGAGAAATTGATCTCAGAATGATGAGAATGATAAATCAAGATTGAATTATATAAGGCCGTGGTGATTAATAGAGTAGCTGAACAAATTTTTATGGGATTAAAAATTGGGGCTCAAAGAGGGAAGGAAGCTCTGTAGCCAGCTATCTTCAAGGTCAAAAAATCAGAAGAATGTGAACTGGGAGGGCATTTTATCTGAGCTTCATTATTTGAGACCCAATGTGGAGGTAGGTGAAGTCTTCTCATTGGCAAGGATGATTGAAAAAAAAAGGTTTCCTTTGTTTAAGGAAAGCAACATACAGAAAACAGAAAAGGAAATTTGATTTTTTTACGGATCCCAAAAAGGGACAAACTTGGGATTGAGAGAAAGAAGCTCAAGTAAACCTACCAGGGAAGCAAGTTCTAATTCTAACTCTTCTGCTAAGCTGCTGGGTGATTAAGACAAGTAACAGTCTCTCTGAGCATTGACTTTCTTACTTTTATAATAATTATGTTGGAATATCATGCATTACAGATTGCTGGCCTGGTCTCTAATTTGAAGAACTGAAGTGAGACTTTTTGTCCATGATGTTTAAAAGATTTGAATCTAAAGCCTTAAAGAGGCTTTTATACATTTCCTGATTCTACCAGGACTCCCCTCCTCTACTCTTTGTCCTCCTTGCTCAAGCACTTGCTTTGCCCTTGACAGTGTTTGAATATGAAGCCTCTCTACTTCTCTTTCTATTGTCTTTTGCTGTTGGTTTTTTTTTTTTTTTTTTTTTTGGCTATAAAATTTCGTCAGTCTCTGCAGATAATGATAGAATGAACAGTAATACTGGCTAGTTTTTGGCCTCCTTTTATGTGCTTGACAGTAACCCTGAGAACCACCCTACAGGGTCAGTAACATTATGTTTATTTTACACATGATGAAATTGAGCCTAAGGGATGCTAATGACTTGTCTGAGGCCACGTACCTTGTGAGTAGCAGGGCCATGGTCCTAATTCTCACCTAACTGGAACCAAGATTGAAGGCCTTCCCATTGTACCATACTTCCTTAAACTATTGTTCACTATTGCTATTTTTTAAATTATGAACCTAAAAAGTGGAAGTATTTAGTCATCTTGGAGATGTTCTCATCCAGAGTGACATATTTTCTAATTCTGCTGTAAAAATGAGTTGCTATCTTTCATCATATAAGGTTACTTCAAGATAGACCCTCCCAGTAGGCTTAAGAAATACTTCTTTGACCAGGCATTGTAGAACACAAATTCTAAGAGTTGATTCTGTTCTCTTAGAGCAGATCAAAATGTAAAGTTGCAATTATCATCCCAATGTTTAAAGTTATATTTTGCTTGCATTTCTAAAATGCAGGATATTCTGTAATGTTAATTTTACTAACATTAAATTTTCATGTTAGTAATGAAGAGGCAATAGTTATCTAGTTGAAAATGTTGTTCAAAAAGTCCTCAAAAGTTTAATGAAGCCAAACTTCTGGTAAGTTCACACATGCTGAGGCTGTGGTTATGAGGTAACCATACTTCTTGAAAGCTAAAGGTACAGGTGTCTGACAACGTGCCCCCTTTATGTATTTAATGCATTTCGTTACTTCTCAACAGCCATACTGCCCTGAGAACCATTATCTCCTAACATCTGATCCTTAAGTACTATCTGAATTACGACTGTTTAGCATACTGAGAAGAAAACCCTACATCTGTACCACTGTTAATATTGCAAAGCCAGTACAGCCAAGATAGAGTAGATTGGCTTCATTTAATCTCATGTATCAACAAAAACTTCAGATAAGTACTAAGTCCAGAATCTAGGTTATATGTGATAACATAAAGTATGACGAAGACCAGCTAACAATGGCAATCTTCGTTTCTTAGCTACTAGCTTGAGCTTGCAGTGCTGGCTGTACAAAAAAAATCTCATTTTGACTTGAACAAATTAAATGTGTAAGTCAGTAATGATGACTAATTGTATGATCCATACTTAACAATTTTTAATTATTTTCTTCACTAAAATGAGTAAACTGTAAACTTTCAGATCAACAACCAAATGTATTATAATAGAGCCAAAGACTTTTTAAAAATCATATATAGAAATGATTTGAAATCGTTTGTCTTTCCATAATAACTTGATTAATTCAACAAATCAGTGAATAGTTTGTCCAAAAATGATCTGTTGACCTTTAGATTTAACAAAATGTTACTAAAGGTTCTGCTATGTTCATATACATGAAGACTGTTTTGTACACTCTGAGCAATATTGTACTTTGAACCTGCAAACAGAAGCTTTCATATGCCTCCATTTCGTCATCTCTCTGTATGGGGGGGGAGGTACCCTATCAGAGGGGTATCCTTTCATCCATTCATTCTTTGAGAGCCAACAGTGTGCCAAGCACTGTTCTGGGTGCTAGGGAATAGTGGTGAGCCAACCATTGGGTTGGGAGCCTAGGAGAGGGTGTAAGAACTGACTATTTCAGAATATGCAGGAGTTAACCTGATGAATGGGGCATGAGAGTGCATTCCAAGAGAGCAGAGAGACTGGAGCAGAGGCATGGAGGAGAGAGACAGCACGAAGTATAAAGGACTAAAGGTTAATGGTGTTTATGGAGCATAAAGTAAAAAGAAGAGGCTGGAGAGTTGGGCCAAAGCTTGGCTACAAGGATTCTGTTAACGGGTTTGAGCCCCTGAAGGGAGGCCACTGAAGAGCTGAAGTCAGAAGAATTGCATATCCAGCTGTGCAACAGGCAGCTGTGTGCAATTGTGAAAAGAGAACTATCAGACTTTAAGGCAAGAGGCCAAGCCAGAGATGATGATGGTCTGAAGTAGGCTGTTCTTGTTCCATAGAAAATAAATCGTTCTCTAGAATGTAGGAAGAATTCGAGGATATCAGAAGAATCCCACAAAGACACCACCAATAGCAACAATGGTAACATCAGTGGCAACAACAGTAGCAACCAGAATTTATGGAGAGCTTACTTGGTGCCAGGCACTCTGCCAAGACTTTATATGCTCCAGTGCAATCCTTACTGTGACTTTTTGAGTTAGGTACTCATTATCTCCATGTTGAGAGAAGGTCACACAGCTAGGAATTGGGTGAACTGAGACTCAAAGCCAGATCTTTTTTAGAGCTGTGGTCTTAACTACTATGCTATGCAACCAAGCTTATTTTATTTATAACTTTAAGTTTGCATAAAATACTAATGACTTTCAGAATAAAAACTAAATAAATTTGTCTACTAAAGTAGTCAAGTAAGTGGGCTTTGTGACTGCTTTTGCCCACGCTTCAAAGGGGCATTTAACTTCCAAGTTTGCAGTCATTTTGACAGGTGCTTAAACTCCAGAGGAGTCTGCTCATACGGAAACAGAAGTAAGCTGCAAAGCAGGCCCTATTAAATTTATGAAGTAGTACAATATATCTTCAGCCCGTCTTGTCTCTTCACCCTTATTTCTTGTTGACTTTTTTTTTTTAAACATCTTTATTGGAGTATAATTGCTTTACAATGGTGTGTTAGTTTCTGCTTTATAACCAAGTGAATCAGTTGTACATATAGATACATCCCCGTATTTCGCCCCTCTTGCATCTCCCTCCCTCCCACCGTCCCTATGCCACCCCTCTAGGTGGTCACAAAGCACCGAGCTGATCTCCCTGTGCTATGCAGCTGCTTCCCACTAGCTATTTTATATTTGGTAGTGTATATATGTCCTTGCCACTCTCTCACTTTGTCCCAGCTTACCCTTCCCCCTCCCGATATCCTCAAGTCCATTCTCTAGAAGTTCTGTGTCTTTATTCCCGTCTTGCCCCAAGGTTCTCCTTTTTTTTTTTTTTTAGATTCCATATATATGTGTTAGCATATGGTATTTGTTTTTCTCTTTCTGATTTACTTCACTCTGTATGACAGACTCTAGGTCCATCCACCTCACTACAAATAACTCAATTTTGTTTCTGTTTATGGCTGAGTAATATTCCATTGTATATATGTGCCACATCTTCTTTATCCATTCATCTGTCGATGGACACTTAGGTTGCTTCCATGTCCTGGCTCTTGTAAAAGGACCTGCAATGAACACTGTGGTACATGACTCTTTTTGAATTATGGTTTTCTCAGGGTATATGCCCAGTAGTGGGATTGCTGGGTCGTATGGTAGTTCTATTTTTAGTTTTTTAAGGACCCTCCATACTGTTCTCCACAGTGGCTGTATCAATTTACATTCCCACCAACAGTGCAAGAGGGTTCCCTTTTCTCCACACCCTCTCCAGCATTTATTGTTTGTAGATTTTTTGATGATGGCCATTCTGACCGGTGTGAGATGATATTGCATTGTAGTTTTGATTTGCATTTCTCTAATGGTTAATGATGTTGAGCATTCTTTCATGTGTTTGTTGGCAACCTGTATATCTTCTCTGGAGAAATGTCTATTTAGGTTTTCTGCCCATTTTTGGATTGGGTTGTTTGACAAAGGATTAATCTCCAAAATTTACAAGCAGCTCTTGTTGACTTTTGTCCTCTTCACTAGGTTATCTGTGATTTAATGCTGTCTTTCCCACCTCTTGGGATAAAAGTTATCTGAGAAACTGATTTTAACATCTATGATTGTTAGTGACTCAGTGGGATATTTCTCCTAGAGGATGTTTTTATATGAAGAGTGGGCTATACAAGGATAGAAAGTAAAGAGAGAGGTTTCAGAAGTACTTGGAATGGGTTGCTTCCTAGAAGGACTAACTCTAATTTTAAAATACTCATCCTGTATGATGAATATAAGCATGCAAATTACATAGTAAAAAAATCCGTATTCAGATTCTGTCCTTCAAAGCAAATGTCTAATTATAATATGACTTTCACTGTGGTTGGACTGCCTGGAGAGGGTGCT
Organism: Balaenoptera ricei; assembly: GCF_028023285.1. Classification (NCBI taxonomy): domain Eukaryota; kingdom Metazoa; phylum Chordata; class Mammalia; order Artiodactyla; family Balaenopteridae; genus Balaenoptera; species Balaenoptera ricei. The sequence continues at coordinate 46,549,895 of NC_082643.1, read as the reverse complement.
CTGAGTAAAGGTGAAGTACCTGGATACACAGTCTCTTATAGTTCTCAATTTTAATCCCTAAAATAGCAGCTGGTTTTATCTGTTACATGTCTATCACCTTTGGTTAATGTGAGTCAGTTTCTGAGTTGCAAATCCATTTGCAGAATGCTCCCAGATCAAATTCTAAGTCTGACACACTGAGGATAGGCTTGGAGTAATGGTGACTCCATCAAGGAAAATGCTCTCTTTTAATGCTCTTTGGCAATAATCCAGATTGTCTTCCTGTGTTACACCCTTACTTGGCTATATGTCCCTTCCCTTTGGAAAGTTTTACAAGACCTGTTTAGAAACTCAAATTGTAAGCATCTCCATCTTAGGACTTGGAAGGGAGATAGTGTTCTGAGAAAGCTGGCTTTTCCATTACCTCCAGACCATATCATGTAGGAAAATTGAGCCCGTTTTGGAAATCTACTAATCATACTTCCGACATTGATGACTTCTTACATTATTCCAAGGAAAAATATCAATTCTGACAGCTGACAATTTTTTATAATTGCATTTAATCAAAGAGTTTATTTTAAGGCTGCCTAGAGTTCTTACTGCATTCCACATGGCTGACTCTTGGCAAGCTTAGTAGTACTGATAGTCTTACTAAAACCTCATAATTTTCCAGGTAGTTCCCTGTCTTAGCCAATAAATCTCATTTTCTCTTCTCAAAAGTCATTAGACTTCCTGGGCAGTGTACCAAGTTGGGCAGATGTTTTGAAGATGTTCTGATCAATCCAAATTAGGAAATAGGTATTTGAAGTTCACTATATAAACATAATAGTACTGAAACTTGGATGTATGATTTAGGTAGAACACAGAAAAAGAAACACAAAACATTTTGCTGTCTCTGTATCACCCAAACTTTAAGAGAGGAGAAAAAAAAAAGGCAAGTTGGCTTACCACAGATATATTTTGATATCCCTGTGAATCCTGGCAATACTTAGGTCTGTTTGATGTTGATAATAACAGATGAAGAAATATTTTCCACAAGAAGATTTGTTTTGTGATGGCATAAATTATTTTTCTTGTTTCTCATCTAGAAATAGCATACCTTTTAATTTCCTGAGGGTTGTCATAAATATTGCACTTCTGAAACACCTAAATGAGCCTACAGAGTGATGTCAAAGAAATATATTCCATTGTTCATCAGTTTAGTTAACATTATGGGTAAGTGCTTTTCAGAAATAAAGCACTTTTAAAAGAATAAGCACTTTTAAAAGAAAAGCACTTTTAAAAAAGAAAAATTGCTTTTAAATATAAAAAATACACATTTTTCCCTTGAATGGATGTCTTCCTTACATACTTTTTTTTTTATAACATTGCTATTTAAAATTTGTTTGTGAGAGGGCAGACAGCAGAAGCAAGAAGAACTACAATCCTGCAGCCTGTGGAAAACAAACCACATTCACAGAAAGACAGACAAGATGAAAAGGCAGAGGGTTATGTACCAGATGAAGGAACAAGATAAAACCCCAGAAAAACAAATAAATAAAGTGGAGATAGGCAACCTTACGGAAAAAGAATTCAGAATAATGATAGTGAAGAAGATCCAGGACCTCAGAAAAAGAATGGAGACAAAGATCGAGAAGATGCAAGAAATATTTTACAAAGACCTAGAAGAATTAAAGAACAAACAAACAGAGATGAACAATACAATAACTGAAATGAAAAATTCACTAGAAGGAATCAATAGCAGAATGACTGAGGCAGAAGAACGGATAAGTGACCTGGAAGACAGAATGTTGGAATTCACTGCTGCAGAACAAAATAAAGAAAAAGAATGAAAAGAAATGAAGACAGCCTAACAGACCTCTGGGACAGCATTAAACATTAAACATTAAACATTCACATTATAGGGACCCCAGAAGGAGAAGAGAGAGAGAAAGGACCCGAGAAAATATTTGATTATTGTCGAAAAATTCCTTAACATGGGAAAGGAAATAGCCACCCAAGTCCAGGAAGCACAGCGAGTCCCACCCAAGATAAACCCAAGGAGGAACACGTCGAGGCACATAGTAATCAAATTGGCAAAAATTAAAGACAAGGAAAAATTATTAAAAGCAGCAAGGGAAAAAATGACAAATAACATACAAGGAAAATCCCATAAGGTTAACAGCTAATTTCTCAGCAGAAACTCTACAAGCCAGAAGGGAGTGGCAGGACATATTTAAAGTGATGAAAGGGAAGAACCTAAACCCAAGATTACTCTACCCTGCAAGGATCTCATTCAGATTTGACGGAGAAATCAAAAGCTTTACAGACAAGCAAAAGCTAAGAGAATTCAGCACCACCAAACCAGCTCTACAACAAATGCTAAAGGAACTTCTAAGTGGGAGACACAAGAGAAGAAAAGAACTTACGAAAACAAACATAAAATAATTAAGAAAATGGTAATAAGAACATACATATCGATAATTACCTTAAATGTGAATGGATTAAATACTCCAACCAAAAGACACAGGCTCGCTGAATGGATACAAAAACAAGACCCATATATATGCTGTCCACAAGAGACCCACTTCAGACCTAGGGACACATACTGACTGAAAATGAGGGGATGGAAAAAGATATTCCATGCAAACAGAAGTGAAAAGAAAGCTGGAGTAGCAATACTCATATCAGATAAAATAGACTTTAAAATAAAGAATGTTACAAAAGACAAGGAAGGACACTACATAATGATCAAGGGATCAATCCAAGAAGAAGATATAACAATTATAAATATATATGCACCCAACATAGGAGCACCTCAATACATAAGTTAACTGCTAACAGCTGTAAAAGAGGAAGTCGACAGTAGCACAATAATTGTGGGGAACTTTAACACCTCACTTACACCAATGGACAGATCATCCAAACAAAAAATTAATAAGGAAACACAAGCTTTAAATGACACAATAGACCAGATAGATTTAATTGATATTTAAAGGACATTCCATCCAAAAACAGCAGATTACACTTTCTTCTCAAGTGCACATGGAACATTCTCCAGGATAGTTCACATCTTGGGTCACATATCAAGCCTCAGTAAATTTAAGAAAACTGAAATCATATCAAGCATCTTTTCTGACCACAACACTATGAGATTAGATATCAATGACAGGGGAAAAAAATGTAAAAAACACAAACACATGGAGGCTAAACAATACGTTACTAAATAACCAAGAGATCACTGAAGAAATCAAAGAGGATATCAAAAAATACCTAGAGACAAATTACAATGAAAACACGATGATCCAAAACCTATGGGATGCAGTAAAATCAGTTCTAAGAGGGAAGTTTATAGCAATACAATCCTACCTTAAGAAACTAGAAACATCTCAAATAAACAACCTAACCTTACACCTAAAGCAATTAGTGAAAGAAGAACAAAAAAACCCCAAAGTTAGCAGAAGGAAAGAAATCATAAAGATCAGAGCAGAAATAAATGAAATAGAAACAAAGAAAACAGTAGCAAAGATCAATAAAACTAAAAGCTGGTCCTTTGAGAAGATAAACAAAATTGATAAACCATTAGCCAGACTCACCAAGAAAAAGAGGGAGAGGACTCAAATCAATAAAATTAGAAATGAAAAAGGAGTAGTTTCAAAAGACACTGCAGAAGTACAAAGCATCCTAAGAGACTACTAAAGCAACTCTATGCCAATAAAATGGACAACCTGGAAGAAATGGACAAATTCTTAGAAAGGTATAAACTTCCAAGACTGAACCTGGAAGAAACAGAAAATATGAAGAGACCAATCACAAGTAATGAAATTGAAACTGTGATTAACAATCTTCCAAGCAGCAAAAGTCCAGGACCAGATGGCTTCACAGGTGAATTCTATCAAACATTTAGAGAAGAGATAACACCCATCCTTCTCAAACTCTTCCAAAAAATTGCAGGGGAAGGAACACTCCCAAACTCATTCTATGAGGCCACCATCACCCTGATACCAAAATCAGACAAAGATACTACAAAAAAAAAAAAAAACAAGAAAATTACAGTCCAATATCACTGATGAATATAGATGCAAAAATCCTCAACAAAATACTAGCAAACAGAATCCAACAACACATTTAAAGGATCATAAATCATAATCAAGTGGGATTTATCCCAGGGATGCAAGGATTCTTCAATATATACAAATCAATCAATGTGATACACCATAGTAACAGTTTGAAGAATAGAAACTATATAATCACGTCAATAGATGCAGAAAAAGCTTTTGACAAAATTCAACACCGATTTATGATAAAAGAAGAAAGTAGACCTAGAGGGAACCTGCCTCAACATAAAAAAGGCCATATACGACAAACCCAGAGCAAACATCATTCTCCATGGTGTAAAACTGAAAATATTTCCTATAAGATCAGGAAGAAGACAAGGATGCCCACTCTTGCCTATATTATTCAGCATAGTTTTGGAAGTTTTAGCCACAGGAATCATAGAAGAAAAAGAAATAAAAGGAATAGAAATTGGAAAAGACGAAGTAAAACTGTCACTGTTTGCAGATAACATGATACTATACATAGAGAATCCTAAAGATGCCACCAGAAAACTACTAGAGCTAATCAATGAATTTGGTAAAGTTGCAGGATACAAAATTACTGCATAGAAATCTCTTGCATTCCTATACACTAATCATGAAAAATCTGAAAGAAATTAAGGAAACACTCCCATTTACCATTGCAACAAAAAAGAATAAAATACCTAGGAATAAACCTACCTGTATGCAGAAAACTATAAGACACTGTTAAAAGAAATTAAAGATGATACCAGCAGATGGAGAGATATACCATGTTTTTGGATTGGAATAATCAATATTGTGAAAATGACTATACTACCCAAAGCAATCTACAGATTCAATGCAATCCCTATCAAACTGCCAATGGCATTTTTTACAGAACTAGAACAAAAAATCTTAAAATTTGTATGGAGACACAAAAGACCCCGAATAGCCAAATCTGTCTTCAGGGAAAAAAACGGAGCTGGAAGAATCAGATTCCCTGACTTCAAACTACACTACAAAGCTACAGTAATCAAGACAATATGGTACTGGCACAAAAACAGAAATATAGATCAATGGAACAGGATAGAAAGCCCAGAGATTAACCCACACACCTATGGTCAACTAATCTATGACAAAGGAGGCAAGGATATGCAATGGAGAAAAGACAGTCTCTTCAATACGTGGTGCTGGGAAAACTGGACAGCTCCATGTAAAAGAATGAAATTAGAACACTCCCTAAAACCATACACAAAAATAAACTCAAAATGGATTAGAGACCTAAATGTAAGACCAGACACTATAAAACTCTTAGAGGAAAACATAGGAAGAACATTCTTTGACATAAGTCACAGCAAGATCTTTCTTGATCCACCTCCTAGAGTAATGGAGATAAAAACAAAAATAAACAAATGGGACCTAATGAAACTTAAAAATTTTTGCACAGCAGAGGCAACTACAAACAAGACGAAAAGACAACCCTCAGAATGGTAGAAAATATTTGCAAATGAATCAACGGACAAAGGATTAATCTCCAAAATATATAAACAGCTCATGGAGCTCAATATTAATAAACAACCCAATCCAAAAATGAGCAGAAGACCTAAATAGACATTTCTCCAGAGAAGACATATAGATGGCCAAGAAGCCCATGAAAAGCTGCTCAACATCACTAATTATTAGAGAAATGAAAATCAAAACTACAATGAGATATCACCTCACACCAGTTAGATTGGGCATCATCAGAAAATCTACAAACAACCAATGCTGGAGAGGGTGTGGAGAAAAGGGAACCCTCTTGCACTGTTGATGGGAATGTAAATTGATACAGCCACTATGGAGAACAGTATGGAGGTTCCCTATAAAACTAATAATAGAATTACCATATGACCCAGCAATCCCATTACTGGGCATATACCCAGAGAAAACCATAATTCAAAAAGACACATGCACCCCGATGTTCATTGCAGCACTATTTACAATAGCCAGGATATGGAAGCAAACTAAATGCCCATTGACAGACGAATGGATAAAGAAGATGTGGTACATATATACAATGGAATATTACTCAACCATAAAAAGGAACGAAATTGGGTCATTTGTTGAGACGTGGATGGATCTAGAGCCTGTCATACAGAGTGAAGTAAGTCAGAATGAGAAAAACAAATATCGTATATTAATGCATGCATGTGGAACCTAGAAAAATGGTACAGATGAACCGGTTTGCAGGGCAGAAATTGAGACACAAACATAGAGAACAAACGTATGGACACCAAGGGGGGAAAGTGGCGGGGGGGGAGGTGGGGTGGTGTCATGAATTAGGAGTTTGGGACTGACATGTATACACTAATATGTATAAAATGGATAACTAATAAGAACCTGCTGTATAAAAAAAATAAAATTCAAATATCAAAAAAAAATTTGATGGCATTTGATGATTTTAAGAAGTTTAGAGTTTATTATCCCCATTATATTGGCAAGGATTTCAAACTAATGGTTGCAATGATAATGAATGCAGAGTTATGTTTAAACGTCATGTCCAGTATTTCCAACAAACCTTGAATTTGTACCCATTTTGGTGTAACTAAGAGATAGCAAACCTTTAGTGTAAGCAATTGTTATTTTTCTGGGACCCTGATTTGATTTTCATTATGTCAGAAACTGAAAATAATTCTCCAATTTGTAAACTTACTAGGATAATGTTCATGCGACTGAAAGAATGCAGGAGTTGTAACCTATAACGCTATAAAACTCCAAATGGAAATAAGCAAGAAAGCAGACCTTGTTCAGTAAAATAGAGTAAGAAAATCAATATGCTAGGTGTGTTAACAATCCCTTTAAAACTTTGAAGCGATATGTTAACACAATGTGGCTTCTATGTGGATGTCTTATTTGTTCCTCCCGATGATCCTGTGAGAGAAACAAGGCACATAGTTTCACTTTGCAGATAAGGAAAAGGAAGCTTAGAAAGCTAAAATATCTAATGTCTGACAGCAAGTGAATGTCATAAGGATAACTCTGGCTCCTAATATATGATATAACTACGTTAATCTGAGCTTCAGTTGAGTCCATTGGTGACATGTGCACCTGCTACACCCACGCAAAAACAACTTGAATGTAATCACTTCACTGTGTCTTACCTTAAAACATTCACTCCCAACATGTAAGCTTACATCTTGTATATGTATCCTGGTTCTTCTACTACCAAACTACGTGACTTTGATCAGTTATGACATATTTTGTGGCCACTTTACTTATTTATAATAGAAATGATCATCCTACACCCTTATAGTTTGTGCCATGAGTAAAATGGCATGATAAAGCACATAGCTCTTAGCCTAGTACATAGCTAGTTCTCTACAATCTAGTTTAGTTGAATCTGAATATGTAAGCAATCAACACATAGCTGTGGATTAAGGAATCTTTGCTGGTTCCAAAGCAATGCCAATCCAGAAGGTATCTGAAGGTGTGCCATCATTATCAATGATAGAGAAGTTACCCTGGGGATGCAGATAAAATTTTCTCATTCTATCAAGACGTTTGGAGGAGTGTGCTTGCATGTTCTCTGGTGTTTGCTTCAGACCCAGATTCTAGAACTATCTCTGGCTGTACATTGAAATTTCCATGTCTGTTAGGGAATTTATTCATTTACTCAATAAATAATGAATTGCCAACATTGTGCCAAACAGTCTGTGTAGTGCTGAGGCAACAACAATGAATAAGACAGACAGGCCTCTTCTTTTTATGGAGTTTGCAATATATTGAGAAGATATACAGCTAAAAAATAACTATGAAAAAATGCGATGAATATTATGATACGGGGATTTGAGGTTAGGACACTTAGAGGAGTCTAGCCTAAAGGGAATGGCTTCACTAAGGAAGTGAGCATGTTTAAGCAGAAAACCGAAGGATGAGTTGAGTTAGCTGTTTTTAAATGAGAGAAGAGAACCAGGAGGAAGTCTGGCAATGATTTTGTTCTGTGTAGTTCCAGCTTCTCCCATGACATTTGAGATATACAAAGTCATATTTGAATGCTTTGTTGTGACCACTGTGTGTTACTGGAAATAAACTCAGGTCAGCAGAAATCACATATGACTACTACTCTTTCTTTCCAACTACTGGTAGACAAAATATCTAAATTCCCCCAAAATGTATCCTGGAAAGGGCTTTAAGTTATTGATGTCTCAGGATCATTGTTTAAAAAATTTTTTTAAATGTCTATCTTTATATAAGAATGCGCTAATAATGAAAATGAGAACTACCATATATCTAGCGCCTGCTATGTGTCAAGAAAGCTTTTGCATTCATTAGTTCTGATCTTATCAACAACCCCATAAGTTGATATTTTTATCAACATACTGTGCAAATAAAAATTGAGGTGCAGTTTGTCTAATTCTTATTCTATTAATCATGAAGTCTTACTTTTATAAAATATTACACGTGCAACTGTGTGCCAGCTAAAGCATTTGACTTTCCCCATTTCACAAATACCTTCTTATTATTAATCACTATAAATTTTTGACCATTTTTAGTTTTATAATTTTAACTGTGTATTAATTCTCCAGTATGTATTATTTTTCTATGACCTCTCCTTTAATTTTACACTTGGTAATAGTAATGCCCTACTAATTGTTGAAGCCAGAGTCTTTATAACTCAGGGAAGGGTAAGCAAGAACATGAAGAGGTGAAGATGATACACAATATTGTTATAGTGATCATTAATATAGTTTTTCTAGATAGACTCTACAATAATTTGAGTAACATTACATGGCAGTACTAACTCTTTGGAACATTGTACCTAAAAATATGGAACAAAACCATGAGTGATTCTAGCAAAACTCAAGGAGAAAAAAGACATGGCAGATTACCATGCTTCCTCTGGGACAGGGACCAAGTCTTCAACTTGGTATCTGTGGTACCCACATTATGCTCAATTTTTTGGTGAACTGAAGCATATACAGGTGGTCTGAAACTAACACAACACTGTAAATCAACTATATTCCAATATAAGATAAAAATTAAATTTAAAAATTAAAAAAAATAAAAGTAACAATATACAGATGGAGAGGAAAGAATCTCGTCAATAAGGAATGTGTTTAAAACAGTTATTTTCATTCATGCAAACATACAGTAGCAGTGTCTCTATATAGTATTTTGGAACAGTTGTCAAGAGTAAACAATTGGGAACTTACCCAGTGGTCCAAATGTTAAGACTCTGTGCTCCCAGTGCAGGGGGCACAGGTTCGATCCCTGGTCAGGGAACTAAGATCCTGCATGCCACACAGCACAGCCAAAAAAAATAAAAAAATTAAAAAAAGAGCAAACAATTGATGGTAGGGAGACTTTAGGAATTTAATGGAAGAGAAAGGTTTTTAAAAGTACTGAAAATAAGAACAAAAAATAAAATAATTCTAAAAACATATTAGTATTTTAAAAGTCAATTATATATTAGGTCACAAATAAAACATCAGTAAGTATCCTGATGTAAAAATATTACAAAAAATATTCTTCAATCACAAGGCAATAAAATTAGAAATTATTCATAAAATAAAGACCAAAAAGGTCCTTCCATCTGTAAATTAAAAATAAAATCTTCTATTAAACAACTTTCAGATAAAAAGGGAAAAATAAACTGATCTAACAGAATTTGCAAACAGTAATAATAATTAAAAATACTACATATCAGGACCAATGGCATATATTTAAACAGTAATCAGAAGAAAATCCAAAAACTTATTGAATTAAGACCTTTGCTGCTACCATCTTAGTGCATAGGTGGAGAAGTGGGGGAGAAGCAGGTGAATGAGATACCAGCCCTGGATAGTTTACAAATAGTTAAGATATTTTCATATCTGACTATTGTGGGGTAATGGGGACCAGATTTACCTTCTTCATGAAGCAACTAAAGAAATCGATTAAAATGTATGAAAAAACAGTTGTCCTGCCATTGGATATCAAGAAAACAAAGGGCAGTTACCCCTGAAAATGGAAAATAAATGAAATGAGCCCTGCAATTTCCCCAGGTTACTGCCTGGAGTAAGTGTGTAGGTTGCAATGCAAGGAGGGGGAAACCAGGCAGAGCCCAGAAGTCTCCATGAGATGAAGAGATGAAATTGGTAACCTGGGGAGGCCAAGGCAGCTATGGTTCACCAAGCAGTTGACTGGAGAAGAGCAAGCTACACAGAGAGACAACATCTGAGATCTGTAGAGGGTCCCTCTCAAGCAATCAGCTGAGTATTAGTGATGCATGTGAGCAACTTGTCTGGAGTTGGGGGGAATTAATTTCCTGAAAGGATGAGAAAGAACAATCTTTAAAGCCAACACAGGACCACTAACTTGAATGGAAAACCTCACAATTCACAGAGCATTAGGTAAAGTACTCAGAAGGGGTTTGCCTCAGTAACAGGAAAAATTAACCCTAGACTAAATGTTGCTCTGGCCCCACTTAACAAACCTTAAAAACAAAACTGAATGGATGAAACTAATTCCAAGTAATTAGACAACTTTCCAGAATAAAGCTCAAGAATATTTATCGGTATACAGAAATATCCAGCACTCCAAAAGGTAAAATTCACAATGTCAGGCATCTAATAGAAATTACCAAAAATACAAAGAAACAGAAAAATACTACACATAATAGATTCTATTGAATGAGGAGAAAAATTAACCAACAAAACGGACTCAGAATTGATACAGATGATAGAATTAATAGTCAAAGATACTAAAATAGTTATTATAACTGTATTCCATATGTTCAAGAAATTAGAGAAAAGACTGGACATGTTAAGTAAAGAGTGAGAGAGTGGCATGGACATATATATATATACACTACCAAATGTAAAATAGATATCTAGTGGGAAGCAGCCGCATAGCACAGGGAGATCAGCTCCATGCTTTGTGACCACCTAGAGGGGTGGGATAGGGAGGGTGGGACGGAGGGAGATGCAAGACGGAAGAAATATGGGGACATATGTATATGTATAACTGATTCACTTTGTTATAAAGCAGAAACTGACACAACAATGTAAAGCAATTATACTCCAATAAAGATGTTAAAAAAAAAAAGAAAAAAAAAAAAAAAAGAATACCAAGTACAATGCAAAAAGAAAAATAGTTGGAAGATATTTTTTAAATGACCCAAATTGAACTTCTAGTGATAAAAGCTATAGCAGTTGAAATGAAAAATATACTGGATAGGGTTAATAGTAAATTAGACACTGAGGAAAAAATAGTAACAAAAAAGATGCAGTTGTTGAATTAATGACAGAATCTATCCAAAATTAAACACAGAAAGAAAAATGAAAAAAAATATAGCAATTTTGAAAGCTGAGGGATAACTTCAAACAACCTAATATATGTACAATTGTAGTTCACAAAGAAAAGACAGGGATAGAAAAAAAAATGAGAAGAAATAATGGCTGAAAAATTCCAAATTTGATGGAATCTATAAACCCACAGATCCAAAAAGATCAATGAACCCCAAGTCTAAGAAGTATGAAGAAAATTACACTAAGGCACAACACAATCAAATTCCTTAAAGCAAGTGATAGAGATAAAAATCTTAAAAGCAGCAGGAAGAAGGGGAGGAGAGAGAAGATACATTATATTCAAAGAAACAAAGATAAGGGAGACAGCATATTTCTGGTAGGAAACAATGCAAGTAGGAAGACAGTGGAGAAACGTCCTTAAACAACTGAAAGAAAAAACTGTCAAACTAGAACTTTTTACCCAACAAAATAATTATTCAAGAAACTAGCAAAATAAAGACATTTTGAAACATAGAAGAGCTGAAATAATTCATCGCCAGCAGACCAGTACTACAAGAAATGTTAAAGGAAGTCATTTAAGCAGAAAGAGAATTACACCAGATAGAATCCTGGATCTACACAAAGGAATGAAGGACACCAGAAATGATAAGTACATTGGTAAATAGATTTTTAAATTTATTTAAATATATTTAAAATATAATAAACTGTTTAAAGCAAAAATAATGACAAGTTGTGGGTTTTCTAACAAATGTAGAAGCATAATCCATAAAAGGAAAATTGATGAATTGTATTTTATAAAACTTTAGAATGTTATTCTTCAAATGATGCTCTTAGTAGAATGAAAAGACAAGCCACAGACTGGGAAAAATACTTTTAAAGCATATATCTGATAAAAGACTTGTATCCAGAATATACAAAGAACTCTCAAAACTCAATTATTAGAGTACAAACAATGCAATAATAAAAGCAGGCAAATGACTTGAACAAATACCTTACCAAAAACAATACATGAATGGCAAATAAACACTTGAAAAAATGTTCAACGTTACTAATCTCACTAGGGAAATGCAAATTAAAACTGTAACGGGATACCACTTTACACCTATTAATATGTCTAAAATAAACAAGACTGATTATACCATCTGTTGGCAAGGATGTGGAACTCTCATACTCTATAGTGGGAATGTAAAATGGTACAATCACTTTGGAGAACTTTTTTGGCAGTTTCTTAACTGTTAAACATACACCTACTATATGACTTATTCTCCTAGTCAGTTATCAAAAAGATATCCTCATACAAAGACTTGTACATGAATGGTTGGAGCATGATTCATAACAGTCACAAGCTGGGAACAACCCATATATCCATTAACAGGCTAAAGGATAAAAAAACAGTAGACATACAAAGGAATACTACTTAGCAAAAAAGGAATGAATTGCTGATACATGTTACAACGTGGATGAATCCCAAAATGATTATGCTGAGTGAAAGAAGCCAGATAAAAGGGTCCATAGATGATTCCATTTATACAAAATTCTAAAAATGCAAACTAATCTACAGTGTAAGAAAGCAAATCTGTGATTGTCTCGGGATGAGAGGTTGGGGAGAAGTAGGAGGAAGGGTATGGAAGGCAACAAGACAACTTTTGTGGGTAATGAGTATGTTCGTTATCCATATTGTCAGGATGGTTTTACAGATTTTACACAGGTAAAACATAAATAGTACACTTTATATATGTGCATATTTTAATGTATGTCAATGGTACCTATTAAAATATAAAAATAAAATGAATAAATGGATTGAATACCTACAGCCCCCCACAAAAAAAAACTAGATAAAAAACAACAAATCAAAGGAAGCTCAAAGGAGGAATTATTAAATATAAAAGTAGAGATAATGAGGTAGACAATGGAAAAATAACCTACCTAACTAATAATTCAAAACCTTGTTGTTACAAAAAAAACCTAAGAAAATAGACAAACCACCAGCTAATTTCGTAAGGAAAAAGGGAAGGGAAGCAAAATTATACAAGGTAAGAAATGATAATACATAAATCTCTGTTAAAACATAAATATCTCATTTCATTTCACAATAAATTCCAGAAATTTTAGTACCGTCCATATCTTTGTTTCCTTGAGTTCATTTCTTCATAGACTCAACAGCAACTGCAACAACTGTTTAGAAGTTAGATGCACACAAACTTGTTATGGATAAGACTATTTTATCACTGACACAGTTTAGAATTGTTGGCTCATGATACTAATAAAAAGCAGACTACTTTTAGTTGGTTTCATTCTTTTAAAATTTTCTACACACAGTGCACCCCTTTCTTGCCTGTACCCAGGTAAGACCATTTCCATCGTCCCACCCTTGATACACAACTACATCCAACTACTTTCTTAATATTTCCTATTGAATAGTTTATTTTCATTATTTTTCTAATTCCCAAAAGATTTGCCTTATTCTCTGAATGTTTCTTTTTTATATCATGGATGAACTTCTTTCTTTTAACTCTTTGAGGATATTAATTTTATATATTTTGAGGGTTTTATCTTGCTTTCTTCATTAGCATGAAGAGACTATATTTCCCCTGAGTCTCATTTTCAGTTTGTCTTTTTCATCACCTTTGTTTTATGTTAGAAACTTCCCTCCAATGTCTGGAGATCCTTGGTTTACTTACATTTAAGAAAATACACTGAAAAGGCCATTTGGAAAGTCTCTATCCCTGTGGCTGAGTTTTTCCAAAGGTACAAAAGTAGATCTCACCATGGAGGTATAGAGTGGAGAAGAACCTAATTAGTTATGGGAGCCCTACCCCAAGTCAGATTCTTTCTCTCCAGAGGTCAGCACCAGCAAGGACTTCTCTAATCTTCTGCCCACAATGGAGATTAAAAAGGGGGCAACTATAGACTTCACTGCTAACCTGAGAGTTAAGAACAAGGGGCTGGAGTCTTCTTATTCAGACTTTCCGGTTTGTAGTCTTTCACTTCATGATCCTCTTTTCACTGTGGCTTCTGATCCACCTGCCTGACTGATCTCTGAGTTCCAGAGACCCTGCGTTTTTCAACTTCTCTGAACTCTTGCATTGGTAAGGGAAGGAGAGACACTTTCCTGGCTGCCAAACCTAGGGAGGGGATGGAAGATAGTTCTAAGTGGTATCCATTTAGGCTTTCACATCATTTTGATTTCTGCCCTATTCCCACAGGAACCTTCTTACACCTAGTGCCTCTAATTTTCTTTCCCCTCTGCAGAGAACACTTGGGCATCAACCTCTTCTGCTGTTAACTAGTGCTCAACAATCTGCTTGATATCTTCTGTGGTTTTGTGGATTTCTCTCTTTGTCACTCATTTCCTCCCTAATTATCTTTGCTCTTGTGAGTATATGCAATCTGTATCCTTTTACTGTTGTTTCATTAGGCTTTCCAGAGGGAGCAGAGGTAAATGAGTGTGTTCAATCTGTCAAATTTAACCAGAAGCTTGTATGTATAAGACTCTTCCTGTATGACATAATTAGAATAATAACATTAAAATTTATATACTGAAGCTGTCTGTAATTTTCAAGCGTTTGGGTGGGTTTTCTTTTGCATTTTTAAAAAACTGTCCCATTAGGTGATCACTAATACTTGGTAAGTTTAACTTAGAAGAGAGAAGAAAATGTCTCTTAAAAAGACTCCAAATAAATTTTTTCTACTTATTTTAGGTATATTTAAAGTATACTTACTTTAAATATATAGGTATATTTAGAGTATACTTACCTTAAATATGTAGGTATATTTAAAGTATACTTACTTTAAATATGTAGGTATATTTAAAGTATACTTACTTTAAATATGTAGGTATATTTAAAGTATACTTACTTTAAATATGTAGGTATATTTAAAGTATACTTACTTTAAATATGTAGGTATATTTAAAGTATACTTACTTTAAATATGTAGGTATATTTAAAGTATACTTACTTTAAATATGTAGGTATATTTAAAGTATACTTACTTTAAATATGTAGGTATATTTAAAGTATACTTACTTTAAATATGTAGGTATATTTAAAGTATACTTACTTTAAATATGTAGGTATATTTAAAGTATACTTACTTTAAATATACTTAAAAATAAAACAAATATATTTATACAACCTGTGTTCAAAGTTGAATAAGTAATTATCAAATAATGAGAATTAAAAGGAAAGAAAAAACAAAATGTATCAAGAAGATTAACTTTTTTTCCCCACACTTCACTGGTATTGAAATGTGTTATGAGCTATCTTTCTTTGTAATGCTTTTGGCACTTCACATTCATAGCAGATCAAAACTAGCATATGTTCTTTTCCTGATTTTCCATTTCTTCACTAACTTAAACATTGTGGAGACTTGGCTGTATTACTCACCAATGGTGGAATAAAGTAGTTGGCTTGAAATTGATTTAAATTAAATCTGATATTTCAAAGATACAAACCATGTTTTGACAGTATTACCACAACACCCATGAGGTATTATATAATCAGTTGGATGCATATATGTGTTTATCAGTTGGTCTTTTCTCATCTAGGAATACTTTTCATGATTGTATTGTTTTTCTTTCAGTTCAGTAATTTCCCTCAGAGAAAATCTAAAGGTTTCTTCTTTCCACACCCTACCCCCAGCCTTCCAGGAAAAATAAAGTAAAAAATAAATAAAAGAAAATAGATCGCCATGAGTTAGGGCAATGTCCTATATGTTCCAAGATAACATTTAGATATTTTAAGGAAAATATTTACTTTCAATGTGAAAGAACGTCTATGTATCCTTTCTAGAAAAAATATTTTTATTTCAGCTCACTAGTAAAATATGACATAGTCAGCATTCCAGGTCATTTAACGAAGGTATCTACATGTTCTTATTTTCCTTCTGGAACATTTTATTTACTACTTTACTGCTATAATATTTTTAAATAGCTAGAATATCTTCTGAAAATTATTTAACTAGGCTGTACTTCACTTTACTCCTCCAAGAGGATAAAGAATGTAGAATATGAATTGTTTTAACTTACATGCACTATCATGTGTTATTGCTTTAAGGACAACAAATGCCTGGAAAGATATGTAGAGGTGGTTAAGAGTAATGGACTCTTAAGCCAGACTACCTGAGTTCAGATCTTGTTTCCACCTGAGTTCAGATCTTGTCTTGTGGAAGCATGGCCCTTGATGTTCTCATTTTAAAAATAAGGCTAATAATAGTACCACATAAAAATGTTAAGAAATTTAAAGAAAGGTAAGACATAAAAAACATTACATAGGGCCAGTTACTTAGTAAAAACTCAATAAATGTTATGTATTAATTGTCATTATTATCATAAACCAGTAACAATATTATTATTATTATCATTATTACCAAATCAAGGAAGATCATTTTAAGATGTTGCCCAAGAATATTCTGTTGTTAGATTTGGGACAGATCTTTAGGTCTTGGGTCCTGACTTCCTAGGCTTCCATTGACAAGCAAAATATATTTCAGAAAATGGTATAGAAAACAAATGTGAACTTACTGGTAAAATATGTTAGGAAATTCATCATCCTATTTTGAAGTGACAGCAATATTAATAAATTTAAAATAGAATTTCTTTTTGCAACTGTTAATTGGCAGTCTAAGAAAAGCTCAAGCCAATTATGCATTTAGTGAATAACAAAAGAACAATTGCTATGTCTAAAACCATGAATGTCAGGGATTTTCCTTCAGAACATATTACAATTTAAAAATTAATAGCAATAACAAAGTTCCAGTTGGTTTTGGAAAGGAAACTATCCTTAATATCTCCATATTCAGACCTCAGTAAGTAATCTTAAAACTGATATGATTTATTGCACAATAGTGATATTCTTTTTTTATCCCCTTATTTTTCCAAACCTGTAGAATATTATTTCCTCTAATCTTAGTGATTTTCTCTTTAATTCTGAGTCTAAAAAACTTTGGGTTAGCACTTTCCACATATTACAATGACAGCGGAGTAATAGGCTAAAAATATTGTGGAAAAACAAAAAACAGTAGACTGAAGAATGTTACTATAGATTCTGTTTTCTTTAAAAAAATACTCTTTTTCCAGGAGCAACACTTATTTTAGTTCTTTCTTCATTTGCTTTTGACCTCAGATTTATGAAACTATTCAGAGCCATATTCTATATTTATCTTTTCCTGTTATAATTTCTTTCAAACTTACATTTCCTTCTGTCTTCCCAATTGATCTCATCAAGTAAACTAGGAGACTGGGAACTAACCTAAATCCTTCTTTCTTCCATATACTCTGCATTCAATCAATCATCATCTCATGCATTTTGCTTTTAAAAAATCTCCCAATTCCATTCTCTCTCTGTCTTTTCTGTCCCTATCTTAGTTCCTGTACCAGTCCCAAATATGAGGACTTGAAGATATAATCATCCTTGAAACATAGCCTTCAAACCCACTCTTTCCACGTTACTGTGAATGTGATCTCTATAAAACGTAATACCTTCAGAAGTCACACATTGCCCATAGGACAAATCTAGGCTTTTTAAGGTGAGAGATAAAGCCTGCTTTTGCTGGTTCCTGCCTACCTATTCAGTATCTTGCTTTGACCTTTGCACCAATGTACACTCAGTTTTTAAAGGATGCTTTTGCTCCCCCCAACCCACATACAACCAAAAGAGTTCTACTCCTTTTTCCTGTGATCAGGAAAAGTGAGTTTTATTAACCAAGACAAAGTTTCTTAGATAGATGGGAAAAAAAGATTGCAGATTGCTGTTGTAGGCTGTCCCCCTTCAATGATGAGATTGAGATTACACAAAAGAATGGAAGGTAGATGCATCTTTATCCTAATAAGTGTCTACTCTGGGTGCTGCCACAAAGCTTTCACAGATTTCCTAGTCATCAGTGGAACTGAGGCCACCAGTTTGGTCTCATAGGCAGAACAGTATATAAGGTTCTGTGTGAAAGCTTTGGCTTACACCAATGCCACCTCAGAGCTTTTATAGGTTGCTGACCCCTCAGCCTCAGCAATGCCACCTTAAGCATGCCTGGAAGGAAATTTACATATGTTTGTGATTGACAGCCTCTTAGGCAGGTAGCTCCCAATGGTCCTCCCCTCCTGATATTCATGCACGTATGCTACCTCCTTCCCTCGAATAAGTTGGACTTTATGACTCACTTTTAACAAATAGAATACAGCAGAGATTATGGTATGTCACTCTTGAAATTGGGTCATAAAAAGACTGTGGTTTCCTTCTTGAGCGCTCTCTCTTAGATGGCTCATTCTGGGGGAAGCAAGCTGACATGTTATGAGCGGTCCTGGGAAGAAACCCACTTGAGTGAGCTTGAGAATTAAACCTTTATTTCAGTCAGGCCTTGAGATGACTGTAGCCCTGGTCAACAGCTTGACTACAGTCTCCTGAGAGACCCTGAGACAGAGGCACACAGTTCGGCTGGGACCAGATTCTTAGCTCACAAAAACTGTAAAATAATAAATGTTTGTTATTTTAAGCTGCTAAGTTTTAGGGGTCATTTGAGCAGTAAATAACCAATACACTGTTCCTGACAACTGTCTCACCTCCTTGCAATGCATTGGCTGCTATTAGCTTAATTACACTGCTAAAGTACTGAACGACTTTAGAAATTCCCATACACACCGAGTTGTTTCATTTCTTCCCTCCTTTTCACATGCCTTTCTTCTTCCTATCTGCCCTTCATCTTCATTTGTTTTCTAGTCTTACTCTGAGATTCCTGAGATGGTAAACTTACATAGCACTTCCTCTCTATTATTTCTATGCTTTGTACCTACTGTTGACTTTCTATTGTAATGATTTGAGAGATCTTCTGACTCATAAACATATAACCTAATTCTATGTGCCTCTTTTCTCTGTGTATGTGTTTAAAGATGACACCTACTTTTCCTCTTGGAACATATAAAGTAAAACCTTTGTGAGAGTAGTAGGTCCCTGGTTTATTTATTTATTTTTTTAATTTTTGAAAGCTTCAAAATGCCAATCAAATCACATATTGAAGCAGGTACAAGGTAGTTCCACATTGTTGGAATAAATGTTAAGTTAGACTATATGGGTAAAAAAAAACAGACACAGTAAAATCACCATATCTTCTGCATTTTGAAAATGCCCTGTGGCAATTTTCCTAGAAACCTCCACTGACAATAAAAAGGAAGGCATGCATGAGGAAATGCACAATAATGGCTTGTAAAGTAACTTTCAAATTACAAGAAGTCAAACGTTCTGGTTTCTGTCAGGGCCCAGTGACCATTACCAAGCTTTAATGGGTGCAGGTGTGGTTGGTTCTTAACATGTTTTTGTTTTTACTTAATCCCGTTATCACTGGCTGTTACCCCAGTGCCCAATCCATCTGTTCGCCCTCATCGTTCACTCATTTAGCACTGCCTTGGCAAGCTCAGTTTACCAACGGAAAGGAAAAAAATTCCTTGATTTCACCATAATCTAGTAGTGAGTGACCTTGTATTGTTAAGTTCATTGGCCTAAAACTATAGAAGCCTTTGGCCAAGTTGATTTTCATCAGCTTTTCATGCGTTTTCTCATAATGAATGTCACGATTATGACCAGTTCATATCCTAGGTATAGAATTCTAAAAAATCCCTGACTTTTTAAATTCTCATCAACCCTCAGTGTGGTTCTTTACTGATTTATTTCTATAATTCATACTTTTTATTATCAGCTTCTCATGTGTTTGCCATGCTATAACCCCAAATTGCCTCATTTCTGAAAGCTTTCATAAACTTTTCTTTTTGTTATGTGATTTCTCCTTTAAAATGCTGTGCAAATATTTCCCTGCATTAAAAAAATATATATTGTATGTTTTGAGTGTAGACACTGAAAGCAGGAAAAAGACCAATCTGATTGGAAGCGTTCCAGGAAGGTTGGTATATTTGAAAGAAAGCGTTCAGTTTCATGGTTTTCCTTCATAAATCTTGCTGTTTACTTGGAGGAAAGCCATAGATACTCTGGGAATTTGCTTTAAGAATCACACACCTTGACCTATTAGCTCTCCTTGCTGTTTCCAGACGCATAGAATGACCTGCTGCTTATTCTTCGATTACACATTAACCTTGCTTCCTCAGCTTTTCAATAATTAAGAAATTATCTTCCCTTTTGACTGGAAATACAGAACACAGTGAGACCACATACAAGGGTTAGTTAAGACATGCATACGAGTTTTCATCTACTTAGCCGATAAAGAAAAGAAACAGCAACTATAGAAGAATTATTTTGCAACACTGTAATATTTAATTATTACTGTTCCAATCAACTTTTAGATGCAGAGTAGCATTTGTCCCTAAGGGTCATTATTCTCCTTTTCCCCCACGAATTCCTCTTCTAACTTCAAGATCAACTTGAGAAAAGTATTCTCTGATACCCTTTCCTGAGTCCCCACGCTGAGTAATTGTCACATTGCAGTATTCTTTTCTGTTTACTCTAGACTTTGAGTCATTCTTCTCTGTATTCCTCATGTTAGAAAAGAGTCTGTTACATAATAGACTCTCAACAAATGTTTTGAGGAAAGGCAGCAAGAATGAACTTCAGGATAAATTTTTCATTGTTTCCCAGGAGCTATGACAATAAATTTAGCATTGTTTTCTACCTCTTGATGAATTATAAGCCTTATTGAAGCATTTGGCCTGGGTTACTTTTAAAACTCCCTGGAATATACACGTATACTACTAAATCAGTATTAATTGGGCCCACATCAGTAATGTGATTATGGTTGCTTATCATCTGCATGTGTCTATAATTTTGAGACAATAATATATTAAGTTCTGCATATAATAATTTTGAAGTTTACATAAATCTACTAGCCTGAACTATAACTGAAAATCTATGAATGGGTATTAAATATAAATTAACACTTGTAAAGGCATGCAAATAAATTTTTAATGAACTACCAAGTTACTCTTTGAACTGATGCCAATTTTAATGAGCAGCTCATTTTGTCTCAGCTTAACGTAGGGCATTAGAAAGGGAATAAAATAAGAAGTGTATAGATAGAGCTCTTATAGGAAAAATAAGGTAGTTTCTAATACCAGTCATTAAATTTATTTATTCATTTCCTCAGTCATTCATGAAATAATTATTGGGTTTCTAAAAAGCGCCAGGCACCATTCTAGTTCTAGGCTGTAGCGGGAGAGAAAACAAATTCCCTACCCTCAAGGAGGTGAAATTATAGTGGTGGAGACAGACCATAAACAAATCTATCATATACTGATGATAAAGAGACACAGATAGATAAACAGACAGACAGATAGAAAGAATAATGTCAGCTTCTGATAAGTGCTATGAAGAAAACTGACGGGTCAGAGAATGAGTGGGCTATTTTGATAGGTGGTAAGAGGAGAGCTCTTTATCAGAATGATGATATCAGGATCTGAAAAGGTTTTCTACAAGTGAGATAGTTTTGAAGAATATATGCATCTAACAACTTCTGTATTTGACTCAACCTGATTGTGTAGCTTGTTGTCAAATTTGATATTTATTTTATATGTCATTGAAACATTGTGTGAGTATATATATAGTGTGTGTTTACACTCACAATGTGTCTGTTATATAATACTGTGTTTCATTCATAACAAGGTTCAAGCAACTTTTCAAACTTATTTTGTAAATAATCATTAAATTATTAGGGTTTCTTTGAGGTATGTTGGCAGGTAATTAGTTAATAGCAAACAGTCGGGTATGATTTTTATCTCTAGGAAGAAGTTGGGTTGAAGTCATTGGTTTCTTTTTCAAGTTCAGGTAGCTGGTAACATTTTCAGACAAGATAGAATTTTGTTCTCTTCATCAGCAGTTAGGAGTTGGATCTGAGAGAACGTATTGCCCCTAAAATTAAATCAAACTGTTTTACTCCCATTTAGTGAGATATTGATTACACAAGGAAATATTAGGTTTTGAAAGAATATATCTAGATAGATAAAACAATGCTTATTTCTTCCTTATAGAGGAGATCTAAATCCTTGACCAAAAAATCATAAAAATAACTGATAAATATGCATTTAAATTCATAAAATACACTTGATTTCAAAAAGTTAATGTACTGTCATGTGTGGTCAGAAGCCAAGCTTCATTCCACATTGAGCAATGCTCACTCTTGGTCCATAATTCCTTGAATTTCCTATGCTAATCCTGTAACTTGGAATGTAAATGGTAAAGGAGCAATCTCAAACCAGCACAGAAATATTCAGCAAAAAGTATTTGTAGAACTATGACTTATACACATATAACTTGTTGCTAGAAGTGACAAAAAAGGAAGGAAAATTTTAAACATCATAACCCAACCTAATTCTTTAGATAATTTATATTTATTTATACTGTTTTCTATATATACACATACATACATACACACAAACACACACACACACACACACACACACACACACACACACACAGGTTCATCTGATCCCGTGGTTAGCTTTTGACCTCTGATAAAATAGGAAATGCATTTTATGATAGCCATTAATACATGCATATAAATGTTTATAAATATAAAATAATGTTAAATTGAATTTTGAGTCTACAATATATAATGACTTGGTTTTCATGAACTATTTTCTGGGTTAGCCTAAGTAGGGATCTTTAAAAGAGACTATTCAGCTTCTCAGTGGTATTTGAGAATGAGTAGAATTGAAATCTATAAAATATGACTTAATTTGCCACATGTCAGAAGCCATAAAAGCAAATGTATCTAAAGGTCTTTCATGCCTACATGTATAACACAAGTGGTCTTTTTCATCATTTATAGTAAATATGATTATTGCCAGATTGTAAATATGGACCCAGGCTGTTCCTTGGGAAATTTAGTTCAATCTGTTTTCAACTCTTTACAGATGTGAGTTTTCCATAAAGATAATATCTTTGTATTTTGCTACAAACTGTAAGTTAGATTATTTCAGTTATCTCTAAAAGGTATACAATAACATTACTTAAGTAATTTAGGTTAGGACTGAATGTTCATGATTTTTTGTGAAAGAAGATAATAGAAGAAAAAGGTAGGAAAATAAGATGGCAGTTTCTTCACAACAGAGACATCTCATTTTAAAGACAGCAATATAATGACCTTATAAGAAGTGCTATTGCTGTCTTTCCATTGTCCAGATGTCCTAGAAAGAATCCAAGGACACTGTGCCTCATTTAGGTCCTAGCTGTAATCCCTGCTATGTCTGTGTCTCTGTTTGTAACCCTGACCAGCCAACTCAGAGATGTTTACTATAGTTCATAAGAACAGGGGGAAAATAGTGGAAAATAGATGAATAGGCACTTATTTTCACTTTTGAAAAACTTGATATACGTATTTTACTAATGCAGGTCAGCCCTGACATTTTGCATGTTAGGGCACCATTCTTGGCAAATAATCCTGCTTCCCTGCCTATGAGCACCTCCTTTCTCTTACCTTTTATGGTTTTCTTGTTTTCCTTTTTAAAGGCTGTTCACTTTATTAATTCCTATTAACATACAAGATCTACCCAGCATATAAATTATTCCTTTATGCATTTATATAGTTTACAGGAAGTACATTGATTTTTTAAGAATTTGACCACCTTTTATAATAATAAGCCTCAAATTTCTCCTCAACTTGAGAAAGTGAGTTCCATGACTGAAAGAAATCCAAATCATCTCAGATACAGATCACTTGAAAAATTATGCAAAATACTACTCCACTGGTTGGGAAGTTGGGTTGGTCACCTTATATGTGGCAGTGAGGGATAAGAAAACATTTCTGATAGATGAATAAAAGCATTCTGAACTAAGGCTTGCCGTACCAAATAGGGATTTCCAATGTATTATTTGTTTCAACCAAGACAAAGCCAAATGACTCATCTGGCCAAAAAAAATTGAAACGGACAGATAAACACTGACTTTAAAATGAAGATCATAAACATACAAAGTGTCTAAGCCAACTCCACAGTGTAGGCAGGCATTAAGTCACAGAGAAGGACATGACCTCGAAGCAGTGACACAGCAAATCTTCAGAAATGGTGGCTGCACATCACTGTGTTGTAACACCTCAATACTCACGTTTGGTGATTCATCCAGAGGCCATGTGCCTTAGCCCATCTTGTAGTGAAATCTCAAAGAGATATTTCTAATCTGCTCCACATGCCCTCTGAAAATGTTCAGATGGTTACAGGCAAGGAAGCAAAATATGATGTCCTATACTCAATAAAAATAATGTTTGAATAAGGTGCAATATATTTTAAGAGCTAACATATAAAGATCTTCCACTAGTCTTTTTTTGGGAGTATTGCTCTACAATATTGTGTTACTTTCTGCTGTACAACAAAATGAATCAGCTATATGTATACATATATCCCCTCCCTCTTGGACCTCCTTTCCCATTCCCCCCACCCCTATCTCACCCCTGTAGGTAATCACAGATCACCGAGCTGAGCTCCCTGTGCTATACCACAGGTTCCCACTAGCTATCTATTTTACACATAGTAGTGTATTTATGTCTAATCTAATCTCCCAATTCATCCCACCCTCTCCTCCCCCCACATGTCCGTTCTCTACATCTGCATCTCTATTCCTGCCCTGGAAATAGGTTCATCTGTACTACTAGTATGGATATCATTATTTCATTTCATCCCAACTGCAATCCTGTGGGTTATCAATTGTTATCCCCACTTTACACACAAAGAAACAGAATGAGAGACTGCCTTCTTGAATTGGGTGTTGTCTGCAACTTCTGCTCATGGTCCTGAAGCTGAAGTGACAGGCGCAGCCACATCGCACCAGGAACTCTGGTCTGAGGTGCTGGGAGCAAGGCCTCTGCACACAGCACCCTGTGAGCAAGTGAAAGCAGACTAAGCACAAAGGAAAGGAAAAAAAAAATCTTGCAAGATCTTGGTTCCCAGGCCAGAGGTCAGGCCCAAGCTCCTGTGGTGGGAGCTCCAAGTCCAAACCACTGGACTAACAGGGCACCTCAGACCCCAGGGAATATTAATCTGAGTGAGGCCTCCTGGAGGTCCTCATCTCAGCACCAAGACCCAGCTCTGTCCAACTGCCTGCAAACTCCAGTGCTGGACGTCTCAGGACAAACAACCAGTAAGAAAGGAGTACAGCAACCCATCAAAAAAAAAAAAAAAAAAAAAGAAAGAAATGACAAAAAAATATGTTACAGACGAATGAGCAAGGTAAAAACCTACAAAACCAAATAAATGAAGATGAAATAGGCAGTCTACCTGAAAAAAAATTCAGAGTAATGACAGTAAAGATGATCCAAAATCTCGGAAACAGAATGGAGAAAATGAAAGAAACGTTTAACAAGGATCTAGAAGAACTAAAGAGCAAACAGTGATGAACAACGCAATAACAAAAATTAAAAATACTCTAGAAGGAATCAATAGCAGAATAACTGAGGTAGAAGAATGGTAAGTGAGCAGGAAGATAAAATGGTGGAAATAATGGCCAGGGAGCAGAATAAAGAAAAAAGAATGAAAAAAATTGAGGACAGTCTCAGACACCTCTGAGACAACATTGAACGCACCAACATTCGAATTATAGGGGTCCCAGAAGAAGAAGAGAAAAAGAAAGCGTCTGAAAAAATATTTGAAGAGATTATAGTCGAAAACTTACCTAACATGGGATAGGAAATAGTCAAGTCCAGGAAGCACAGAGAGTACCATACAGGATAAACCCAAAGAGAAACACACCGAGACACATATTAATCAAACTATAAAGAATTAAATACAAAGAAAAAATATTAAAAGCAGCAAGAGAAAAGCAACAAATAACATACAAGGGAATCCCCATAAGGTTAACAGCTGATCTTTCAGCAGAAACTCTGCAAGCCAGAAGGGAATGGCAAAACATATTTAAAGTGATGAAAGGGAAAAACCTACAACCATGATTACTCTACCCAGCAAGGATCTCATTCAGATTTGATGAAGAAATTAAAACCGTTACAGATAAGCAAAAGTTAAGAGAATTCAGCACCACCAAACGTGCTTTACAACAAATGCTAAAGGCAGGAAACACAAGAGAAGGAAAAGGCTTACAAAAACAAACCAAAAACAATTGAGAAAATAGTAATAGGAACATACAAATTGATAACTGCCTTAAATGTAAATGGATTAAATGCTCCAACCAAAAGACATAGACTGGCTGAATGGATATAAAAATAAGACCTGTACATATGCTGTCTACGAGAGATCCACTTCAGACCTAGGGACACATACAGACTGAAAGTGAGGGGATAGAAAAAGATATTCCATGCAAAGGGAAAACAAAAGAAAGCTGGAGTAGCAATTCTCATATCACAAAAAATACACTTTAAAATAAAGACTACTATAAGAGACAAAGAATGGCACTACATAATGATCAAGGTATCAATCCAAGAAGAAGATATAACAGTTGTAAATATTTATGCACCCAACATAGGAGCACCTCAATATATAAGGCAAATGCTAACAGCCATAAAAGGGGAAATCAATAGTAACACAGTCATAATAGGGGACTTTAACACCCCACTTTCACCAATGGACAGATCATCCAAAATGAAAATAAATAAGGAAACATGAGCTGTAAATGACACATTAACCAAGATGGACTTAATTGATATTTATGGGACATTCCATCCAAAAACAACAGAATACACTTTCTTCTTAAGTGCTCATGGAACATTATCCAGGATAGATCACATCTTGGGTCACAAATCAAGCCTTGGTAAATTTAAGAAAATTGAAATCATATCAAGTATCTTTTCCAACCACAATGCTATGAGAGTAGATATCAATTACAGGAAAAAAATCTGTAAAGAATATAAACACATGGAGAATAAACAACATACTACTAAATAACCAAGAGATCACTGAAGAAATCAAAGAGGAAATCAAAAAATACCAAGAAACAAGTGACAATGAAAACATGACAACCCAAAATCTATGGGATGCAGCAAAAGCAGTTCTAATAAGGAAGTTTATAGCAATACAATCCTACCTCAAGAAACAACAAACATCTCAAATAAACAACCTAAACTTACACCTAAAGCAATTAGAGAAAGAAGAACAAAACCCCCCAAAATTAGCAGAAGGAAAGAAATCATAAAGATAAGATCAGAAATAAATGAAAATGAAATGAAGGAAACAGTAGCAAATATCAATAAAACTAAAAGCTTGTTTTTTGAGAAGATAAACAAAATTGATAAACCATTAGCCAGACTCATCAAGAGAAAAAGGGAGAAGACTCAAATCAATAGAATTAGAAATGAAAAAGGAGAAGTAACAACTGATACTGTGGAAATACAAACGATCATGAGAGATTACTACAAGCAACAATATGCCAATAAAATGGACAACCTGGAAGAAATGGACAAATTCTTAGAAATGCACAACCTGCTGACACTGAACCAGGAAGAAATAGAAAATATGAACACACCAATCACAAGCACTAAAATTGAAACTGTGTTTAAAAATCTTCCAACAAACAAAAGCCCAGGACCAGATGACTTCACAGGCGAATTCTATCAAACATTTAGAGAAGAGCTAAGGCCTATCCTTCTCAAACTCTTCCAAAATATAGCAGAGGGAGGAACGCTCCCAAACTGATTCTACCAGGTGGCAATCACCCTGATACCAAAACCAGACAAAGATGTCCCAAAAAAAGAAAACTACAGGCCAATATCAGTGATGAACATAGACGCCAAAATCTTCAACAAAATACTAACAAACAGAATCCAACAGCACATTAAAAGGATCATACACCATGATCAAGTGGGGTTTATCCCAAGAATGCAAGAATTCTTCAATATACGCAAATCAATCAATGTGATACACCATATTAACAAATTGAAGGAGAAAAACCATATGATAATCTCAATAGCTGCAGAAAAAGCTGTTGACAAAATTCAACACCCATTTATGGTAAAAAACCATCTGGAAAGTAGGCATAGAGGGAACCTACCTCAACATAATGAAGGCCATATATGACAAACCCTCAGCCAACATCGTTCTCAATGGTGAAAAACTGAAACAATTTCCACTAAGATCAGGAGCAAGACAAGGCTGCCCACTCTCACCACTATTACTCAAAATAGTTTTGGAAGTTTTAGCCACAGCAAACAGAAAAGAAAAAGAAATAAAACGAATCCAAATCAGAAAAGAAGAAGTAAAGCTGTCACTGTTTGCAGATGACATGATACTATACTTAGAGAATCCTAAAGATACTACCAGAAATCTACTAGAGTTAATGAATTTGGTAGCGTAGCAGGATACAAAATTAATGCACAGAAATCTCTTATATTCCTATACACTAATGATGAAAAATCTGGAAGAGAAATTGAGGAAACACTCCCATTTACCATTGCAACAAAAAGAATAAGATACCTAGGAATAAACCTACCTAAGGAGACATAAGACCTGTATGCAGAAAACTATAAGATATTGATGAAAGAAATTAAAGATGATACAAACAGATGCAGAGATATACCATGTTCTTGGATTGGAAGAATCAACATTGTGAAAATGACTCTACTACCCAAAGCAATCTACAGATTCAGTGCAATCCCTATCAAACTACCAGTGGCATTTTTCACAGAATGAGAACAAAAAATTTCACAATTTATATGGAAACAACAAAAGACCCCGAATAGCCAAAGCAATCTTGAGAAAGCAAAACGGAGCTGGAGGAATCAGGCCCCCTGACTTCAGACTATACTACAAAGCTACAGTAATCAATACAGTATGGACTGGCACAAAAACAGAAATATAGATCAATGGAACAGGATAGAAAGCCCAGAGATAAACCCAAACACATATGGTCACCTCATCTTTGATAAAAGAAGCAAGAGTATACAATGGAGGAAAGACAGCCTCTTCAGTAAGTGGTGCTGGGAAAATGACAGCCACATGTAAAAGAACGAAATTAGAACACTTCCTAACTCCATACACAAAAATAAACTCAAAATGGATTAAAGACCTAAATGTAAGGCCAGACACTATATAAGTCTTAGAGGAAAAAACATAGGCAGAACAGCCTATCACATAAATCACAGCAAGATCCTTTTTGACCCACTTCCTAGAGAAATGGAAATAAAAACAAAAATAAACAAATGGGACCTAATGAAACTTAAAAGCTTTTGCACAGCAAAGGAAACCATAACCAAGATGAAAAGACAACCCTCAGAATGGGAGAAAATATTTGCAAACAAAGCACTGACAAAAGATTAATCTCCAAAATATATAAGCAGCTCATGCAGCTCAATATCAGAAAAACAAACAACCCAATCCAAAAATGGGTAGAAGACCTAAACAGACATTTCTCCAAAGAAAATATACAGATTGCCAACAAACATATGAAAAGATGCTCAGCATCACTAATCATTAGTGAAATGCAAATCAAAACTACAATGAAGTATCACCTCACACCAGTTAGAATGGCCATCATCAAAAAATGTACAAACAATAAATTCTGGAGAGGGTGTGGAGAAAAGGGAACCCTCTGCACTGTTGGTGGGAATGTAAATTGATATAGCCACTATGGAGAACAGTATCAAGGTTCCTTTAAAAACTAAAAATAGAACTACCATATGACCCAGCAATCCCACTACTGGGCATATAGCCTGAGAAAACCATAATTCAAAAAGAGTCATGTGCCACAATGTTCATTGCAGCACTATTTACAATAGCCAGGACATGGAAGCAACCTAAGTGTCCATCGACAGATGAATGGATTAAGAAGGTGTGACACATATATACAATGGAATATTACTCAACCATAAAAAGAAATGAAATTGAGTTATTTGTAGTGAGGTGGATGGACCTAGAGTCAGTCATACAGAGAGCAATAAGTCAGAAAGAGAAACACAAATGCCATATGCCAGCACATATGTATGGAATCTAAAAAAAAAAAAAAATAGTTCTGATGAAACTAGGGGCAGGACAGGTATAAAGACACAGATGTAGAGAATGGACTTGAGGACATGGGGAGGGGGAATGGTAATCTGGGATGAAGTAAGAGAGTAACACTGACATACATACACTACCAAATATAAAATAGCTAGTGGGAAGCAGCTGCATAGCACAGGGAGATCAGCTTGGTGCTTTGCGACCACCTAGAGGGATAGGGTAAGGAGGGCGGGAGGGAGACGCAAGAGGGAGGGGATATGGGGATATACATATGCATATAGTTGATTCACTTTGTTATATAGCAGAAACTAACACAACATTGTAAAGCAATTACACTCCAATAAAGATGTTAAAAAAAAAAAAAGAAACAGAATGAGATGAATTAAGGAGTTTGTGAAAGGTTATGCCTTGATGGTATGTATGAAATTAATGACATAGTTTGTATAAAAATAATATTACTAAAATGACCAGCAGATCCAACATAATATGAACCAAACCTTAATTAATTAAGGTACAGGTTGTAATATTGCATGTGGGTATGATGCACCAAATTAAATTTCCTTTATATGTTTCTAGTAAGTCTTCAAAAAGATTGCATTCAGTTTGAGAATTGTGTTTATAGGTCTCATTTAGTAAAAATGAAGTATAGAGTAGCATTTTTTTAACTTCTTTAATAAACTTTTTATTTTAAAATAGATTTAGATTTACAGAAAATTTGTGATGGTAATATAGAGTTCCCATATACCACATACCCAGTTTACACTACTATTAATGTCTTACATCAGTTTGAAACATTTATCAGAATTAATGAACCAATATTGATTCATTATTATTGACTAAAGTCCCTACTTTATTCAGATTTCCTTAGTTTTTACCAAAGGTCCTTTTTCTCCTCCAGGGTCCCATCTAGGATATTGCATTAGATTTAATCATCATGTTTCCTTAGGCTCTTCTTGGCTTCTCTGTTTTTGAAGACTTGACAATTTTGAGGTGTACTGGTCAGAACATCCCTCAGTAGGGATTTGTGTGATTGTGTTTTCATTTGCCTGATATGTGTCTTGAGCTAAGAAATTTCCCAAGGAATTCAAATTCTACCCCAGTTTCCTAGAATCTTCTGGCTATCAATCCTATCTGAGTTGAGGTAGACATGTTGTAAAAACCCAAGGTACAAGCAATTTAGGACCTGGAGCTTTTCTGCAAGTAAAAAATTGGAAATATCACAGAAAACAAAAAGGACCTATGCCTGAGTCTTGGTTCGACCACTCATTAGATTTTTGTACTGAGGCAAATAAATTAATCTCCTAGAGCCAGTTTACTCATCAGTAAAGGGCCACCTTCCACTTTAGAGGATGTTCTAAGGATTAAAATAAATGAAGCATGCTACGTTTCTGATATAGTTCCTTGACATAATGTTATTAATAAGTAGTAGCTTTAAAAATATTATTAGATACCACATGTAAAGAGTTGGGCACAGCACAGGGCTTTATAAGAATCTATTAAAAATGAGTGACTTGAGAAGTAAGCCTACTTAATTTGTGAAAATATTTAATTTGGAAATATATACTGTTATACTAAGGGAAGTAACATTTTTTGCACTTGGTTTCACTAGAATCTATTCAGCTTTTAGGGTACCAAAGTTTCGTTGTTCATCAAATTTAGAGGTTGATATCAATCAGGTTGTCGTGACTTCCTTCAGGAGCAGAGATAGGTCAGCTCCTTAGTGTCTAATCACCCTTGAGTAACTAATGATTAAAATTACATTCATAGTCAAACAAGAGTTAATTCTATAGTGAAAATAATCTAGTATTGGGACAGACGGCTGTTTTTATAGACTTCTATTCAAGTGGATAGTGAAAATAGAAAAAAGATAGTATATAGTCTAACTGAAATGCATTTTTTATTTAGCCTGTAAAAAGTAACCTAATCAAGCCCATTCAAAGTTTGTGTGCACAAATAAGGCCATTAGAAAAACAAACTAGAAACTAGGAAATGGTCGTCAGAATATGACAAGCTGGGTAAGACTGAGTGATCATGATAATAAGTACTGGCCTTTGTATCCATGGCTTTAAAGAAACCAGAATGGGCTCAATGGAAATTGGGCTCTGAGCCCAAGAAGAATTAGGCAAGGAGCCTAAAGGAAATCTAATGTTCTCTGCTTCTTCTTTCTGCTTTCTATTTAATTTGGTTTTGGAAGAAATCTCTATTTACAGACCAATTTTAAGTTTATCTGAAGCAGGTGGAAGATGGTTTTAAGCCTACTGAGATGGAGAAGCAGAGAAAGATACAGGAAAAAAAGGAGAGGGCGCCACTGGTGTATGTCAGAGAGACCGTCGAAATCTTTGCAGATAGGATTTGATGCTCTGTAATATAAAGGAGATTTATAGCTTTTGCCTGGGTGAGCTGGATATTTGATTGTTTGTCTTTGTTTCATAGTTTAGCTAATCTGTCCTCCATTATTGTAATAGAATTGTATTAATTTCAAAAAAGCACTGGAATAGTTTGATTTTCTAGACAACAGTTCCATGAAATAGGTTCCATATATTTGTAAAGTATATCTAAATATAAAGAGGCCTTAGAAATAATACATCCAGTAGGAATATAAATTTATTTGCTCCAAGCAGTATATAGAAGTTATTTATACATGTGTACTATGGTTAAATGCTCTTTAAGATTTTACTAAGTAAAGTTTCAGAACATATCAGGTATGGAAGAAACTTTATAGTTTAATATATACACAGTACATGACTAAGAAATTTACAAATGAACTTACTCCACGGCTCTTTAAGTTTTCAATAAATGTAAATGCTAGCTTGATAGTGATCTTAATTTTACTAAATGTAGTCAAATTCTGTTTTAAGCAAAGGGCATAATAATTATCACATCAATTCTAGACACCAAAGTCGAAGGTGGACTCAGAAGTAAATCGATTGAAACAATTGGCAGAATATCTGAAATCAACAATTAATTAAATTCATGAAATTTTAGAACATAAGTAAATGATGCACAAAATAATTCCATTCCAGCTCTAGGGACTGGGGTTGCCGTTTTTGAGTGGAAGAGCTCTCACAAATAGAATAAGAGGAACCAAAAATAACAAAGAAGATATGCAATTAATAAACTGAATAATCGAGTGATGCTAAGGTGATGCTTATTATATCCTAATGAGTTGATTATATAATTAAGCTCTAAAGAATGCAATTTGGCACATTAAAAGTATCACTATTAAATGTAAAATAAAAATTGAAACTGGAGAAAAAGGTATTTTGACCAGAATCCTGAGTTCCAGCTAGGTTTGTTGCTTAAAATCTCTATTTTTATTTTTATTATTATTATTTATTTATTTATGGCTGTGTTGGGTCTTCATTTCTGTGCGAGGGCTTTCTCTAGTTGTGGCAAGCGGGGGCCACTCTTCATCGCGGTGCGCGGGCCTCTCACTATCGCGGCCTCTCTTGTTGCAGAGCACAGGCTCCAGACGCGCAGGCTCAGTAATTGTGGCTCACAGGCCCAGCTGCTCTGGGCATGTGGGATCTTCCCAGACCAGGGCTTGAACCTGTGTCCCCTGCATTGGCAGGCAGATTCTCAACCACTGCGCCACCAGGGAAGCCCAAAATCTCTATTTTTTAACAAACATTTTCATGTTGGGACCATCTATAAGTTGGAATTGTTTTATCTATAAGTAATATTGTGGTGCAGATTAATTGAATCTGGTATAGGCTCCAAATGAAAACACTTAGAAAATTGTAAAATGCCATCGAAAGCAAATATTATTGTCTCTGTTAAAGGCATGTGCTCTTCCCAAATTAGCACATTCAACAGCCTTCACACTGAACATATTTCTGGATAATAATTATAATTATAATCATAGGAAATACAGACTCATTTGGTAGTCTAATTGTTTACTGCTTCGAGAGAACAAAACAACATTAAAATGAATGAACTTTGAGGCTCTCAATATAGCCAATATTTCTGAACACATTTTGCAAAGTTGGGGAAAAAAGAATGGCTACATGCACAAAAAAGAAATATCCTTGCGTCCAAGCTTTCTTTATTTTATTTTAATTTTTTTTAAGGAGGAGCATAGTGGAACTAGAAAGCCTCAGTGAAATTAATCAGTGAGCAAACAAATGGCAACCTTGTGTTTAGAGCTCAGCTGGCTTACAGATGAGTCAGTTTTCTTCTTCCATTACAGATGCCATTAGCATATCTATGGACAATATCCCAAGCATCCAGCTCTGTTTCCTTAAAGCAAGGCAGTAGTTCTAAAGAGTCAGTCTGTGATTTCACAACTAATCAAATTACTTTGACAAGAAGTCACTTTAAAAAAAAAA
The DNA here is from genome assembly GCF_028023285.1 of Balaenoptera ricei. Taxonomy (NCBI): domain Eukaryota; kingdom Metazoa; phylum Chordata; class Mammalia; order Artiodactyla; family Balaenopteridae; genus Balaenoptera; species Balaenoptera ricei. The sequence continues at coordinate 46,515,421 of NC_082643.1, read as the reverse complement.
AAAAAAAAAAAAAAAGAGGTTGCCAAGACTGTTGGTACTTAACCTTAAGCACAGTGGTATGCCTTCATAGCTATGCAATTGTTAGCTGAGGGCTTTCTAATCTGCTCATTGGGATTATCAGTGGTTTAAGGGGAGCTGCTCTTTAGCACTCAGCAGTTAGTAGGTACACATCGTATTAATGGAGTGATAAAGATTTATCACATTGAATAGAGTTGCTGGGATTTAACTGCCCTTGTCTGGATTTCTTAAAAATCAATATTCCAAGCAAAGATTGATGTCTATCATGTTCTTTCTCTTTCGCTTTTTCCACATCTCTTTGCTTCATTCTTATAATGACACTTCCCAGATTTCCACAGGTTTCAGCCCTGTAGTTTGTCTTGGGATAGCAAGAGGCAGCTATTAGCCAACCAGTGATGATTTTGTTTCTATGTGCATGTGTCTGTTCCACTGGGACACAAATTTTACCTAATTAAAATTATTTCTGATATGGATAGGGAGATTCCTTAATTTCAGTGAGTTTGATGTGATATATATGCGAGTTGACATAGTTCTTAGGAAATATGATTTAAAACTGGCCAGAACTTTGTAAGAGAAAGATTAGGGTCAATAACAGATAGAGGAAACAAACACCAGACATTTGAGTTGTTTCTGGTTTGGGCTATCATGAATAATGCTGGTGTAGACATTCTTTTATGGTGGACTTGTGCAAACATTACTATAGGAAATATACATATATATATATGTGTATGTGTGTATGAAATAGCAGTAGAATTGCTGGGGCATAGGTTGTTTTTAGGCCCACATTTAGTAGAAAATATTAACAGGTGTCCATAGTAGTTTCAACAGTTTATGTGCCTACTGGTGTGTGAGACTTGCAGTTTGTCTGCAACCTCACCAAAACATGGGATTGTTGACCTTTTATAGCCATTCTGGTGAGTTTATAGAGGTGCCACATTGTGGTATAAATGTGCATTTTCTTGATTTCTAATGGAGTTGACAATTTTTTTCATGTATACTGGCCACTTAGATATCTCTTTGGTGAGGTTATGGAAGCAATTGTGAATTTTTTATTGGTTTGTCTTTTGCTTGTTGATTTGTAAGTGTTCTTTACATACTTTGTATTGAGGCTTCTGTCCATTATGTGGGTTGTAAACATGATTTCTCACTCTATACCTTGCCTTTACATTTATTTCCTTAATGGGGTGTCAGTGAACAGACACTCCCAATATGAATGTAGTCCAGTTTGTTAATCTTCTTCTTCATGAGACTATAGCTATATATAAGATAGTTATATAGTAGAGTTCTGAAGCCAATTTTCACTTCCTTTTCTTCACTATCTTGTCGGCAGCCATGGACAATAAGAATAATCCTGGCTATGATTTCTTTTCTTTTCTTTTCTTTTTTTTTTTAACATTTTTAAGCAATAATTTTATTTTTTTTTAAATAGATCTTTATTGGAGTATAATTGCCTCACAAGACTGTGTTAGTTTCTGTTGTACAGATTCCATATATATGTGTTAACATACGGTCTTTGTTTTTCTCTTTCTGACTTACTTCACTCTGTATGACAGACTCTAGGTCCATCCACCTCACTACAAATAACTCCATTTCGTTTACTTTTATGGCTGAGTAATATTCCATTGTTTATAGGTGCCACATCTTCTTTATCCATTCAACTATCAATGGACACTTAGGTTGCTTCCATGTCCTGGCTGTTCTTTTTTTTTTAACATTTTTATTGGAGTATAATTGCTTTACAATGGTGTGTTAGTTTCCGCTTTATAACAAAGTGAATCAATCATACATATACATGTATCCCCATGTCTCCTCCCTTTTGCATCTCCCTCCCACCCTCCCTATCCCACCCCTTTAGGTGGTCACAAAGCACCGAGCTGATCTCCCTTTGCTATGTGGCTGCTTCTCACCAGCTATCTATTTTACATTTGGTAGTGTATATATGTCCATGCCACTCTCTCGCTTCGTCCCAGCTTACCCTTCCCCCTCCCCGTGTCCTCAAGTCCATTCTCTACGTCTGTATCTTTATTCTTTTCTTGCCACTAGGTTCTTCATAACATTTTTTTAAAATTCCATATATATGTGATAACATACAGTATTTTTCTCTTTCTGACTTACTTCACTTTGTATGACTGACTCTAGGTCCATCCACCTAACTACAAATAACTCAGTTTCTTTTCTTTTTAAGGCTGAATAATATTCCACTGTATATATGTGCCACATCTTCTTTATCCATTCATCTGTCGATGGACACTGGTTGCTTCCATGTTCTGGCTATTGTAAAAGGGCTGCAATGAACATTGTGGTACATGACTCTTTTTGAATTATGGTTTTCTCAGGGTATATGCCCAGTAGTGGGATTGCTCGGTCGTATGGTAGTTCTATTTTTAGTTTTTTAAGGGACCTCCATACTGTTCTCCATAGTGGCTGTATCAATTTACATTCCCACCAACAGTGCAAAAGGGTTCCATTGTCTCCAAACCCTCTCCAGCATTTATTGTTTGTAGATTTTTTGATGATGGCCATTCTGACTGGTGTGAGGTGATACGTCATTGTAATTTTGATTTGCATTTCTCTAATGATTAATGGTGTTGAGCATTCTTTCATGTGTTTGTTGGCAATCTGTATATCTTCTTTGGAGAAATGTTTATTTAGGTCTTCTACCCATTTTTGGATTGGGTTGTTTGTTTCTTTGATATTTAGCTGCATGAGCTGCTTCTAAATTTTGGAGATTAATCCTTTGTCAGTTGCTTCATTTGCAAATATTTTCTTCCATTCTGAGGGTTGCCTTTTCGTCTTGTTTATGTTTCTTTTTCTGTGCAAAAGCTTTTAAGTTTCATTAGGTCCCATATGTTTATATTTCCATTTCTCTAGGAGGTGGATCAAAAAGGATCTTGCTGTGATTTATGTCATAGAGTGTTCTGCCTATGTTTTCCTCTAAGAGTTTCATAGTGTCTGGCCTTACATTTAGGTCTTTAACCCATTTTGAGTTTATTTTTGTGTATGCTGTTTTGGAGTGTTCTAATTTCATTCTTTTACGTGTAGCTGTCCAGTTTTCCCAGCACCACTTATTGAAGAGGCTGTCTTTTCTCCAGTGTATATTCTTGCCTCCTTTATCAAAAATAAGGTGACCATATGTGCATGGGTTTATCTCTGGGCTTTCTATTCTGTTCCCTGGATCTATATTTCTGTTTTTGTGCCAGTACCATACTGTCTTGATGACTGTAGCTTTATAGTATAGTCTGAATTCAGGGAGCCTGATTCCTCCATCTCTGCTTTTCTTTCTCAAGATTGCTTTGGCTATTCAGGGTCTTTTGTGTTTCCATAGAAATTGTGAAATTTTTTGTTCTAGTTTTGTGAAAAATTCCATTGGTAGTTTAATAGGGATTGCATGGAATCTGTAGATTGCTTTGGGTAGTATAGTCATTTTCACAATATTGATTCTTCCAATCCAAGAACATGGTATATCTCTCCATCTGTTTGTATCATCTTCAATTTCTTTATCAGTGTCTTATAGTTTTCTGCATACAGGTCTTTTGTCTCCTTACGTAGGTTTATTCCTAGGTATTTTATTCTTTTTGTTACAAAGGTAAATGGGAGTGTTTCCTTAATTTCTCTTTCAAATTTTTCATCATTAGTGTATAGGAATGCAAGAGATATCTGTGCATTAATTTTGTATCCTGCTACTTTACCAAATTCATTGATTAGCTCTAGTAGTTTTCTGGTAACATCTTTAGCATTCTCTATGTATAGTATCATGTCATCTGCAAACAGTGACAGCTTTACTTCTTCTTTTCCAGTTTGGATTCCTTTTATTTCTTTTTCTTCTCTGATTGCTCTGGCTAAAACTTCTAAAACTATGTTGAATAATAGTGGTGAGAGTGGGCAGCCTTGTCTTGTTCCTGATCTTAGTGGAAATGGTTTCAGTTTTTTACCATTGGGAACGATGTTGGCTGAGGGTTTGTCATATATGGCCTTCATTATGTTGAGGTAGGTTCCCTCTATGCCTACTTTCCAGACGGTTTTTACCATAAATGGGTGTTGAATTTTGTCAACAGCTTTTTCTGCAGCTATTGAGATTATCATATGGTTTTTATCCTTCAGTTTGTTACTATGGTGTATCACATTGATTGATTTGCATATATTGAAGAATCCTTGCATTCCTGTGGTAAACCCCACTTGATCATGGTGTATGATCCTTTTAATGTGCTGTTGGATTCTGTTTGCTAGTATTTTGTTGAGAATTTTTGCATCTATGTTCATCAGTAATATTGGCCTGTAGTTTTCTTTCTTTATGACATCTTTGTCTGGTTTTGGTATCAGGGTGATGGTGGTGTCGTAGAATGAGTCTGGGAGTGTTCCTCCCTCTGCTATATTTTGGAAGAATTTGAGAAGGGTAGGCGTAGCTCTTCTCTAAATGTTTGATAGAATTCGCCTGTGAAGCCATCTTTTTCTGGGCTTTGTTTGTTTGAAGATTTTTAATCACAGTTTCAATTTCAGTGCTTGTGATTGGTCTGTTTATAATTTCTGTTTCTTCCTGGTTCAGTCTCAGAAGGTTGTGCTTTTCTCGGAATTTGTCCATATCTTCAAGGTTGTCCATTTTATTGACATATAGTTGCTTGTAGTAATCTCTCATGATATTTTGTATTTCTGCAGTGTCAGTAGTTACTTCTCCTTTTTCCTTTCTAATTCTATTGATTTGCGTCTTCTCCCTTTTTTACTTGATGAGTCTGGCTAATGGTTTATCAATTTTTTTATCTTCTCAAAACCCAGCTTTTAGTTTTATTGATCTTTGCTATTGTTTCCTTCATTACTTTTTCATTTATTTCTGATCTGATATTTATGATTTATTTCCTTCTGCTAACTTTGGGGTTTTTTTGCTCTTCTTTCACCAAGTGCTTTAGGTGTAAGGTTAGATTGTTTATTTGAGATGTTTCTTGTTTCTTGAGGTAGAATTGTTTTGCTATAAACTTCCCTCTTAGAACTGCTTTTGCTGCATCCCATAGGTTTTGGGTCATCGTGTTTTCATTGCTATTTGTTTGTAGGTATTTTTTGATTTCCTCTTTGATTTCTTCAGTTATCTCTTGGTTATTAACTAGTGTATTGTTTAGCCTCCATGTGTTTGTATTTTTTACACATTTTATCCTGTAATTGATATCTAGTCTCATAGCGTTGTGGTTGGAAGAGATACCTGATACAAATTCAATTTTCTTAAATTTACCAAGGCTTGATTTGTGACCCAGGATATGATATATCCTGGAGAATGTTCCATGAGCACTTGAGAAGAAAGTGTATTCTGTTGTTTTTGGATGGAATGTCCTGTAAATATCAATTAAGTCCATCTTGTTTAGTGTATCATTTAAAGCTTGTGTTTCCTTATTTATTTTCTTTTTGGATGATCTGCCCATTGGTGAAAGTGGGGTGTTAAAGTCCCCTATTATGATTGTGTTACTGTTGATTTCCCCTTTTAGGGCTGTTAGTATGTGCCTTATGTATTGAGGTGCTCCTATGTTGGGTGCATAAATATTTACAAATGTTATATCTTCTTCTTGGATTGATCCCTTGATCATTATGTAGTGTTCTTCTTTGTCTCTTGTAATAACCTTTATTTTAAAGTCTGTTTTGTCTGATATGAGAATTGCTACTCCAGCTTTCTTTTGATTTCCATTTGCATGGAATATCTTTCTCCATCCCCTCACTCTCTGTCTGTATGTGTCCCTAAGTGTGAAGTCGGTCTCTTGTAGACAGCATATATATGGGTCTAGTTTTTGTATCCATTCAGCCAGTCTGTGTCTTTTGGTTGGAGCATTTACCCCATTTACATGTAAGGTAATTATTGATATGTATGTTCCTATTACCATTTTCTTAATTGTTTTGGGTTTGTTATTGTAGGACTTTTCCATGTGTCTCCTGCCCAGAGAAGTTCCTTTAGCATTTGTTGTAAAGCTAGTTTGGTCTTGCTGAATTCTCTTAGCTTTTGCTTGTCTGTAAAGTTTTTAATTTCTATGTCAAATCTGAATGAGATCCTTGCTGGGTAGACTAATCATGGTTGTTGGCTTTTCCCTTTCATCACTTTAAATATATCTTGCTGCTCCCTTGTGGCCTGTAGAGTTTCTGTTGAACGATCAGCTTATCACCTTATGGGGATTCCCTTGTATGTCATTTGTTGTTTTTCCCTTGCTGTTTTTAATATTTTTTCTTTGTATTTAATTTTTTTTTAATTTAATTTTATTTATTTATGGCTGTCTTGGGTCTTCGTTTCTGTGCGAGGGCTTTCTCCAATTGTGGCAAGTGGGGACCACTCTTCATCGCAGTGCGCAGGCCTCTCACTATCGCGGCCTCTCTTGTCGCGGAGCACAGGTTCCAGATGCGCAGGCTCAGTAATTGTGGCTCACGGGCCCAGCTGCTCCGCGGCATGTGGGATCTTCCCAGACCAGGGCTCGAACCTGTGTCCCCTGCACTGGCAGGCGGATTCTTAACCACTGCGCCACCAGGGAAGCCCCCCTGTATTTAATTTTTGATAGCTTGATTAATATGTGTCTTGGTGTGTTCCTCCTTGGATTTATCCTGTATGGGACTCTCTGTGCTTCCTGGACTTGATTGACTATTTCCTTTCCCATATTTGGGAAGTTTTCAGCTGTAATCTCTTCAAATATTTTCTCAGTCCTTTTCTTTTTCTCTTTTTCTTCTGGGACCCCTATAATTCAAATGTTGGTGCGTTTAATGTTGTCCCAGAGTTTTCTGAGACTGTCCTCAATTATTTTCATTCTTCTTTTTTATTCTACTCTGCAGTAGTTATTTCCATTATTTTATCTTCCAGGTCACTTATCTGTTCTTCTGCCTTTGTTATTCTGCTATTGATTCTTTCTAGAGAAATTTTAATTTCATTTATTGTGTTGTTCATCGTTGTTTCTTTGCTCTTTAGTTCTTCTAGGTCCTTGTTAAACGTTTCTTGTATTTTCTCCAATCTATTTCCAAGATTTTGGATCATTTTTACTATCACTACTCTGAATTCTTTTTCAGGTAGACTGCCTATTTCCTCTTCATTTGTTTGGTCTGGTGGGTTTTTACTTTGCTCCTTCATCTGCTGTGTATTTCTCTGTCTTCTCATTTTGCTGAACTTACTGTGTTTGTGGTCTCCTTTTCGCAGGCTGCAGGTTTGTAGTTCCCCTTTTTTTGGTGTCTGCCCCTAGTGGCTAAGGTGGGTTCAGTGGGTTGTGATGCTTCCTGGTGGAGGGGACTGGTGCCTGTGTTCTGGTGGATGAGGCTGGATCTTGTCTTTCTGGTGGGCAGGTCTGTGTCTGGTGGTGTGTTTTGGGGTGTCTGTGACCTTATTATGATTTTAGGCATCCTCTGTGCTAATGGGTGGGGTTGTGTTCCTGTCTTTCTAGTTGTTTGGCATAGGGTGTCCAGCACTGTAGCTTGCTGGTCATTGAGTGGAGCTGGGTCTTAGCTTTCAGTTGGAGATCTCTAGGAGAGCTTTCACCATTTGACATTACATGGAGCTGGGAGGTCTCTGGTGGACCAATGTCCTGGACTCGGCTCTCCCGCTTCAGAGGCAGAGGCCTGCCACCCGGCTGGAGCACCAAGACCCTGTCAGCCACGTGGCTCAGAAGAAAAGGGAGAAAAAGAGAAAGAGAGGAAAGAAAAAAATAAAATAAAGTTATTACAATAAAAAAACTTATTAAAAATAAAAAAATTAAAAATTAATAAAAAAGAAACAAAAAGAAAGAAAGAAGAGAGCAACCAAACCAAAAAACAATTCCACGAATGATAACAAGCACTAAAAACCATACTAAAATAAATAAATAAAGTTTAAAAATGGACAGACAGAACCCTAGGACAAATGGTGAAAGCAAAGCTATGCAGACAAAATCACACAAAGAAGCATACATCTACACACTCACAAAAAGATAAAAAGGAAAAAATATATATATCGTTGTTCCCAAAGTCCACCGCCTCAATTTTGGGATGAATTCGTTGTCTATTCAGGTATTCCACAGATGCAGGGTACATCAAGTTGATTGTGGAGATTTAATCTGCTGCTACTGAGGCTGCTGGGAGAGATTTCCCTTTCTCTTCTTTGTTCGCACAGGTCCTGGGATTCAGCTTTGGATTTGGACCCACCTCTGCATGTAGGTCACCTGAGGACATCTTTTCTTTGCTCAGACAGGACAGGGTTAAAGTAGCAGCTGTTTCGGGGGCTCTGGCTCACTCAGGCCGGGGGGAGGGAGGGGTATGGAATGCGGGGCAAGCCTGTGGCAGCAGAGGCTAGCATGACATTGCACCAGCCTGAGGTGTGCCGTGTGTTCTCCCGGGGAAGTTGTCCCTGGATCACGGGACCCTGGCAGTGGCGGGCTGCATAGGCTCCTGGGAGGGAAGGTGTGGATAGTGACCTGTGCTTGCACACAGGCTTCTTGGTGTCTGCAGCAACAGCCTTACAATTTCGTGCCCATCTCTGGTGTCTGTGCCGATAGCTGCGGCTCGCACCCATCTCTGGAGCTCGTTTAGGAAGTGCTCTGAATCCCCTCTCCTCGCTCACCGCGAAACAATGGTCTCTTGGCTCTTCTTCAGTTCCAGACTTTTTCCCCGGACTCCCTCCCAGCTAGCTGCGGTGCACTAGCCCCCTTCAGGCTGTGTTGACACAGCCAACCCCAGTCCTCTCCCTGGGATCTGAAATTGGAAGCCAGAACCTCAGCTCCCAGCCCCCACCCATCCCGGCAGGTGAGCAGACAAGCCTCTCAGGCTGGTGAGCGCTGGTCAGCATTGATCCTCTGTGCAGGAATCTCTCTGCTTTGCCCTCTGCACCCCTATTGCTGTGCTCTCCTCCGTGTCTCTGAAGCTCCCCCCGCCACCACCCCCCACCTCCGCCAGTGAAGGGGCTTCCTAGTGTGTGGAAACTTTTCCTCCTTCACAGCTCCCTCCCTGAGGTGCAGGTCCCATCCCTATTCTTTTGCCTCTGTTTTTTTCTTTTTTCTTTTGCTCTACCCAGGTACGTGGGGAGTTTTTTTGCCTTTTGGGAAGTCTGAGGTCTTCTTTCAGCATTCAGTAGGTGTTCTGTAGGAGTTGTTCCACATGTAGATGTATTTCTGATGTATTTGTGCAGAGGAACGTGATCTCCACATTTTACTCTTCTGCCATCTTGAAGGTCTCCCCCCTGGCTATTGTTAATAGTGCTGCAGTGAACATTGTGGTGCATGTCTCTTTTTGAATTATGGTTTTGTCAGGGTATATGCCTAGTAGTGGGATTGCTGGGTCATATGGTAGTTCTAGTTTTAGTTTTTTAAGGAAGCTCCATACTGTTCTCCATAGTGGTTGTATCAATTTACATTCCCACCAACAGTGCAGGAGGGTTCCCTTTTCACCACACCCTTTCCAGCATTTATTGTTTCTAGATTTTTTGAGAATGGCCATTCTGATCAGTGTGAGGTGATACCTCATTGTAGTTTTGATTTGCATTTCTCTAATAATTAGTGATGTTGAGCATCTTTTCAAGTGCCTCTTGGCCATCTGTATGTCTTCTTTGGTGAAATGTCTATTTAGGTCTTCCACCCAATTTTTTAATTGAGTTGTTTGTTTTTTTGATATTGAGCTCCATGAGCTGTTTGTATATTTTGGAGATTAATCCATTGTCCATTGTTACATCTGCAAATATTTTCTCCCATTCAGAGGGCTGTCTTTTCATCTTTTTTATGGTTTCCTTTGCTGTCCAAAAGCTTTGAAGTTTCATTAGGTCCCATTTGTTTATTTTTGTTTTATTTCCATTCCTCTAGGAGGTGGGTCAAAAAAGATCTTGCTATGGTTTATGTCAAAGAGTGTTTTTCCTATATTTTCCTCTAAGAGTTTTATAATATCTGGTCTTAAATTCAAGTCTTTAATACATTTTGACTTTATTTTTGTGTATGGTGTTAGGTAGAGTTCTAATTTCATTCTTTTACATGTAGCCGTGCTGTTTTCCCAGCACCACTTATTGAAGAGGCTGTCTTTTCTCCATTGTATGTTTTTGCCTCCTTTGTCATAAATTAGGTGACCATATGTGAGTGGGTTTATCTATGGGCTTTCTATCCTGTACCACTGATCTATATTTTTGTTTTTGTGCCAGTACCATACTGTCTTGATTACTGTAGCTTTGTAGTATAGTTTGAAGTTGGGGAGCCTGACTCCTCCAGCTCCGTTTTTCTTTCTCAAGATTGCTTTGGCTATTCAGGGTCTTTTGTGTTTCCATACAAATTGTAAAATTTTTTGTTCTAATCCTCTGAAGAATACCATTTGTAGTTTGATAGGGATTGCATTGAATCTGTAGATTGCCTTGGGTAGTATAGTCATTTTCACAATATTGATTCTTCCAATCCAAGAACATGGTATATCTATCTCTCCATCTCTTTGTATCATCTTTAATTTCTTTCATCAGTGTCTTATAGTTTTCTGCATACAGGTCTTTTGTCTCCTTAGGTAGGTTTATTCCTAGGTATTGTATTCCTTTTGTTGTGATGGTAAAAGGGATTGTTTCCTTAATTTCTCTTTCTGATTTTTCATTGTTAGTATATGGGAATGCCAGAGATTTCTGTGTATTAATTTTGTGTCTGGCAACCTTACCAAATTCATTGATTAGTTCTAGTATTTTTCTGGTGACATCTTTAGGATTTTCTATGGTTTCTTTTTGTGTTACTTACATTCTCATCTTCTATAATGTCTTGGTAGCATTCCGCATAATTGACTGCATGCTAGTTTTACTCAATTAGCATTTTCCTTTGTCTGCCCTGACATAGCTAGTACTTAGCTGATTTTTTGTTACTCTCAGTCTTTTTTGTCAAATTCTATGATATCCAACTTGAAATGGTAAAATTCATAGAGCTCTCACTCATAAATTTTCTTCTTTTCTCACTGTTTATTCCATGTCAAGTGTTCTTATCTGTATTCATGGCTATATGATGAAAACTTACACATTTATATCTTCAGATCAAACATTTTTTTCTGAATTCCTGATTTATCAGCTTACAGGCACTTGAAATCAAATATGTCCAAAAATGAACTCATGAACTTTCTACGACTCTCCAGTGTTCTCTTGTTAGGTAAATCACACCTGTTGTCCAAGTTCTAGGGAATCATCCTTTATACCCACCTTTTCTTTTTCAACTGTTATATACTGTCACCTGCATAATCCTGCCTTCTACTTATTAAGTATTTCTCTTTTCAGCCACTATCTAAGTCATAGATTACACCAACAACTCTCTAATTAGTACCCTTACATTTACCCTGTAACCCCAGTGCCTTTTTCACATTGAAGAGTAATCTATTTAGGATGCAGGGGAATTCCCTGGTGGTCCAGTGGTTAGGACTCCACACTTCTACTGCAAGGGGCACGGTCTGTTTGATCCCTGGTCAGGGAACTAAGATCCCACATGCCTCGAGGCTCAGCCAAAAAAAAAATGGATAGAATTCAAATATTAAGTTGTCATTCCCTTGTTTAACCCCCTTCAGTGATTTTGCATGCTTTTTGGGTAATAAAAATCCCTTTATCCCTTAAAGTAGCTTAAACAATCAGGCATAATTTCATCTTGTTGACTTATTCAACCTCATCTCTTTTCACTCTCCTACATGATTGTCTGTTTTCCCTACTAGATTGTAAACTCCAGGAAAACATAACTGTTTCTTCTTTTTTGACACTTAGTAACTATTTAGTATATTTTTGTTGAATGGATAGAATGTATCATGGTGTTTTCCACATTCTCATTTATGCTGGAATATCCCTTTTTTGGTTTTAGATGTTATCGCTGTTTGTGAATTTACTCAAATTGATTTTAATACAGTGTCTTTATTTATCATATCCCTAAGACGATCTCTTCTCATCCATATGCTCCGCCACCATTTGCTTATAGACCTGGGACTGGCTTTGCCCTCTTGGAAGGATTGTACATTCTGATTATTTGCCCATGTGTTCAGACTGTGTATTTTTTGCCACACTGCAACAATGGATGGGGTTCATTCTTTCTTTTTGGTAAACACCTGGGGTCCAATATTAAAAGTAAACTTCTGCCCATATATACAATACAGCAGCATGAATACCATACTGCTTCCTAATTAACAACTCTCTTAATTTTCTCTTTCTCTATAGAATGATATGATTTTTTTCTCTTTAACCATTTCACATTCACTAGTTAATAGGAAACAGTTGTGCAGACATATATGGTAGGGCTCTATTTTCATGTCATTAAATAGAAAAAGAACATTCATCCACTTATTTTAAAACATTTATTGAATAGTTAGGGAATCATGAATAATAATGCTACATGGTGGTCAATGCATGGAGGTAATACTGAGTATGAGGTACAAGGCTTTGGAATGTACAACCTAGTTTTGAATCTTCATTGCACCACATAGGAGCTGTTCAAGCTACTTGTTTTGGTTTCCTTATGTATAACATGGAAATAAAGTCTCATCTTATAGGACTGTTGTGAGGATTAAAAAAGAAGCATTTATCACAGTACCTAGCACTATGTAAGCAATTAATAAATCTTAGCAATTACTAAAGTAAAACTTAAGAAGATAAATCTTTAGTCTTAAATTATTGCTTATACTGTAAAATATATTTTAAAATATGACACATGCCAATACTTATTTTTTCTAATGTAAAATTTCTAATAGTGTATGAATAAGTTATACAAATCCACGACAAATCATTTAAACTGTTTAAAATGGTATTATAATGAAAAGTCTCTCTGCCACCCTTGTCGAATTACATTCGAAAGTAGTAATATTTTTAAAAATTAAAGGATATCACTTTAAAGTATTCATAATATGCTTGACACATCTAGATCATTGTTAAGTGCTTTGCATACTTAAATGGTAAGAGAATTCTTTGTGTTTAAGTCATGTTGAAAGCCGCAGCCCCTGTGTGAGTTACTTTCGCAATATCATGGTTTGATCATGTTGTGACGACATCAGAAACAAAACATGCTTTGGATTATGTCAGGCTCTGCTTAAACTATTCTTTAAGAAAGACAAAGTCATAAAGAATGCTGCAGGTTAATACCATGTTCAGAGTTTCAGAAGTTTGGTTCACCTTTTACTTGTCAACTTATAATGTAGGCCTGAGAAAGGAGGAGGGAGGAAAAGGAAAGCATGGATTCCAGGCAGCATGATAAATTTCCAAACACAAAGTCTTATCAAGTACATGCCTTCAGAGTAGTAAAAGTTGAAGGAAGTGAGGAGCTTTGTTCAAAAGAGAGAATTGTCTTTCCAATTTTCTTATCTTTTAAAGTTTATTCTTTGAAAATTTCAGGTTAGTGTTATTACTTTCATTTTTCCAAAAGTGTGTCCATGATTTTCTCTACTCTGCCTTCTCTGAATATCAGAGTTGCTGCTCACCAATTTTTACTTATTGAAAATTTAACTGACAAATAAACAGGGACTGTGAGAAATACCATGAAGAAGGAGTAGAAGAAGAAGAAGATGGGAAGGAATGGCAAGAAGACAAAGGAGAGACAGGAAGAGGAAGCAGAACAAGAGGAAAGGGATGAGATCCCTGCTCTCCAATGTCTAAAATATTCACCTGTACAATTATCTCTAACTAAAGAGTAAAATTATGTACTCTATTAGTTTGCTAGGGCTGCCTTAACAAAATACCACACACTGGGTGGCTTCAAACAGCAGAAATTTTTTTTTCACAGTCTGGAGGCTAGAAGTCCAAGATCCAGGTGTCAGCAGGTTTGATTTCTTCTAAGGTGCCTCTTGAGCTTGGCTTGTAGATGGCCTCCTTCTTCTGGTGTTTTCACATGGTCTTCCCTCTGTGTATTTCTGTATCATAATTGCCTCTCCTTGTAAAGACACTAGTCATATTGGATTAGGGTCAGCCCACATGACCTCATTTTACCTTAATTACCTCTTTAAAGCTCAATTTCCAGATCCACTCATTCTGAGGGTTAGGACTTCAACGTGTGAATTTTGGGGAACACAATATAAGTTTCTATAGTATGTTTTTGAGCAAATTAGAATACAAAAAGAGTAGAACAATTAATTCCAGCCAAAGAAATTTGGGAAAGTTTCATGGTAGAGGGAATATATATTCTTAAATTCACATACATATCACATGATGACAGGTTTGAATTTTAGAGCTATAGTCATTTTCAATAAATACTTAATATATTGAATATATAATATTGTATGCATGAGTAGGATTAATTTTTCAGGGAGCAAAGTAAGTATAATGTCCTTAGCTGCTATTTATGCAAGAGAAATGTTGAAACATTCCAAGCCCTCTGCATTAACATTCAATTCAAAGAAATATTCTATATTAAAGATTGTTTTAGTTATAAGTGTATACATGGTCTGTTTTCCAAAATTATTTCCAAGTGTATGTGCCCTAATACGTTTCCCTATAGTTTTACCTCTTTGCTATCACTCTGGAATAAAAATCTGAAATGAAAAAGAGTTAGGTATATTTAGTTTAAAAGGGGAAAAAAGACCTTTTTTTAAAATTACATTTAAGTTTTAAAAAATTAACAAGTTGTAAACCAGGAAGTGAAAAATTATAAAGGTATGCAGACATCCTAATTTGAGTTGTCTTCTTTTTGTTAAATATTAAATCTTCTTTTGAAAGAAATGGTGTTATATTTATGTAAAACATAATCAGACTGGTTTAAGTTCAGCTTACATTTCATTGTTTGCAACTATTCCTATACTGAAAAGATGAAGCATTCTATTTGCAATATAATTACTATTACTTTTTCCACATACTAATTTAATACGTCTTCTATAGACCAAATGCTTGAGCCCCCGCCCCAATTCATATGTTGAAAGCTAATCCTCAGTGTGATGGTATTTGGAAGTAGGGTAGGGCCTTTGGGAGGTGGTTATGTCCTGAGGACAGAGACCTCATCAAAGTGATAAGTGCCCTTATAAAAGAGACCCAGAGAGCTCCTTTCTCCCTTCCACCATGTGAGGACATAGTAAGAAGCTAGCCATCTGTGAACCAGAAAGCAGGTTCTCACCAGACGCTGAATCTTTCGGCACTTTGATATTAGTCATCCCAGCCTACAGAACTGTGAGAAATAAATTTATGTTGTTTATATGCCATCCAGTCTGTGGTATTACAGACAATGTCTCTGTAAAGTTGGATACCAAGAGCAACTTCAAGAAATGCATCTGTCATTAGGGGGGAAAAAGCCATTTCAGCATTTTTAAATAAGAAAAATCTCAATAGATGAAATCTAATGCGTTCTTAAAGTAATGCAGACTGTGATTTATGGAGCCTTAAGGATATGAAATAGAAGTACTTACTTATGACAAAGTTGAAAATTAGGACAAGGATGATAATGGTGATGAATAACCAAAATTATTAAGTAGCTGGAAATTGTCTTTGATTCCCCTTTATCACTTTTGGTCCAGAGGAAGCAGGCAACTCTAAACATTTTTGAAAGCCCATTATCTAGCACCTGGTTCTCAAAATCTATACTTTCTCTACATCTAAATATAGTATCTACCTCTCAATTCTGTGACACTACCAAGATAATTCTCAGTGCAACTGAAATTGGTATTAAGAAGAACTTTCTAAGAGTATTATTAAGGTTAATTTTAGGCAAAATGGTAGGCTAGCAAAATAAGTGTATTTAAATTACACCATTACCTAAAATTGGTCTTTTATATCACAGAGTTTATATGCGCATCCAGCTTATTATTTTGATTTGAATAATTACTTATGATTGAGACATGATCCAATTTCTTGGTCATATATTAAATAATTCATTCTATATATTTTTAAATTTGAAATTTATTTCTGCTGTAGCATAAATTAGAAATGGAGGATTCATGGATAGCTTAGACCATGCTATAGCTATTATGATAGTTACGTATGCGGTTGTTAATTTTTTAAACCTTTATTTAAATATTCTATTCAATGTAAAAAAAGACACAAATCACAAGCTGTGGTCCAAGGTATTATCACAAAGTGAACACACCCACATAAATACCACCAAGATCAGGAAATAAAACATTGCCAGCATCCCAGAAGCCCTCCTTTACCTCTTTCATCACCGATGCATTATTCCTCCTTTTTATTCTCCTCCGTAAAGCAAACCAATATCCTGACTTATAGCTATATAGATTCGTTTTTCCTGGTATTGAATTTTATGTAAATAAACCATGCAGTATGTATTCTTCTGTGTTTGGCTTATTTTGTTCAGTATTATTATTGTGGGATTTATGTTGTTGTGTGTAGCAATAGTTTATTCATTTTCATGTTTGAAAATGTCTTAGATTATGTTCCCCAGAAGCAAAACCTGGGATAACAGATTATGTTAAACTGATTTTATCGTTCCAAGAAAATCCCAAGGGAAAAAATGGTAGGGGACTGTGGGAGGGGGATAGAGAAGGTTAGAGGCCAAGCAAGGTAAGTACAATATAAAGCAAAGTTGCCAGGGGGAATTGTGCCCAATCCCACAGGGGAGCCCTGTGCAGAGTGTAACTTGAAGTCAGAGTTGTCTGGATCAGGGCAAAAGGAGTTGGGAAACTTAGGCTCTTGCACCTGTCACTCATTGGTTAAGGGTTGCCCATAAGTTACATATATTTTCAGGCACTTCTGGCTCTCTGGGTGCACAATAAATTAGGTTCCTATAGTCTAAAGACAGCCTTCTGATCTAGGTACAGGTGTTGGCTGCTGAAAATGAAAGTACACCAAGGAAGATGGCAAAGGAGTTCAAGGACATACGGATGGAGCGCTGAAGATCTGTTACAAATAATATACCATTGTATAAATACACTAGGATTTATGTATCCATTATACGGTTGACAGACATTTGGGTTGGTTTCCAACCCTTGGCTATTATGAATAATGCTGCTTTGAACATTCTTTGACTTGTCTTTTGGTGGACTTCTCTATACATCTATACTTCTATACTTCTCTATACATTTTGTACGTCAGTATAGGAAATAGACCTAGCGGTGGAATTGCTTTGTCATTAGCTCCTCGTGTAGTACAAAATATTAGCAGTTCTCCATAGTAGTTTTAACACATCCCCATCAGGAATGTGTGAGACTTCCAGTTGCTCAAGAGCCTCAGCAAAATTTGAGATCTGTCAGTCTCTTTTTTAGCCATTCTAGTGAGTTGCATTTCCCTGCAAACTCTAATATAGAGTTGACTTTTTTTTTTTTTATCTTTATTGGCCATTTAGATATCTTCTTTTGTGAAGTTGTGTGCTTCATATTTTATTGTCTTGGCCTTTCTCTTGTTGATTTGTAAGGGTTCTTTATATTGTTTAGGTTTGAGCCCTCTGTTGGTTACATGGTGCAGTAGGCTGAATAACAGCCCTCTAGATATATCAGGTCCAAATCTCTGGAACCTATAAATGTTACTTTATGTGATAAAAATTTCACAGAAGTGATTAATTAAGGATATTGAGATGGAGAGATGACCCTGGATTATCTGGATAGACTGTAAATACAATCATAAACATCATTTTCAGGGGGGTGCAGAGGGAGATTTGGCGAAGACATAGAAGATAAGGCAACAAGGACTTAGAGCCTTGTCGACGCAACCTTAGAAGACTGAAGAGGCAAGGAAGAGATTCTCCCTCTAGGGCCTGCTGACAATTTGATTTTGACCCAGTGATGTTGATTTCAGACTTCAGTCACCCAGAAGTGTGAGAGAATACCTTTCTGTTGTATTGGTTTTTGGTAATCAGTTAGAGAAGCTTTAGAAACTAATACACATGGGTTGCACATATCATCTCTGCCGTATAGCTTGCATTTTCATTCTTTGAATGGTGTCTTTGATGAAGAGAAGCTCCCAAAATGAATGTACTCCAATTTATCGATCTCTTTCTTATGGTTAGTGCCTTTTTCTTGCCATGTTTAAGAAATATTTCCCTGTCCTAATGACATGAAGATACTCTCCCATGTTATCCCATTTTATCTTGCATATTTATGTTTACCGAACACTTAGAATGGGTTTTTGTAAACTGAGGTAGGGAAGTCAGGTTTTAGTTTTTTCCGCTGTATGGATATCCCTTGGATTTGGGACCGTTTATTGAAACAACTGTCCTTTCCTGTCTACCCTTCAGAGGCACATTTCTTGTAAATGAGATGATTGATTCCATAGAACTGTCTCTACTTTTGTCTCTGTTCCATTGATCTATTTGTCTGTACTTGCACAAACACACCTTGATGTTAAGCAGAATAAGTTCTCCCATCTTGTTATTCTTCAAGGTTGTCTTAGCTATTTAACCTTTGCACGTCCATAACTGTTTTACAGTCATTTTGTCAATTTTCACAAAAATATTGAATGGAATTTTGAATTTTATTGACTCATAAACCATTTTGAGAAAATCGGGAGCCTGTAAAAAAATGGCCTTTTCAATTCTTGAATATGATATTTCCTTCTATTCATTTTTCAAGATAATGTTTTAAAAGTTTTGCTAGATTTATTTCTAAGTGTTTGATGTTATTATCATAAATGATAACTTGAAAATGTCATGTTCTTAACTCTTTGTGGCTCTTAAATAGAAATATGATTGATTTTTTAAAATATTAACTTTCTGTCAAGCCAAATGGTTAAACTCGTTTACTCTAAGAAAATCTTTTGCATTTTCTATATACACAATCATATTATATACAAATAAACTATTATTTTTTTTCTTTTAAAACTCATAGATGTTGCTTTTTTTTCTTTTCTCCTTTTTTTAAATTTCATTGATGAGGCTTTCCACTACAATTTGAATAGAATTGCTAATAGCAGGCATCCATTTTTTTTCTCTGGTGTCAGAAGGAAAGATTTACCACTAAGTATGAGATTTGCTTAGATTTTTTTGTTGATTTTTTTAATAAAATTAAGAATATCCCCTTCTAATTTTAATTTTGCTGAGATATTTTAAATTACAAACTTACACATGCTTCATTCTGGATGTTATTTGAGAGAATAATTTTATTTCCCCCCCCCCCCTTTATTCTGCTTAATGTGTTGAATTACCTCAACTGATTTTCTAATATTAATAAACCTAACCTGGCAATGACGGATTTTTTTTATATATGACTAAAATTCGTTTGTCAATTTCTTTTTTTTAAATAGAATTTTATTTATTTATTTATTTATTTTTGGCCATGTTGGGTCTTTGTTGCTGCACGTGGGCTTTCTCTAGTTGCGGTGAGCGGGGGCTACTCTTCGTTGCGGTGCACGGGCCTCTCATTGCGGTGGCTTCTCTTGTTGCGGAGCACGGGCTCTAGGAGTGCGGGCTTCAGTAGTTGTGGCTTGTGGGCTCTAGAGCGCAGGCTCAGTAGTTGTGGTGCACGGGCTTAGTTGCTTCATGGCATGTGGGATCTTCCCGGACCAGGGCTGGTACTCGTGTCCCATGCATTGGAAGGCGGATTCCCTCATTTGTTAATGTTTTGAACATAAATATTCGTAGCTATATTCATCGATGAGATCGGCCTGTAATTTTCTCTTCCTGTAATGTTCTTTTCAGGTTTTGGCATCAAGATTATCTTAGCCCCATAAAACAAATTTGGATGTATTTTCTCTTTTTCAGTATTTTGGAAGAGTTTTTACAAGATTAACATTGTTTCTTCCTCAAGTGGTTAGTAAAACTTACTGATGAAACTATCTGAGCTAGAGTTTTGTTGTAAGAAAGATTTTTATTTATGTATTCAATGAAATTATTTCTTCTTATGTCAATGTAGTGGGATGTGCTTTTCTAGGAATTTTATATCTTCACAGACTTTCCAATTTGTTTGCATAAGCTTTGTAAAATTCTTTTCTGACCTTTTTAAAGTCTGTATGACCTGAAGTAATGTTCCTTTTTCATTCTTGGAATTGATTATGCTTTCTCGCTCTCTCTCTTTTTTTGAACAGTCAGTATCACCAGGTGACATTTTTATTATTATTATCAAAGATCTAAATTTCTCTATGAGATTCCACTCTATTGCTTTTATCTTTTATATTCCCCTCACTGTATTTTTCTTCATTTATTTTTTATTGTTTTTCTGTCCCTCTGAGATGAATACTTAGGGACTATTGATTTTCTTCTTCTTCTTTTTTTTTTTTTTCTGTTCTAATATATGTATTTTAGGCTGCTCCACCTTGAACTTTAGGTCTTCCCTTTGCATAGAGCCTTAGACTGTCTTCCTACCACCTCTTGTCCCTCTCCCAAGAGTAAGAAGACTGCTGTTACCCAGTGCTTGCCATCCTGCTGGGGTGGGGGACAGGGGCATTTTTTTCTTGATTAAGAACTAGGTGTAGGTAAGCACTTTGTCAATGGGTATTGAAATAGGGCATTCTCAGTGACTCTGTCCCAATCCCGGATTCAGGTCTGGGTCATACATGTATCCCCCTCCTCTCTCCTCCTCCAGGGGCAAAGTGGACTTTTTCTTAGTTCCATTCTTCTAGTTGCAGTGAGTTTTCAGGAGGTCCCTAAGGGTGACAGTGTTTTTGGGCATTCCCCCACCATTTTAAGGCCTTTTTTCCCCCTAGGGAAATGAGAGCAAGATCTGGTCAGGTGTTGCGCCTTTTCTAAAAGTGGTCACTCTTCAACTCCCCTAGGCATGTGCCTTACATATACTTTCTCATGACTCTCATTGGTCTTTTTTTTTGCAGGAAGAACCTGAGTGCTTGTGTGAATTTCCCTTGTGTTTGTGGTTCTCACATGTTCTATATTCTCTTGCTGTCCACAGTCAGCCTTCAGCAGTTTGTTAAAATTTTTAGTTGAATTCTTGCAGGTGTTTACTGGGATCCACTCTAGGTAAGCAAGAAAACTTGTATTCTGTCTGTGGAGATGCCTGCCTTTCCTTAGACTTCACGTTAGTTAGTTTGTGACTTCAACTCTGATGAGTTCAAGAAAAGTTGTGTTTGCAGGTTGTCGAAGGTATTGTAGTATTGTCTACCTCCTGTGTGGAACCAGGTGTTCATTTCTAAGTCATTAATGGTCAATCGGCAACAAGGATCTTAGTTTTAGAGGTCCAGGCAGTCTGAGGCTTTCTAGGTCGATAGTAACCAAATGAGATAGAGCCGAGTCTATGGACGGGGTGAAGAGGGAAGAGGTAGATACATGGGCAGTGGTTTTGTTTCTCTACTATTGTTGCCTGATAGTTTTATAGAAAGAGTCATAATGTACCATTGTTTGGTCTGCTCTTTGAGAGAGTTGAGTAGAACCAATAGGCATTAGGCTAAATACAAAATTGCCTGCTCTGGAGTCAGATCTAACAAAAGAAAAGAAAC
This sequence comes from Balaenoptera ricei, assembly GCF_028023285.1. Classification (NCBI taxonomy): domain Eukaryota; kingdom Metazoa; phylum Chordata; class Mammalia; order Artiodactyla; family Balaenopteridae; genus Balaenoptera; species Balaenoptera ricei. The sequence continues at coordinate 46,494,204 of NC_082643.1, read as the reverse complement.
AACCAAACAAATCATGGGTGAAAAATGCTAAACTCTTTGTAAGACATTAAAATCTAGTACTTCTTTCCATTTCGTTTGATTGATTTTGAAACCATTCTTCAATGTTTTCTCAATTATATATTATGACAAAATACTTTGAGAATGAAATTAAAGGACCATAAATCATGTAGAACAAATACTTAAAAGATTGTGTAGAAAATGATTTCATTCAATTATTAAGTTCACCCTTTACTCTTCAAGGTGATAATGAATAATGAAAGTAGAAGTTGAGCTAAATGGGAAGTGGAAATCCAACATAATCCAAGATAGGTCCTAGATAGGTCTTTGTCAATGCTTGAGAAACTCAAGGGCTCCCTTTCTAATTCTTGGGCAGTGAGCAGTGAAGTTTTCATTAGAACTCTGTGGCCAGCAGAAACATCCGCTTAGTTCATTTTACTAGCAAGTATTTTTGTACTTCTACATAAATAAATAAAAAAGACTGGTTCAAGCAGGCCTGTTTCTTTCCTTTGGTGCTTTTGGTAACAAAGGGCTAGTGTCAGTTTTAGGACAGCCCTCCCATCCTGCCCATGGTCTCTCTCATTAGAGATATCTGAGAGCTATATTGTGTGGACTCTGCTCTCTCCACCTTCAAGAAAGCATGTTACCCAAGTTCGTGAAATGCAGGGAAAAACACATGTCCTCCATTAGACCCCTTATTGTCCCTCAAAATTTCATCTCTTTGTTACTGACCAGGGTTCTTGGATTACTTAATCAATAGAAATTGATAAGAGGCCAGACAAGAAATTCAGGCAAGGCTTTCTTGGGACTCATGCTGCAACACGAGGGAGTGAAAACAGGTAACAGGTTTCCTTGCTCACTCCCTGAGTTGGGGGCGAGCTGGTGCCTTAAGTAGGGTGAGGGTAAGGGCAGGTCCTGGGGTCAGGCAGGAGGGGTGGCCTGGGAGTTCTGCTCACCCACTTGGTGGTGCTGTGTGCAGGGATCCTATGCAGGACCCTGCTTTTGCCCCCAACACCTCAGAAGTGGCACTTGGGTTTTGGTCTTTTTGTATCGTGTTGTTCATAATTTGCTCCAACTGAGTATGTTATTTTTAGTCCCTTATCTTTTCTTTGTATTCTGTTGCTCGAAGAGACGTTTGTCTAGATGCAAGCACTGCAGCAAAGGGTCCCAGGTCCCAGGTCCCAGCCTGTCTCATTTTCAGAGGGAGCCCATGTACCTCTGCTTTGCAATTTAGGTAGTTTTAATATAGAAAATACTGTGCCTACTTTGAATCAATTGTAATAGTTCTCCAACTAGACAATCAAACAGCATGTTAGATTAATCTGTGTGGCTTCATTAGTTTTGTTTTCTGTGCCCCAAGTTTTTCATTTTTTTCTTTCTTTGAAGAAAGTATGGTTTAGATATTTGGCTGGTTGCCTTTGCACAGTGTCACTGCATCTATTTGTCTTTATACAAACATATTACAGTTTACTCTCTAAGTATGAAAACCTGTGATTATTTTCCTATGTTTGACCACCGTCAGTGGGCTTAAGATTGTTATCCCACAGCTGAGCTCAGTTGACAGGCTCCTCAGTACTCTGTGTCAGGAGTTGGCAAACTATGGCCCACAGGCCAAATCTGGCCCATCACTTGTTTTGTACACTCAGGAGCTAAGGATGGTTTTCATATTTTTTAAATTAGTTTTTAAATAACATCATAAGAAGGGTAATATTTTACGACACATGAAAATTATGCCATTCGAATGTCAATGTCCATAAATCGAGTTTTATTAGAACTTTATTTGCTTAGTATTTTTCAGAAATTTATTGGAACGGCCACACTCATTTGTCTTTGAAGTATTTATGGCTGCTTTCTGCTTTGAGAGCAGAGTTGAGTAGTTGCCACAGAACTGTATGGCCCACAAAGCCTAAAATACTGATCTGCCAATTAACAGGAAATGTTTGTTGGCCTCTGCTGTCTATAAAGTATCTAGATTGATCAAGATCAAAAATATTTCAAGGAGAAAGAAGTGTGCCAAACAGTAGATGATGCAAAAGAGTTATCATTGTTATCATTACCTAGAATTCATGACGTCCTAAAATGTATTGGATTTTTACAAAATAATGTAGTTGATATTTGTGGTTACATGCAGCTAATACTGATTCCTCCCCAAGAATGCCCACACCATGGTTGGGGTTTTAATCAATCGTAAAATAATGAAAATAATCACTCAAACCACACCTAGAAATCAGTACTATTTTTCTATTCTCATGACACATCAATGTTTGGTTTTTCTTATGTTCTGGTAAGTCAGTTTTTATAATCTCTCTTCATTAGTTTATATGAGACACTGGACAGAATTTTTTAAAAAGAGAAAGCAAAATTATAATTAGAAGTAAAATATTGGATATTTGATAACTACTGAAAGTTCAATTTTAAAAATATATTATTAATCAAAGGATTGTTTAAGATTCAAAATTCAGTAAAAAATAATTTTAAAATTGTATTTCTCATGACTACAAACAATTGGGTTTGTCACCTTTATCCTGAAAGCTTCTATAGTTTCTTACCAGACCTAAGATTCCATTATTCATATTGCTAGCTTAGTATTAGATATTAGCAAGTTAATGTAGACATTTTTTTCATTGTTAAACATTAGTTCTAACTTTTCCACAAAATCACTTTTTTAATTTTCCCAATCTAAGTTGAATTAAACTGATGTTTCCTCCTGGACCTATGTTTTATAACATATGCATTATATAAACAATAAAGGATAATAAAGAATTTCTAAAGGACATAACTTTGTGGACCTAAATGATATTAATACAGATAAAACAATATTGCCCTTTTCAAAGTTTTTATTAAATTGATTGCAAAAAAAATGTATGTCAGGCATGCAAAGATGGTATATTTTCTAAGGCTAGCAAAACAGAGAGAATTATATGTCAAAGATGTCCAGAAAGCAGAAGTAAACTTCCTCAAATATGGATAAAATCAGGGTAAATTGTATTGGCCAAAAAGAATTCCTACCATCTTCTAAATATTAAAACAGCAGGAAAGCATTATTAATGTTTTTTGTACTGTCCTGGATTCTTATTCTTAAAATTAACTCTGGAAAAGAAGTGGTAAAGCTCACTCAAATTACTTTGAAAAATATATTTATATTTTTATAAAAAATAAAAGTCATGACCACAAAAAGACATAAAACTTGATTTATGTAATATTCGTGCTTAAAACTTCCTATTTCTTTTTTTAGTGTGGTTTTAGTGAATCACTTTATTTCAATAAATCTTTTTGAATGCCTCTATGTGCCAGGCACTGTGTTAGGCTCTGAAGGAGGATATAAACTTGGTCAGTATGTAGACTGATTCTCCAGGTACTCACAGTCCAACAGTTGATGTAGAATTTGGGCAATTCCTACATGGCCAAATGTGTATCAGATAAGGTTATGAGAAAAAAGATTTAAAGTGGTGGTCTGAGATCCTATTAAAGCGAAAAACTTGAATGCCATGGTTATACTTTGAACTTCATTTGTACTCATTAAAAACTTTTGAGTAGAGGGTAGTTATGATTATAGTTGTGCTTAAAAACCATAGAAGAAAAATGTGAGCAAAGTTGTCTTTTGTTTTATATGTTTGGTTTTGTTGTTTTATGTTGCTCCTTTCAACAACTATTCTGACCTATGTTAAGAAATGGGAAAAAATATCAAATTAATAATATTGACTATTGTATATCCATGGCAATTTTGACACCACCATTATTTCATTTGTTTGTGGAATTATTATAGTTTTCTGTGGAATTATTTTATTGTTGTTCTTGTTGTTAGAGTATAGGACAGACTTTCCATAAACATAGAAAACCGGAAGTATTTGATGTCAATGTTACAGGGATTTAACAAATATAGAAATAATGATGATTTACATAACTTTTACACTGAACTTATTTACTAACTTAATTAATTCCATAACTTTATTCCATATTTTATTCCTGGTTTTCCATAGCTTTATTTACCTCAATATGGACTTACTCTCCTTAAGCTTTTTTTTTCTTATATATTAAAAAACCCTCTAGATCTTATCACAGCAGTTTTTTATTTGGGATTGTGTTATGGGTAAGTTTGCCCATAGCTGCAGACAACCTTTTTACAAGTCTAAGAAATATGTCCAAGGACGGAGAAAAATCTTTATTTAGCTTACCCTGATTTAGTCAACTTTATGGCTTTCACAAACTCTTCACAAAGCTAGACTGTCTTTTTAAATTTTCATATTGGTTCAATTTATTTCTGCAATGAACATCTACTAGGGAATCACTAACCTGAATTTTGATCTTTAGCATGTTTAACAAAGTATGAAATAACCTGAAAGAGAGAGAAATAGTGGTTATTACTTTTTGTATCAATCAGGGTTTCATCAGAAAGCAGAACTATTCTACTATGAGCATTATGGAATAATGGACCCATTGTAGGAACTGGATCTTACATAGCTGTGGAAGAAGTTGGGGAATAATTTAGGTGTCTGGAAGGAAGAAGAGCTGGACATAGAGCAAGGGAGAGATAGAACAAACTAAGACCCACTACCCCCTCTGCATCTATTTCCACCATATCTAACCACAATGACATTCAAAGCGCAATGGCCACTGGGTAATTTCCAATTTCCAAACCCTGTGCAAATTTCTCTTTTGCCTAACTTTAGCCAGGAACTATCTAGGGAAGGGGATTCTGAGAAACAGTTTCAGCTTAGCTAAGTTGACATGGTACAAAACTACCACACTGCTCTTTTTAAAAAATCATTTATATATACTTTCACTTATTTTACAGTTATTTAATAAGCACTTACAAGTTTCCAAGCCCCTTGTTAGTTGTTGAAGATACAGTTCTAAACAGGAATGCCACTTCTCCTCAAAATTCAACTTTTTTCAAGGACAAAAATCTAAGAAACAAAATAAAAGTGTAACAAGAAGTACCGGTAAAAATGGGAATGGCAGAGGCCTTTCCAAAACAGTTCACCAGAGAAGACTTCCTGGGCAATGAGACATGTAAACTAATACCTGATGGGTGAACAGATGTGATGGATGATGGGGGAGAGAAGTAGAGGAAGAAACATAACATGTGAAATGCCCCAGAACCAAGAGATATCATGGTGTCTTGGGAGAACTGAAAAAAGTTCAGGATAACTATCAATAGAATGCTGAGTCCCCAGGAGGACTGCGTAACCTGTGATGAACAAATTACTGTTTCTTTGGTAAACTGTTATAAATATATTTAATTTTTCCTGTCCCCATACTCATTTTGATAGTAATTCAGTTATCTGAGGATTGTCATTTAAAAGTTCTTCTGATCCTAGATAAGAGTGTGCTTTAATTGGTATTATTGTCTCACAGCAGATGTTTTAGAAATAATTATATCAGATAGAAACTGCATTTTATTTTAAAAATCTCAATTTAAGTTTGTCTAAAAGTATAATATAAACAAGAACATGTGTTTAAGAAAACGTTTTTTTCTCTCTCCATATCCTCTTAGCAACAAGTCCTTTACTTCTGGGTGGTCACTATGGTGGTCTTTGTTTTTCCAAAGGAAAATATAAGAGGACTCTCCTGTAAACTAAACCACAGTGGGACTTTGCTTAGAATTAGACTACTAAAGAAACCACAATCATGGGTGCATTACTTCTTGTTGTTATCAGCATAGTCAATCTCTAGTTACAATGATGTGCGGCACTATTCAAAACTGAAAAATTTATATATTTGTATCAATATAGGGGGAAAAGAGAGAATGCTTCACCTTAGATTCAAATACCCAGGTTATAAAAACTAAAATATAGGGACTTCCCTGGTGGCACAGTGATTAAGAATCCTCCTGCCAATGCAAGGGACATGGGTTCGAGCCCTGGTCCAGGAAGATCCCACATTCCGCGGAGCAACTAAGCCCGTGCGCCACAACTACTGAGCCTGCGCTCTAGAGCCCACGAGCCACAACTACAGAAGCCCACGTGCCTAGAGCCCATGCTCGGCAACAAGAGAAGCCACCGCAATGAGAAGCACGCGCACCGCAATAAAGAGTAGCCCCTGCTCACCGCAACTGGAGAAAGCCCGCGTGTAGCAACGAAGACCCAACACAGCCAAAAATAAATAAATAAAAATAAATTTATAAAAAAAAAAACTAAAATATATATTCAGTAAAGTAGATGCCTACACAATGTATACAGAAAGAAAAGCAAAAGATTTCCTCTAAATCTACAATAGCCAACTCTGTAAAGGACAAAAATTAATAATAAATATAAAATAATTAGACAATAACTAGAGAAATAGATTAACAAAAAAATTCAGACTTTAAATAATGTTAATAAGCTCTGATCAAATTTCCAATGCAAGTTTATGTAGTTTTAAAGGTGATTTTAATATTTCTTTTAAGTAATAGTCAACCTATGTTAGGAGAGCATAAGAGAATCCTGTATAGTAAAAAAAAATATGAATATACAAATATCTAATACTGTGATATTGGTACAGAAGTAGATAAGCAGATTAATGGAGATGAATAGAAAACACAAGAACAGAAATGTGGTTGAATATCTTTGTGCATGTTTATGTGTGTTTGGGGTTCAGATATAATAAAGTATCATTTTAAATCAATAGATAAATGATTAATTATTCCATATATGGTGCTGGATTTTAACTTGGTATAAAATATAACAGTATATGAACATATTAATTTGATGCAATTCTGATAAATTCAGGTTAAGTTTTAAAAATTGAAAACCTAGGTTTCTTTTCTTGCAAGTTGATGGACTAAGATAACATCAAAAACTTCCCACATATACATAGAAATGCTGGGGATGAAATATAGAAATGTTGATCTCGTGGATAAAAATCACGAGAAAGAAAGATACATGAAATAAATGATATACTTTTCCTTTTGCCTGGGACAGTCCTGCCGTCCAAGTGTAAGTGGACTTCCAAAAATATCTTGGTTTGGATGACTCCACTAATTGTAAACAGGAACTAGAAGCTCATGAACTATTAATGCACCTGGTCCTGGTGTGGGGGATGGAATATGGTGAGAATTGAGTTTGTAGTTTTGATGTCAGTAAGTTAGAGCATAAGTTTAATGCTCACGTAGGAATAGGAGATGTGGTCTTGAGCCCACCAGAGGAGGGGAGTTGGGGCCCTTAAAGTCTATACTGTAGTGAATGACATACTTCTAGATCCCCTTTCAATAAAATACTTATTATTCCAGTTGTTAGGAGTGCCTGGCAGACAGTCCTTTGCTACCAGCCCCCTTTGGAAATTGCCTCAGCTAAAGAGAGCTATTTCACCAGAGCCATGCCCCTTTCCCAGGGCAAGACCTGGCCCTGTTTCCTCAGTGAGAAACAACTATAAAGGGCCATCCCAACTCCAAAGCCACACATAAGGTCAGCAGAGGCACTTAATGTAATTGCATACAGCTTAACTTCTTCCACTGTCCAATCTGATTTCCTTTCTTTTCCTTCCAGAGGTGTTAATCCCAAGAGCATTCCTAACAAATGGCTTGAGCACTAAACTTTTTCAGTCTGTATTTCAGAGAACCCAATCTGTGACATGTACACTTGGTGAAAGAGTGGACTACAGGTAACCTGCCTAGTGGCACAGGAGGGCTATCTGTTTTTCCAAGATACTGCATAGGAAGGGAAAAAAACGACTATTTGAGAAGTCTAACTGCTGGATGTGGGCCTAGCCCAGGCTGAGGTCCAAATTTACTCTACCCACGTGGTTCAGGAAGCCTTATGCTTTATAAAACATATCAAGAAAATTCACTTTATATTAATTGGTAGACATAAATATACTAAAGAACTAGAGTTTCAAGAATTTAAGATAATTAGATTGAGAATTTAAAATTAGTGTTTTTAAATGAATAGATTAAAAAAATAAATAGATCATCAGAAAGAACAAGATACTATGAAAATGTTAAATTTTAAAAGAACTAATGTGAACTTCTAAAATGTAATAAAAACATTGTATTATAATTAAAGGAGGGGAAAACCTCAATGGACAGATTAAATAACATTAAAGAAATGGAGAAAATTAGTAATTCAGAATATAGAATTAAATAAATTACCCAGAATGCAGTATAGAGATATAATATTTTGTAATTAATAAAGAGGTTATGACACACAAATGATAAAATGAGATGTTGGACCACATATCTACTATAAGTTTCAGAAGGACAGAACAGAGAAAATGGCAGTGAAACAGTACTTGAAAAAGCAGTAGCCAGGAGGGGCAAGAGAGTGGTAAGGGATTAAGAGGTACAAACTACTATGTATAAGATAAATAAGCTACAAGAATATATTGTACAGCACAGGGAATATAGCCAATATTTTATAATAACTATAAAAGGAGTATAATCTATAAAAATTTTGAATCACTATGTTGTACACCTGAAACTAATATGATATTGTAAATCAAAGTATACTTCAATTTTTTAAAAGTAAAAAATTTTTTAAATAAATTTATAAAAACAATAGTCCCCAATTTTTTTGAATAGGTGAAAGTCATGAACCTTAAGACTTGAGAAGCATAATGAGTTAACAGCAGGATAAATAAAAATAAACCATCACCTAGACAGAACATAGTGAAATGTATAACACCAAGAACAAAGAGAAAATACTCAAAACAACTATAGAAGAAATCCAGGTCATCTACCAAAGAAAAACAGATTGACAAGTTAAAATATACACGATAGTATGAAACGTCAACAATAATAGAGATCAAAAGACAATGAGAAAATAGCTTCAACTTTCACAAGGACAATAAATGTTACACTAGAATTCTAAACTGTTGTTTAGGTAAAAGATTCTACTTATACAGATGTGTAATATATACAGGAAATAATTTGCTCATTTTTAAGCACTTAAGATAATTGAATTTTATCCTCTCTACACAGTTGCAATATGAAATCATTAGCAATGGCCAAAGACTAGTTTTATATCATTTATGGGGTCTTTTCAGCTAATACAACACTTTGACAACATTTCTACATAGCCCTCAGACATACATACACACACACACACACACACACAGAGTTAAATCAGACAGGAGTACCATTTCTCTTTTACAGAGAGTGAGATTGAGGTTCTAAAATACTTTGAGACTTCTTCAGACGTTTTTGACTCGTTCCTTCGCTCTCTTTATTATGCCACACAAATTAAAACCAAGCAAGCAACCAAAAAACTACAAAAAAAGAACTATCATGAATGTTGGGATTTTGTGAGTGCCAGATAACATGCTAGAAATGACATTTTGTATTTGAGGTCTAAGTAACTGAAATTTTGCCAGATCTCATCAAATTTTGTTTTGCAAATTGCTATAAAGCCATTTCCTCATTCCTATTTAACTCCTTGATTTAAGAATCTTAAGTGGAGAGTCAACTTGTTAAAAACTGTGTGTGATTGTGTGTATGTGTATGTGTTTTAAAGGAGTAGAGTTTAGTTTTAAGCAGATATGAGTCTTGTTGCATTTCTGATAAGCCCTGAATGATGCAATAAGGACAATAACAGACTTAGTATTATTTTCAGTATTCAGTTGTCTCCTTCTTATGACTTTTATCACCTGACTTATTGCTCTATTATTGGGTGACTTTCATTCTTTTGAAGAACTTAAGTTGATGTTTCCATTTATTATTTATCAAATACAACTCTCCTTCATCAAAGTAGAATCTCTATTTTTTGTTCCACTAGTTAATTATCATTTCCTTTTAATTACCCTATGTACATCTTTGTCAAATAAATTAATATTAGCATTGATGTTTTAAAACTAGTGCTGTAATTTCTAGTAAAATGTATTATTTCTAGTTATACACAATATGTTTGCTTTGGACTTGAAAATATATTTAGTGTTTCAGTTTTGCAAGTGAGAGCATTTTAATAAGTGAGGTCCACAGTGCCATCAACATTATTAGCACCCATTTTTTCCCTTTCAGGAAGGCTGAATCATCAGTAACCAAACTTTAAAAATGCTACCTAAGATTCTAAAACACAGCTTTTAAAAAGTGTAGAGGTTTCCACAGATGTTATCAAGAAGTCGTACAATGCATACACCTGAGAAGAAGGCATCACCTAATAGTAACTTGTATCTGTTTACTATTTTAAGTATAATGGCTTACCCTAAAGTCAAGGAGCTAGAGGTTGTTCAACAATCTCTAATGAGAAAAAAATCAGTGGAAATATAAAAAATCCAATCTATCCAGATGATATTTTATTCATATCTACTGAACAAAACATTTGATTTTAACTGAACTTTATAAATTTTCTGGCTGTGCCATACTATATAAAGACTAGCATGTAATTACTAGCAATGTTAAAGATAGATTCATATTTGCAACATGAAAATAAATTTATTATTCAGCAGGCCTATTCTATTGCTTTGACTACGTAGGTCCAATATTTTTTTTTTATTTTTTTTTAATTTATTCATTTATTTATTTATTCATTCATTTATGGCTGTGCTGGGTCTTCGTTTCTGTGCGAGGGCTTTCTCTAGTTGTGGCAAGCGGGGGCCACTCTTCATCGCGGTGCGCGGGCCTCTCACTATCGCGGCCTCTCTTGTTGCGGAGCACAGGCTCCAGACGCGCAGGCTCAGTAATTGTGGCTCACGGGCCCAGTTGCTCCGCGGCATGTGGGATCTTCCCAGACCAGGGCTCGAACCCGTGTCCCCTGCATTGGCAGGCAGATTCTCAACCGCTGCGCCACCAGGGAAGCCCAAGGTCCAATATTTAACCATCACAAGTATACAGAAAATCACCATTTTTTTTTGTTATGGGAAATTCAAAGTGTTTTATTAACTGAATACATCATGTAGAATTTCGTTCTGATGATTCATTTTAATTCAGTACATATTGATTAAGCTTCTACTGTGTACCAGATGCTTTTTTAGGTTCTGGGGTCAAGGGTTGAAGAATAAAACATTTCAAACAGTCTGCCATTTAAGGGGAATATAGATGTGCAAACATGCAGATAGAGAGTAGGATAAAGTATGCCTTAAATAGAACTACAAATAACAAATACTGTGATTGCTCCAAGGATGGACTGATTAATGCTGTCTGAGAGGATTCAAGTAATGCTTTAGGCAGCAAGAGATATTAATTTGATCTGTGATGTACAGCAATACTTTCTAAAGATGGAGAATAAGTAGGTAAGCAGAACAGATTGGATAACCTTAGGTTAAGCCTTTGATAGAAGTCAATATAGTCAGTTGAAATTATATATATATAATATTATATATATTGGAAATATATATAATATATATATTGGAAATATATATATATATATTGGAAATTTTATAATTTTCTTGGAAATAATGATATATATATATATTGTTAATTGTTTGCTAGGTGCCTGACATTTTGCTTTGGCTTAAAGAGAATTATTTCATTCAATACACGGTGTGTGACAGAGGTATTACTATCCTATTTTACTGATTCTCTAACTCAGGATTAGTGAGTCTGTTATAGAATTTTACTGTGTGGCATAGCTTATTTGTAGCTATATTAGATTTATATTGCTGTGCAACAAATTACCATAAACTTAGTGGCTAAAAACAATTCCCATTTATTATCTCATAGTCCTGTAGGTCAGAAGTACAGGTCCAGGTTAGCTCAGTCCCCTGTTCAGGGTCTCACCAAGCCTGTGATTCTTATCTGAAGCTCAAGAACCTCCTCCAAGCTTATCTGATGTTGGCATGATTCATTTCCTTGTGGCTGTGACTAAGGTCCCTGTCTTCTTGCTGGCTGTTGGCAGGGGACTGCTCTTAGCAACTAGAGGCTGCCCACAGTTCCTTTCCAGCTGACGCCCATAAGAAGTTCACAATATGAGTGTTTGCTTTCTTCCAGGCCAGGAGAAGCTGATCCCTCTGACTTCTAAATACCTTTATAGATTGTTATGATGTAGTCTTATATAATGTAAAGTAATCACTGAGTGACAATCCTATCACCATTTGGCGTAAAACTTAACCTGAAAATGAGTGACTATTCCATCATATTCGCAGGTTCCACCCACATTTGAAAGGAGGTGACTATACAAGGTGTATATACCAGGGGACCAAAATCTTGGAGGCCCTCTCAGAACTGTCTGCCCTTAAAATGCAAAATACATTCACTCCCCTTCTGAAGTCCCCCAAAGATTCATCCCATCACACCATCAGCTGTAGTTCAAAATCTCATCATCTAAACAAAAATTTCATAATCCATTCAGGTCAAGTCCAAAATTGTATCTAAATCTCCTTAGCTTAAAGTAAAAACATTTCATCATCCAAATCATCTTAATGGGATATAGATGAGGCTCCTACCATAATCCATAAATACAACTCTTGGAGCACACTTCCCCTCCATCTGTAGATCTATAAAATTAAACAGAAAAGTAGTTTGTTCACAACATTCCCAACATACAAGGTGAGACAGGCATATCAGATTATAAACATTCTGGTTCAAAAGCAGAGAAATGGAAGGTCAAAAGGAGTCACTGGTCCAAAACAGTTCTATAATCCAGAGTTTCTTGATTACTTTGTAAAGGCTGTGAATAATTCTCTGTGGCTCTTCATTCCACCCTCTGGGCTCTAGGTTTCACCCTCTGAGTCATCCTTTCTCTTTATGAAAAGTAATTTGCAGTTGAGTAGTTTATCTACCTGCTTGTTGGCAGTAGAATTTCGGGGCGGGGGTGGGGGAGGAGCAGCCTGACAGCCTCCTTTCATTTTGTACTTCCTCTGTCCTTTTCAGGCCAAGCTTGAGATGTTTGTACTAATAGAATTTTTTCAAGGACTTTTTGGGCCTTCCATGGGTTTCCATGACATTCACTCCATTAGGCAAAGCCATACTCACAAATCTTTGTGAGATAACTCCTTCCTCTTTGGTTCCTCTTCTTAGAGGTCCTCTAGTTTGATTGAAGTGTGTGAGACAACTCTTAATCTCTTGAAATAGCCATAATCTAAATCCAGACCTCTTTTACTCTAAAGCTCCTTCTTTTAGTATTAGGTTATACTGCCATCTCCTAGAGTTATTTTGAAGCATATTTCATAATGTAATATGTTAAAGCCAGGATAGATGTACATGCTTTTTCAAAGTATCAGGCACAGACCAAATTTATTTACTTCCCACCCATAAAGAGATAAATCCATATTTGCTCAGAAATATAGGTATTTGATACAGAAACACCTTACATATATAAACATTAATTACAATACTGGTTAGTACAGTTAATATAACTAAATTTGTTCTCATACCCAGTCAATTCAATTGAATAAAATCTATTACATGATCTCAACCAATAAAAACTGCTTTGGCACTTTTGTGTTCATCTTTTCAGCTTATATTATTAGTTAGAAGTCTATTCAAGTACTAATAAATGGTAAAGTATAAGATAGATTTTTTTTTATCTCACTTAAGTATTAGGCTAACTATAAGCAACTAGGTCTTATATGGTAGAGATCCATGCCCCTTCCATGTTGTTGCTCAGCCATCCTAAAAACATGTCTTCCATTATGTCCATTATGTACTCTAAGGTGGCTCCTCTGACCCCTGCTGTAACTCTAGCTAACATGGACAAGGGGAAGAACAGAGAGGGCATGTCCATGGGCATTTCTATTTAAGAGAATGACTAACAGTTGCTTTCTCTCACATCCCATTTTTTATAGAGCCTAGTCAAATGGCCATTCCTAGCTGCAAAGGACTCTAAGAAATTTAGTCTTTGATGAACAATGACAGATTCAGCCAAAATTTTTTATTATCATAGAGAAAAGGAAAATGAAGATCAGAGGACCATTAGCAGTGACTGACACTGCTGCCCTGAGTGTTGTTGGCCAGTACTTCAGGTTGTTATGACTGGTTTTGACCTATCATTTCTGGCTAACCAACGGTAGGCAAATCACATAGGATATGAAAATCTAAGGTTTTACTGACTCTGGGCACAGAAGCACATTTAAGATAGCAACCAAATAAATGGTAAAGATCAGTGGTCAATAAGAAATTAGAAGAAATTTTTTCCTTTACAAAGGACATTATAAACATTATATATATTATATATATATTATAAACATCAATGGAGCCTGAAGAAACGTGACAAAAATGTCAAGAGTTGCCAGAAAAACGTGTGGTGCAGGCATCTGATTGCTTCAGAGGTTATGAGGAAAAGAGGATATGACTGACATATAAAGACATGGAACACAATTGTGTGGGGGAATAAGTGCTATTAATTTCATTCAGCTCTATTCAGGTGATGCTCCCATTTCAGGGAACTCATCTCTAGGCTGGATAAAATAGTGACTCTATATAAATCATTAAAATCTCACGTATAGTTAGGTTAATATTTGTCTATAACCACTTGAGAAAGCACATTTTCCTAATATGCACTCTTTTCTTTATAACTGTCATTAGTATGAATTTAATGATATAACCACAGAACCAGCATAGCTCAGATATAAGGAATATAATCGGATATCATTTAAATATCCTTTAAGAATTGTGGCCTGGCATACTGTAAGAATATGAAACAAATTCAGAATAGCATGAAGCAGGGGATAGATTCATGGAATCCTAGTAAGTATTAAAGTGAGTAGGGTATGACTCAAACCAGACAGAAGATATTCTTTGCTAAAGTTTCCCGAGTTGAGAGCCCTGAGTTGATGTTAGCCAGCACCATGTGGAAGATACGGACTTGAATCCATGGTTGTTATAGTGACTAGTGGCCCAATGTGTCCCTCATTGGCAAGGGAAAAATCCTTCTGGCTGTCTGCAGTCCATTTTTTCTTTCATTCTGCAAAAAAATGGTGATCCCAATTTTCTTTTTTCCTTGGTGGATAATTTTCTTTAAAACTCCAGAAGTATTAGAATTGCAAATATAAGTGATAAAGAGTAAATTGTAAGCATGGCCTTATTATGTTTTTGTTAAATCTAGAAATGCAGATTTTTGTAATAATTTTATCAGTCATTTTATTTGATATTTTAAATATTTTAATAAGGAAATTGGAAGTGATATTTAGCAGGTGAGCCTTAGATTTCAATTAAATGTGTACCTGAGTAATTTTTTGAGACTTGCAATTTGTAGGTCAAAAGTTATAAGAGAATTTTTCATGTTATTAATGAGTCTTAGGTGTCACTTCAGAGTTTAATATATTTGGGTTACTAAAGTTATTTAAGTACTCTAGCAAACTGCTAACTTGGAATAACTGAATTACTTCAAAAGAAAGTTAATAACAAATTTACACATGAGCTGTAGTTGAAAGTGTTTCAAGAAATTTAATTAAGTTTGTAAATGGTAGAGATTGTTAAGAAATTTCAGTTTGTTTATATTAGACTGGTTAAACATTAATCAAAGGCTCTCTTGAAAGATATTGTTAAAATTTACTCAATTTATGAAAAGAATAATGAAGAAAAATATAAGATAATTTAAAATTTAAAGTTAAAGTCTTAGGTAAAATAAATCTGTGATTTTGTGAATTTATTAAATTTAGTATTTGAAGAATCCAAATAGCTATAATTAATTTTTCCAGGCACAAGAGTTAACCTCACAGTCACCAAAATTTGACACAGACAAATACTTTCTTAGGGGGAAGGATAGAAATACTTATATTTTGAAAAATAAGAGTAATACCAATTTAAACAAAACAAAAGTGCATATAAAAACTAAGTATCTTTTACATATACTGCAATGTTCATTGCAGCACTATTTACAATAGCCAGGACATGGAAGCAACCTAAATGTCCATCAACAGATGATTGGATAAAGAAGATGTGGCACATATATACAATGGAATATTAGCCATAAAAAGGAATGAAATTGAGTTACTTGTAGTGAGGTGGATGGACCTAGAATCTGTCATACAGAGTGAAGTCAGAAAGAGAAAAACAAAAACCATATGCTAACACATATATATGGAATTTTAAAAAGCCGTACTGATGAACCTAGTGGCAGGGCAGGAATAAAGACGTAGACATAGAGAACAGACTTGAGGGCACAGGGGGAAGGGGAAACTGGGATGAAATGAGGGAGTAACGTTGACATATATACACTACCAAATGTAAAATGGATGGCTAGTGGGAAGCTGCCTCATAGCACAAGGAGATCAACTCGATGCTTTGTGCCCACCTAGAGGGATGGGATAGGGAGGGTGGGAGGGAGGCTCAAGAGGGAGGGGATATGGGGATATATGTATACATATAGCTGATTCACTTTGTTGTACAGCAGAAATAACACAACATTGTAAAGCATTTATACTCCAATAAAGATGTGAAAAAAATTTTTTTAAATTAAAAAAGTTTTCCCAGTAAAAAACAACAACAACAACAACAAAAAACTAAGTATCTTTGTGCACTTCTAAACGTTCTCTTCCAGTGGCATATATCCTTTCACATTTTTTTCTCTGCTAATATAAATACATACATTTATATGTATAAGCAGTTAAAGTTTATTTTCTCTTTTTTTGAGTAAAACACATTTCTTTGGACAAAGATTTTTTATTGAAGTATAGTTGATTTACAATTTATATTAATTTCAGGTGTACAACATAGTGATTCAATATTTTATAGACTACATTCCATTTTAAGTTATTATAAAATATTAGGTATATTTCCTGTGCTGTACAATATATCCTTATAGCTTATTTATTTTATACATAGTAGTTTGTGTTTCTTAATCCCTTATACCTATGTTGTCCCTCTCCACTTCCCACTCCCCTCTGGTAACCATTAGTTCATTCTCTATATTTGTGAGTCCATTTCTATTTTGTTATATTCATTCATTTGTTTTATTTTTTAGATTCCACATATAAGTGAAAACATATAGTGTTTGTCTTCCTCTGATTTATTTTAGTAAGCTTATTACTCAGTAGGTCCATCCATGTTGTTGCAAATGGCAAAATTTCACTCTATTTTTATGGCTGAGTAGTATACATAACTTTATCCATTCACCTGTCGATGGACAATTAGGTTGCTTGCATGTCTTGGCTATTGTAAATAATGCTACTATGAACATTGAGGTTCATGTATCTTTTCAAATTAGTGTTTTCATTTTCCTCATATATATGCCCGGAAGTGGAATTGCTGGATCATATGGTAGGTCTATTTTTAGTTTTTTGAGGAACGTCCATACTGTTTCCATAGTGGCTGCACCAAGGTCATTCCCACCAACAGTGTACTAGGGTCTCTGTTCTCCATATCCTCACCACCATTTGTTATTTGTGGTCTTTTTTATGATAGCTATTCTGATAGGTATGACATAATATCTCATTGTGGTTTTGATCTGCATTTTTCTGATGATTAGTGATTTTGAACATCTTTTCATGTGCCTGCTGGCCATCTGTATGTCTTCTTTGGAAAAATGTCTATTCATATCATCCTTTAATTAGATTGATTTTTGACATTGATTTGTATGAGCTGTTTATATATTTTGGATATTAACCCCTCATTAGTCATATCATTTGCAAATATTTTCTCCCATACAGTAGGTTGTTTTTTTGATTGGGCAATGGTTTCCTTTGCTGTGCAAAAGCTTTTAAGTTTAATTAGGTCCCATTTGTCTATTTTTGCTTTTGTTTTCTTTGCCTTAGGAGACAGATCCAAAAAAATATTGCTACGATTTATGTCAAAGAGTATTCTGCCTATGTTTTCTCCTAAGAATTTTATGGTTTCCAGACTTACATTTAGGTATTTAATCAATTTTGAGTTTACTTTTATATTTGGTGAGAGAAAATGTTCCAAATTCATTCTTTTAGATGTAGCTGTCCAGTTTTTCCCAGCACCACTCATTGAAGAGACTGTCGTTTCCCCATTGTATATTCTTGTCTCCTTTATCATAGATTAATGACCATAAGTGTGTGGGTTTGTGTGGGTTTATTTCTGGGCTCTCTATTCTCTTCAGTTGATCAATGTGTCTGTTTTTGTGTCAGTACCATGCTGTTTTGATTACTGTAGCTTTGTAGTATAGTCTGCAGTCATGGAGCGTGATACTTCCAGTTTTGTTCTTTTTTACTCAAGATTGCTTTGGCTATTTGAGGTCTTTTGTGTTCCACATACATTTTAGGATTATTTGTTCTAGTTCTGTGAAAAATGTCATGGATATTTTGATAGGATTGTATTAAATCTGTAGATTGCCTTAGGTAATATGTATATTTTAACAACATTAATTCTTCAATCTGTGAACATGGGATATCTTTCCATTTCTTTGTATCGTCTTCAATTTCCTTCATGAATGTTCTATAGTTTTCAGAATATAGCTCTTCCACCTCCTTGGTTAAGTTTATTCCTAGACATTTTTGATGTGATTTTTAAACAGATTATTTTCTTGCTTTCTCTTTCTGATAGTTCATTATTAGTATATATTTAGAAAAGCAACAGATTTCTGTATATTAAGCTTGTGTTTTGCTATGTTATTAAATTCATTATTAGTTCTAATAGTTTTTTGGTGGAGACTTTAGGGTTTCTATATATAGCATCATGTCATCTGTAAATAGTGACAGTTTTACTTCTTCCCTTCCAATTCTGATGCCTTTCATTTCTTTTTCTTGTCTGATTGCTGTGATTAGGACTTCCAATAATACTATGTTAGAAAAAAATGGCAAGAGTGGGCATCCTTGTATTGTTCCTTATTTAAAGGAAAAGCTTTCAGCTTTTCACTATTGAATATAATGTTAGCTGTGGGTTTGTCATAAATGGCCTTTATTATGTCGAGATATGTTCCCTCTATACCAACTTTGAAGAGAGTTTTTACCATGAATGGATGTTGAATTTTATCAAGTGCTTTTTATGTGTCTGTTGAGGTGATCATGTGATTTTTATTCTTTCTTTTCTTAATGTGGCATATCACATTGATTGATTGATTGCAGATACTGAACCATCCTTGCATTCCTAGAATAAATCCCACTTGATCATGTTATATGATACTTTTTATATATTGCTGGATTCAATTTACTAATACATTGTTGGAGATTTTTACGTCTCTATTCATCAAAGATATTGGCCTGTAATTTTCTTTTTTTGTAGTATCTTTGTCTGATTTTGGTATCAGGGTAATGGTGTCCTGGTAAAATGAATCTGGAAAACAGGCAGACTCTCTGGCAGATACCTTGGTGATATATGTCATAAAGCTTAGAACATCCACATTCTTTGATCCATTGGTTCTGTTTCAAAATATTTACAGGCAAGGATATTCATCACAGTCATACTTTTTAAAAAATTGGATAAAACTAAACATCCAAAGAAAAGACTCATTAAAAAGTTGTCTTCATTTGGTGAACTATGATGTAGCTATTAAAAACTTTGTTTCAGAACAATTTCATGAGGATATTGCTTAGTGGAATACTAAGCTATAAACCTATGTATAAATATGCTTCTAATCAAAATGAATATGTAATATAGAGAGATATATTTGTAAGGTATAAAAGAAGACAAGAAAGTATTACAACATAATTTCAATATCTCAGGTTGCTAGAGTTACAGACTTTAAAATATATTTTCCTTATGCCTCTCTGTTTATCCAGGTTTTCCTCAATGGTTATGCATTACTTTAATAACTATACATAATACATTATTTATTTAAAGTTTAGTAACAAAAATAAGGGATATTCAATTTTATATATTCATTCATTCATTCTATTCACTAATTCATGACTAGGCCGCTTCCATTTGTAACACACCATATTTATTTTCTTGCTATTTGGCTCTGTTTAGTTGGTGTAATTTTAGATCATCTAGTTCATCAGTTTAGGGAATGAAATTAGAGCACAGTCTTCCAAATTCCAACCAAGCATTCTTTGACTGAGACTACACTGCAAAACAAGAAATAATTTGAGAATTAACTAAAAGAAGCACCAGAACACTAAAAGTGAAAAAAAAAAATCAGTGCAAATATGTTTGTATAAAAGTTTAAAATCTTGGGCTTGGGAGAATTTTGGAGAATATTTCTGAAACACTGGCCATCCAAATAAAACAAGTTTGTCTGGGATGTAAATTCATAAACAAAATGGTTGTATGAAGTGAGAAACGCATGAGTCTTTGTTTGCTTCGATATTATTTTTAACACATTGGAATATTCCAGTAAGTGATTTGAATTGCAATTTAGGAACTGAGTCAACAAAATAAATATGACAATTTGATGCCATTTGAGGATATTGGCATTTTATAAAAGAAATTGTCTTGTAGAGTAGATGGTGGTTCTGGCTCAGGTTGCATCTCTTTTACTTTTTTTGTCCCCCTGGATTGAGATCGTTGCCACTAGGTTCAAAGTATTCTCTTGCCAATTCTAACACCATGGAAATAATTTAAAAGGTGCAATGGATGAAATGCTTCAAGGTAATGAGGCTTTTATGACTGTTTAGGATACAAGGATACCCTTGTACAGGTGATCAAGAGAGGGAACATACAGATATATCATGCTAATTTGGCAATTTTCACACTTATTTTAGGACCGTAGCCAGAAGTTCAACAAAGCATGCTCCTCTACAATGTCAGGCCACAGTGGTTGCTGAGCCTCTACTTAAATGTTGCTAGAACAGAGAACTCTCAGTCTCTCCCGGGTTCTTAACTTGGGGTCACAAATGCCATAGGAGTACCTAAATGAGTTTTAGGGATCATATAACACCTTGAAGTTACATGCAAATGTGTTAGTTTTCATATCTTAAGTTCCCAAAAATGTCAGCATCCTCAAAAGAATTAAAAACCATTGCAGAGGTCGCTGATTACATTTTCAAATAGATCAAGTACTTAAAAAATACACACACACACACACACACACACACACACATATTCATTCTGGGACAAAACAGAATAAGTCTAGTCATTTGAGCTGATTATAACCCTTTAATAGAACAAATAATTCACCATTTACTCCTAAAATCTCCTCCACTCTAAACACTCTTATTTTCTTAAACATTTCCTTTCTGAAGACTGGTTGCCCCATCACCATGTCCACTCTCTTTAATACATACTCCACTTTGATCATTTATTGCTTCTTCAAGTGTGGTTCCCAGCTTGCAAATTTCAGGTGTGATCTAAACCACACACACCAAAGAGGATTAATCCTCCTCCTATTCTCTACCCTCATATTAATAGAGAAATGCTTACCTTTGGGAGGGAGCCATAACAAATGTTTTTCATCTTTGAAAATCTAATAATTTTTCATGGATTCAGATGTAATATTTGCTACAATTCCATAAAGTATAATGAAATTGCATATCCCCCATTTCTACTCCAGCCCCCACACCTACTTCATCTACTCTTTTCTATCACTAGGACATTTGATTGTTTGGCCTCACCTTCTGTTAAGTCACTCATGTGCTTGCTTTGACTTTTCATTCAGACTAGGCAAGGTTCTCTTTAATTACATCAGTGCTGATCTTAACTAACGCTTCTACATTTTCCAGCATGGCATATGGAGAAATACAAGTCAGACAGATGTAAAACACTGAAGTTTGACTCTTAGTTCTATCTCTTATTAGTTGTGTGATCTTGGACCTTTTATCTAACATTTCAAAGCATCAAGTTCTTCATCTATAAAATGGACATATTAATATTCAATTCATAGTGTTATAAGAATTAGAAAAGATTATCTCTACATATTTTTCTAGAACAGCTTTCTTCTTTCCATCTTTTCTACATTCAATTTTTAACAGCGTTTATATTTTTATTATATTATATACATGTAGAAAACTGAAGAATGTTCAGTAAATGCTTAGCAAATTTTAGGCCTTATACCCTATGCATCCCTCTACCCTTTAATGTATGCTACTATTGTCCACACCCCCCACCACTTATTCTTCAGCTTTATCCATGCTGACTTTCTTACTGTTCCTAAAACATTCCACACAAACTTCCATTTCAGGGCTTTTGATTTGCTGTTCACTTTAGCTGGATTGCTCACTGCTTCCCTCCCCCATCCCCCAGTTAAAAACATATTTCTTATTTCTTATCTCCTACTTCATGTCTTTATTTTTCAAGTGAAGCCAGCCTTTCAAGATTGCAACACTTGCCCTCCTCCAAACATAGGAAATAAACCTAGAATATCCTGACATGCTAGAAATCAAGGAAGCTCTCAAAGAATACTGAGGTTGTGTGGAAGACAGTTTCATAATCAAAAAGGAGAATGATAGGTAAATGAAACTTCTATTTCTGGCTACTATGGAGTAATCTCTATCATCAGACCATCCCTTCTACTGAGTATAATTATAAAGGCAGGATAAAAAAAATTAATAGATAAATAAATACAATGTTTTAAAGTTAATCAGTGGACAACAAACAAAGCAGCCAGCATTTGAGGGCTCCACATTCCAGAAAGAAATTTAGGTGACTCAACTTTCTTTGCCATTTTCCCCATGGAACATTAGCCAAATTTTAGTCACAGCACTGAGGTGCAACAGAAAACAATAACCTAAAGCAGGGGTCAGCAAACTGCTACCCGAGGGCCAGATCTGGCCTGTTGTACACACCATGCTCATTGGATTACATAATGTCTATGGCTGCTCTGCAGGACAAGGGCAGAGTTGAGTGGTTTTCTCAGAGACTGTCTAGCCTGTAAAGCAGACATGATTTTATGTCTCTCTCACAGAAGTGGAGGGACAAATATTGGATTTTAGGGCTGCCAGTGCCATAATAGAAAGGAAACCTAAAAGTATCAAAGAGCCCTGGGAAATACATGTTTTTCAGTTGAGACCTCAGAAAGGCTATGCTCTATGACTAAGAGCAAACTCAAAATAGAAAGACTCCATAAAACCTAACTCCCATCTTTGATACCTCTCGGCCCTTGATTGGATCAAAGTCCTTGATTTTTACCAACACTTCTTGACAACTTGAAGAGTAGTAAATCCTCTCTGGAAGAACATAACTTTATCCAGAACTTCTATAATTTTTCATACTCAATGCCTGACATTTAATCAATAACTACCAGAAATGTCAGGAGACAAAGACAAGTGAAAAGCAAGAGAAGAAAACAAATTATAAAAAGGGAACCTGAAAGTGTCAAGATAATTAAGTTACCAGGTGTAGACTTTAAAACAACTGATTAATATATTTAAGAAAATAAATGACAGTTTTGATAACTCACCACAGTCATAATGTATGCAAAAATTGAAAATTCTAAAAGTGAAAAATACAATTAATGAAATTAAGAGCACAATAGATATGTTTAGCAGCAGATAAAAACTATACTAAAGCAGTGAAAGAAAGAAGGATGGAAGGTACATAAAAAAAAAATGTAAGAGACATGGGACCCAGTGAAAAAGCCTAATATACCTGTCACAGGGGTTCTAATATACAGGAGAGAGATAATGAGGTGGAAGCACAATTTGAAGAGATACTAGTTTTAAAAAAATAATAAACTAAAGATATCATCATAAATGAATAAAACCTTATTAATCCTAAAGAGTATGAATGAAAAGAACCCACACCTATGTATCCCATAAAAAAATCTTCTGAAAATTTAAGACAGGAAAATACTGTAAAAACAGCCAGAGAGAGAAAGAAAAAAAAAAAAAAAATTTCCCTCAATGCAGCTGTAGTAAGACTAACACCTAACTATGAACCAGAAACTATGGAAACAAGATGAATCTGATCAAAGTTATAAATATAACTACAAAAGCCATAAGGATATAGAAGATCATGTTAAATGTCATCAGGTAAAAAGTCAGCCAAATCCAGAATGTCAAAAATTCTAATGGTATATGGTTTCTGCGTCAGACAGATAGAAGAACAAAGAGGAGAATGAGAAGAGGAGAAGTGGAGAGGAGAAAAGCAGGAGGAGGAGAAGGAAGAAGAAGAAGAAAAAGAGGAAGAGGAAGGGGAAGGGGAGGGGGAGGGGGAGGGAGAGGAGAAGGAGAAATTATCTTGAATGCATATTAATCTAATGCAGTGCTGGAACTTTGCATGTGTCCCGATTTTAATAAACTGAAAAAAGACATTTGTGAAACAATTGGGGAATTGTAGGTGTGATAATTCTATTTTGGATATGTTTTTTTAAAGCCCTTAACTCTTAGAGACATGTACCAAACTACAAACACAATAATATGATATTCATGACTTACTTTAATAGAATTCAGTGGAGAATTAAGATTTAAGATTTACCAGGTTGATGATTTTTTTTTAATTTATTTATTTTATTTATTTTTGGCTGTGTTGGGTCATCGTTTTGGCAAGCGGGGGCTACTCTTCGTTGCGGTGCACGAGCTTCTCATTGCGGTGTCTTCTCTTGTTGCAGAGCAGGGGCTCTAGGTGCGTGGGCTTCAGTAGGTGTGGTGCATGGGCCCAGTAGTTGTGGCCCACAGGCTCTAGAGCGCAGGCTCAGTAGTTGTGGCACATGGGCTTAGTTGTTCCGCGGCATGTGGGATCTTCCTGGACCAGGGCTCGAACCTGTGTCCCCTGCATTGGCAGGAGGATTCTTAACCACTGCACCACCAGGGAAGTCCTACCATGTTGATAATTTTTGAAGCTTGTTGATGAATATAGGAAATCTATCATACTACTATACCTATATTTGTGTTTTAGAACATTTCTATAATAAAAAAGCCAAAACTTTAAAAAGAGAAAGAAATTACTTTTAGCTATTTGAGTTGAACAAAATGAGATTACAATTGATATTTTAAAAAGGCATATCTGTGGAATTATTTTATTATACCTAAGTCCCAGGTATTTCCTCAGAAACACAAAAAGTCAAAGCAACAATTCTAGATTCCATATTTCAGTCCTTTTATAGAGGCTTAGAATCATTTTTAAAATTTTTTCTTCTTTCTTTCAAATTTGTGATGTAGACACTTCAAGACTTCCTAGCTAAAATGCAACAAGATATTTATAAACCACCTGTACAGAATGTGCTTTATACACCAATTTGGAGAGGAGCAAGTCTTACTGTGTACTTGTACTCATCCTTAGAGCTCCTTTGTGTGAATTAGAAAAAAGGTCCTAGTGGAGGCCACTTGTTTGGGATCTGGGTTTCAGCCTTTGCTGATCCCTCAGCTGGGCATTATTCTTTAATGAACAAATTAAACAAGTTCTTGAGACAGGCTTGGGATTATGGAATATTTTCTCCATCATCCAGGCTCTGCTTTTCAAACTGATTTTTTTTTTTCATAGAAAATTACTGATTAACTACCCCCTCCTCCTCTCACTGGTTTTCTACCACCTTCTTTCACACTACTGGTGCAAACTGCTTTTAAGCCCTTAAAAGATGACTGTTCTCTCCATATTACATGAAATCCTCCCCTTCACATAAACCAGTACACTGCAACACACCCATTTCTTCCACAGATTTATAAAGGGATAGAGAACAACCCACACCTTCTTTAAATTATACTCTGAGTACTTGTAGATTCACTTGCAGTTGTAGGAAATATCTTCTTGCATAGTTTTCCCCATTGCTAACATCCTACAAACTATAGTACACTATCACAACCAGTATATTGATATTGATACAACCCATCAATCTTATCCAGATTTCCTCAATTTTATTTGTACTAATTTGTGTATATGTACTTGGTTTTTGTGGTTTTGCTGCATGTATAGGTTAACCCACACATGTTCACTTGTATGCTTTTGTACAGATACCATGTGTTAACTGAACCATCATAAAAATAACTAACACATACAGTATTTAATATATGCCCAACAGTGTTTTAAGCATCCTACATATATTAACTCACTTAGTAATCAGAACAAACTTAGAAAGTAGGCACTATTTGTTCTCTCCATTTTAAAAATGAAAAAACTGAGGCACAGAGTGTTTAAGTACTTCACTCCTGTGTCACATAGCAAACCAGGGGGAAAGCGCAAACTTGAGCTAGGCATTCTGATGCAGTGTCTGTGCTCTTAATCTTTACACTGTATGCCCTGACAAATTAGTTCATTTTTCAGCTCTTCCATACTTTCTAAATGGGCTTACTAATTGAGAATTTTTTGAGCCAACATCTCTATTTCAATACGTCTAGTTCTGCGACAGAAAAGTTATTTTTTGTGACTCTAAGTTCAGGTCACAGCCGGCCCAGCACCTAGCTATCTATCTATCCTACTTTATTGGAATGGTATGAGGATTAAATGAGACCCAGCAAGTCAACTGTCTAGCACAGTGTTGAAGAGATAATAACAAGAATTTTTTGCCTTCTTTCCCTTTGAATCTATTATTCCTTCTTCATTTCACCACAGCTGGGTCCAGACCCTGTCATTACACACCTGAATTCCTCAAGATAATAAATTAAGATATTCAGACCCTGTTCATATATATACTGTAACAGACTGTAGCCTTTTTATTTCCTCTGACCTCTCCCAGCCCTGCCTCCACTCTTCACCCACCACAATGACACTTATTCTTCTTCTCATCCAGCTGGCACGTCATTTCCTAAATCTTCACCTTGTCACTCCCCTACTCAGCATTGTAGTGTCTTCTTCTCAATCTTTGGCTGTCAGTTTCTATTTATTTATTTATTTGTGAGAAGAGTAGTACTCTTCTTTGAAGAAAGCATATGTGAAATTCCAGTATGTAATAGGTATTGAAAAAAAAAAAAGGTCTCCAGAATCCCATTGAATAAAAGCTCCAGGCTCTGTGGAACACAGCTTAAAAACACCTCTGCTTTTATTTATTCCACCTTTACATTATTTCATACAACTCATTCCACCCCTCTGGACCTTCCTCTCCTCTTCTCCACATTTCCATTTTTGTTGCCATGGTTATTCATTGTTTGCTTTGATTCATACTTTTTTATCCTTACCTGAAATGTTCTCTTTCCTCCCCTCCACATTTGCAATTCTTATTAATTCTCCAAACAAACTCTGTCTAAGACACTGCCTCCTTTTCTCACTCCACTCCCATTCCTTGTTTTGCTCCCCAGCAGCTCTTTGGCTGCTATTGCCTGTACCAATGCACCCTTTTGGCATTTAATAATATGTTGGCTTATGTTGGGATTTATGACTTCTGATGGTCTCTTTGTGCCATTACAAGCTCTTGAATGGCAGTGCAACTTTCTCAGAATCCCATCTTTGCCACTACATAATCAGGCAAAGTACTTCTTTGCATTCCCATAGCAATTAGCAGAGCATACTACATATAAGGCCTACAGAGACATTTTTCGTTAAATGAATAACTGAAATGTTTACAACATCATAGCTTGGGGTATAGAAATTATATGAGGTACACAGTGTTTCAGGAAAATATTTAAATACCTTAGAAACAAGCAAATGATTCTTATTGGCCTCATAGTTCACTTAAAACCAATAATCCCATTCAAATCTTTTGCTACAGACTTTTAGTTAGAAAAATGTTTGTCTTTGATCATATGCATAGAGTTGTTCCTAATGACTTATACGAATGAAAATTCAAATAGTTTTGCTTATATGCCTATACAACTGAATCCGGGAAAGAAACATATGTAAAAATAATATCTAAGCCTGTCAGTGATTGCACAGTCAGTGACTAAATACACACAGTCTATGTTTACGGTAGAAATACAGTTGGTATGTATAAATAAAAATCTTATGTTTATGGTAGAAATACAGTTGGTATAAATAAAAAAGGGTTAAGTTGATGTTTTTCTCTAAATATGTTATGCCTATGAATTGGACCCCAAACCCATGTATTTTCATGCTTATGCTGATTCTTTGTGACAAACTTCAGCCATAAGAAATTTATATAAAATGTGTATTACATAATTATCACATTCATAATTGTATACTTTTCATATTTAGACATTAGCATACCATATTGTTTTCTTTAAAGGAGATTTATAATTAATCAAGTTCAAAAAGTCATAGTATGAGATATTAAGGAAGGTAAGAAGAAAATTCTGATGCCTTCAAAGATCTGCTATTGTTGAGTAGTTTAAAGAATCCTACTTTGGGGGAAAAGTCATACTATTTTCTTTGTTTCAGGGAAAGTGACAAAGAGGGCAATTATTTTATCATCAGCAGAACTGTTTGATTAATATCGTTGATCTTGAAAAACTTAAGAATGGTTTTAATAATCAGTAGCAATATTAAAGTGGTACTTCAAAAGAGGCTGGGATAAGAGTGAATGTCAAATAAAACAGATAAATGCAATATTGATATGTTAAATGAAGAAGAATAGGTAAGCACCTGTATCTTTGTATAATATTCTAGAACGGTAGATTGTTTTTGAGATTTAATCTTCAAGGGTTAGATTACATAAAGAGCAGAAAGGATAGCCAATAAAAACTTGTCTGTCATAGCCCTTGATCTTGGTTTGCTGGAAACTAGAATAAGACCATTTGCAAGGCCTGAGGGGAAATTATTAAGACTTGTTCATCCAGTAACCACAAGGGAAGGTTTAATTAACAAGATTGTACACTGATTTTCTATAGCCCAGACCATGACTCAAATATTTAGGTTTCATAGCTGAGTATATAGGATAATTGAAGACATTGACCAGATTATACAGGGTAGGAGTATAATTTAGAAGAGAGGGCGTGGAACAGGTGTAGTGTCTGAATAACTCAAATCAACAAGCCACAATAATCACCAAGCCAAAATAATAATTCCTAGGATCACTTAGAGAGGTAATATAATAATGTGGTGTAGCACATGGAATCAGGAATCTGACTGGCCCTTCCAGGTGTGGCTGTGCAATTCCAGGCAAGCCACTCAAGCTCTGTACTTCATTGTCCCCTGTGGAATGTCATTATCATATCAACTACTTCATATAATTGTTGTGAGGTATGGGAGATATTTATTATTTTTGCCCAGTATCCATTTACCCTTCTTCTAATCATGAGACCCTAGTACCCTAGTTTTCCTCTGGCAGCCACCCCTCCCCTACTTTTAACCTATGTTCATCAGAGGAAGTATGTGATTTAACCTGACCAATTATGGTGTCCTTCCCCTGGCTCTGTGATTGGGTCAGAGACATTTACGCTGTCCAGTCAGAGCAACAGTGATACAATGAGAATTTTTCTGGGATTGTTGGGAGAGAGAGGCATTTTCTTTCCCACTGGACTGGAACCGAGAAGAATGTAGGGCCAAAGCTGCTGGGAGCCTTTGCTGGGAAGAGCTTGAGAACTAAAATAACATGGGAAGAAGGCAAAGCGCAAGGATGGAGAGAGACAAGGGGGCATTGTTTAAGCCCCTGAATCTAGCAGTTTGTGAAAGAAGCTCTTGCCTTGTCTTTTTAGTTACTCCAACCAAAAAATTCCTTATTTTATGAGGGGAGGGGGGTTCAGTTAAGCCAGTTTGAGTTGGGTCTTCGGACACCTGAAACATAAAGAATGCTAACCATATGAGGTTTAAATGAGACAATACATATGTATATATATATGAACTAGGATAGAGGATAGGAGATATCTATCTATCTATATATACATATATATATATATCTCCCAGTTTCTAAAACACACTGGTGCTCAGGAATATTACAAACACTTCTGTGTATTCATTATATTCTAGATACTATTCTGTTGGCTTCACATAATTATCTCATTTAATCTTACAACCTCTCAGGCAGGGTATATTAGTTACCTATTGCAGCATAATAAATTACACCAAAGCTTAACATTCATTGTTTCATAGTTTCTGTAAGTCAGGAGTTTGGACTCAGCTTATTTGATGCTGGTCTGACTCATAGTCTCTCATGAGGTTTCAGTTAAAATGTCATTTGGGATTACAGACACCCGAAGACTTGACTGGGGCTGGAGGATCCACTTTCAAGAGAGAAGAGTAAATGATCCAGTAGACAGAAGCTTCACTATCTTTCATGATTGAGTATTGGAAGTGACACTCTGCCACTCGCATATCATCCTATTGCTTACACAAGTTACCCCTATTCAGTGTAGGAGGCGACTACACAAGGACGTGAATACCAGGAGGCAGGGACCATCAGGGGCCACCTTGGAGACTGGCTAACCACACAAGAGTATGCTATTGTCTCCATTTTAAATATGAAGAAATTAAGACAGAATATTTAAGCAATTTGTCCAAGGTCACATAACTATTAAGTGATAAAACATGATTTGGGGACTTCCCTGGTTGTGCAGTGGTTAAGAATCCACCTGCCAATGCAGGGGACACGGGTTCGAGCCCTGGTCTGGGAAGATCCCACATGCCATGGAGCAACTACGCCCGTGCACCACAACTACTGAGCCTGCGCTCTAGAGCCCGTGAGCCACAACTACTGAGCCCATGTGCCACAACTACTGAAGCCCGCACGCCTAGAGCCCGTGCTCTGCAACAGGAGAAGCCATGGCAATGAGAAGCCTGCACACCACAACGAAGAGTATTGCCACTCGCTGCAACTAGAGGAAGCCCGCATGCAACAACGAAGACCCAACACAGCCAAAAATAAATAAATAAATTAATTAATTTTTTAAGAACTTAAAAAAAAAAAAGATTTGGGACTTATCCAGTCTTTTTCCAGAATCTGCTCTCTTAATCACAATGCAATGCTTTTTAGTTAACTGTCTCAGTAAAAGTTATCCTTTATTACTTAATTATAATGTGTTCAGCAACTCATTTTCCTTCATAAATGGATGTAAAACAATGTCTCTCTCACTTTAATGTTGAAACGTGTCTTTGTTTTAAAACTATAGTAAATATTAGTGAGGCTTAAAATAATATATCTTTGCAAAAGGCTGTTTCAAAGAGATTTCATGTATGTTAAGGCATTTGGAACAACTTTCCTGGCATCTCCATTGGCCAAACCCAAGCAGAAGCCAGCCAGTTTGGGAGCCTTGAGTGCACTTCTCAGGATCAGTCTGCAGGGAATGGAGCGAGGCAGAAACGGGCAAAACAGTTCCACTGAGGCAAGCAGAGAATTACAAGCCCTACATCCCTACACCTTTAATTAGTAAATAGCTTACTTGGAAAGAAGCAAATTGTAAGTAAAGTGAAAAATTAACCCTATGTGGAGCACAGTTTTAGGGGATTTTCCAGAAAATTTTAGCTCACCAAAATATTCTGAATGGTTAATATTTCATCCATATTCCTTCTTCTTGCTTTAAATAGCCTGTTTTTCCTCATCCTTTCATACTGAATTTTTTTTGGACCAACAGTATGTTTAGAAGGCTTTACCCAGTTCATAAAGTCAAGAGTTGAATGACTGTACAAATAACCTTACGCTCTGCTGTTCATATGGCATGTTCCATATTACAGAACAGGTAAATGCTTTGTGATCGATAAAGAAGACAAGTTGTATCCAATAATTTTATTTAAAACATTATTTTAACAGAATCAAGTTGGCTGATACATTTTGCCAAATTTTAGTATCATTTTTCTTTGAGAAAGCGTTTGTGAATACCCTAACGACAAAAAGAAACCTCTTTTCCATGTCACTGTGTCTTTAGCACTTCATCTTTAGCTTGTCATTATTTATTTATTTAAAGCTAAGATTCTTATTTACATGTGTTAAAAGTTCCCTGATGAAAACCAAAGGTTATACTTTCAGGAATATCTATATATGGCGCCCTACTTTCCCACCTCTACCAATGGTATCCCACGTACTTCTGTCCTTCTGTCCTTGAGCTAAGGTGTTTTCTTCTCCATCATGTCTAGAATTTTTCTTGCAGAGCATCCCTAGGATCACCATTTTCTTTCCATTTCCATGATCAAAATTTCAATCCATATTCTAATCACCCCAGTAACACTCTGCTGGGCTCATGCATTAAATGCACCAAACATTCATTTACTAAAGTGAAAATATGAAATTATGGAGTCTTATATAAACACACTTGTTTTGGATAATGATGACACAGCAACGTCTGTAGATAGTAAGAGTCATTAGACCGCATGGAGCATAAAAAGTCAGGATAGAAGTTTTGATCATGAGGCATATAGAGCTGCCTGTTGAAGCCATATGAATAGATATTTTTCCCAGTGATTACTAGAGTTAATATTCTTCACAGTGTAACTTTTTTTTTTTAACTGAAAGAGTCTATAATTGGTTTCATCAATATAGGAAAGTGCCTTGCTTCTAAACACAGTTAAAGTAACTCAGAGCACTAAAATAATATTTTTGAGGTACGCTTCTTGAGTCTGGCAATAAAGCTCAATGCTCAGGGCCAAGCAGAATGGAATAATGAAAAAAAAAACCCCATAAGTTTTAATTTTTTTTCTTTCAATGTCAGAAAGGACCTCCACATATTTTCTAGAAATCTTGCAATCTGGAATTGCTATTGTCTTTGGCTCTGATTTAACCAGTAAACTAGTTACCCTAAACTCTAAGACCTCGTGATAGACATGTGGCTGGTGAAATAGACCCTCTGTTTAGTGGACTATGGTTTCTGCAGAAAGAACTATAGTACTCCAGGCTATTTTAATGTCAGGGCTTTAAAAGGATAACCCTAGTGCAATTAAGTCATAGTTTGGAGTGGAAAGGGGGTGGGGAAGGAGATATTAAAACCAATGAAAACACTGCTGACCAAATTACTTTGGCTCTTTGATGGAGCAGATACATCTGATTAAAAAGTGGTGATTTGCAATACTATGTACATACTACAGTCCAAGAGGGTTTGACTTTCAGATTAATGAAGCTGTAAAGAAAAATAGCCGCCTCTATGCTTGCTTACTTTTCAAATATGAAATACTTAAAAACTGAAATCTAATTATGGACTATAGTCCTCCAGTGAACATTAATAAAAGTTTGACCAAACCTAAATTACACTTTCCCCAACCTTTTTAAAGTCAAAAAAAAAAAAAAAAACCCTCAACCAATTATAGTAACAGTGCTGTGTAGGAGGTTTGCAAATATATGATACATTTTGACAGCTGTTTTTTACTGGAATCCTATCAAGACAATCACTAAAATATTTTGGAATGCTTAAAATGAGGGAATGCTAAATTTGTAGCTGTGCCTCAACCACTGGAGGCCCCAGAGTTCGAAAGTGCTTTTGGGTTGCTGCAGTGCTACCGATTCTCAAGTCAGCCACATTCTGTAACTCAGATTCCCCAGTGATTGATACAAAATATTCACTTTAAATGTAATCCCTCACTGCTCAAAGTGTTTATACCATTTGTGCTAAGAAGTTTGTCCTTCTGACACACTGGATCAATAAAATGGACAAGTAAGATATTTAGAGATTGTTCCTATAAAATGGGCTTGATGATTATAAAATAACACTCCCAAACTTGTAAATAACAGATTGCTGGGAAACTAGCAGAAGGAATAAACGAAAGTGTGCAGAGCTGATGCTTGACCCTGTCATCGTCAATAGTATCTTAGATAACGATGAAGTACAGATAATGTTCTATCTCCTGGTCTGTGAACTATCTATAGTAACTATATAATAGCCATACGTATCTATGTGGTTAATTTAATTCCCCCTATGTTGTTTCTGTTATTGTTGTGTGTGTCTGTTTTATTTAGAATAAAGGGAACTTTAGTTAAAAGCACTTTTTTGCTGTCCTTCCACCCCTTTTCTTCCCTCTCTTTACTCCAGCTCAGTCACCTTTGCTTACATCTGTCACAGCCCAGCTGGGTCCCTGAGCTTCTGCACCTATATGGAAGCACCTGAGTCTGAGGCTCCCTCCCTTCTTCTGATTCTTTCCTTCTCTCCCAGCACTGGACAGCAAAGTGTCTTCCTCACACTACCTAAGGGTATCCTGAGGACGCTCCAGAAAGCCATGGTCTGTAACAGATGGCTAACAGGAAACCCAAATCTTACATCAATTCCAGGTCCTTTTCACAGTGGGTTCCTGAAGTTATTTGCTCCAGCCCTTATACCAATCACTGTATGAGACAAGACCTGCAATATTTAAGGCATACACATACACTCCAATTCCATTGTATCTATTACCATCCCCTGCCTCTTAACTTTCAATTTCTAGGAATGTCAAACAAATGGCATTCTTTCCTCTCTGCTTTTGTTAATGTTGTCCATTCTGCCTGGAAAAAAATTTATAAATCCTCCCCACAGCTCAAGTATCAGTTAACCTCCAAGTTAACATCTGTGTTTCTATTTTTTTAAATTTATTTTATTGAACTATAGTTGATTTACAATATTAATTTCTGCTGTACAGCAAAGTGATTCAGTTATACATATATATACATTCTTTTTCATATTCTTTTCCATTATGGTTTATCTCAGGATATTGAATATAGTTCCCTGTGCTCTACAGTAGGACCTTGTTTATCCATTCTATATATATATAACAGTTTGCATCTGCTAATCCCAAACTCCCAGTCCTTCCCTCTGCCACCTGCCCTCCCCCTTGGCAACCACAAGTCTGTTCTTTATGTCTGTGAGTCTGTTTCTGTTTGGTAGATAAGTTCATTTGTGTCATATTTTCAATTCCACATATAAGTGATATCATATGGTATTTGTCTTTCTCTTTCTGGCTTAACTTCACTTTTAGTATGATAATTTCTAGGCCCATCCATGTTACTGCAAATGGCATTATTTCATTCTTTTTTTATGGCTGAGTAGTATTCCATTGTATATATGTACCACATCTTCTTTATCCATTCATCTGTCAATGGACATTTAGGTTGTTTCCATGTCTTAGCTATTGTAAATAGTGCTGCTCTGAACATTGGAGTGCATGTATCTTTTTGAACTATAATTTTGTCCAGATATATGCCCAGGAGTGGGATGGCTGGATCATATGGCAACTCTATTTTTAGTTTTTGAGGAACCTCCATACTGTTTTTCATAGTGGCTGCACCAATTTACATTGCCACCAGCAGTGTAGGAGGGTTCCCTTTTCTCCTGTGTGTTTCTTTCTAATCCCTGTGTATTTAGGCCCTCAAACTTCAGTGTGCACCAAAACCTGGAGACCTTGTTGCAGTTCAGATTCCTGAGTTTCTGTTTCAGTAGATCTGAAGTGGGGCCTGAAATTTTGAATTTCTAACAAGTCTCTGGGAGAAGTTGGTACTGGTAATGTAGGGATAGACTTTGAGACTCACTGTTCCAGGTTCTAGTCAAACATAGAAAATGATAAGACAGTGTAGGGTTTCCCCAACTCAACTGCAAACTCTTTGAAGGCAAAGGACTTGGTTTAGAACCCGTGGATGCAGAACTCACGGATGAGGAGAGCCTAATGTACTAAGCCATTTTATATAAGGGACTTGAGCATCCAGGGATTTTTGTATCCGAGGGGGCCCTAGAACCAATCCCCCTGCAGATACCAAGGGGCAACTGTAGGTACTTTCAGTACCTGAGCACAGTGCCTGACACTCAGTAAGCAATCAGTACTGAGAAATAAAATCTTATAGACTTGGGAGAGAGGCAGAAATGCATCTTATTGTACCAGCAACTAGCTGAACTAGCTGTTTGGTAACTTGGGTATCTAATTTTAGCTGTCAAGCCTTCAGTTTCCTCATCTATATTTAAGGATTAAAAACTAG
The DNA here is from genome assembly GCF_028023285.1 of Balaenoptera ricei. NCBI lineage: Eukaryota > Metazoa > Chordata > Mammalia > Artiodactyla > Balaenopteridae > Balaenoptera > Balaenoptera ricei. The sequence continues at coordinate 46,458,955 of NC_082643.1, read as the reverse complement.
GATACACCATATCTGGTTATTTTATTAAATGAAATGTATTGACATATGTTACATATATAAATATATGTTTGATATAATCCTCTCTATTGGTTTTGAAGTGTGTGTGTGTGTGTGTGTGTGTGTGTGTGTGTGTGTAGTGATGAGCTCATTGCTAGTGCATCTTAAGTACTTAGTAAGTAGTATCTTATTAGAATTATGAATAAATTTGTTTGAAAAGTCTCTCTCTTCTGGCTACTAACCATATTAACTGCACAGTTTGTACTGGTCAGCTTCTATGGAGGGGTGGGGGTGAGCAGTGGAAGCAAGAGGACGAAAAAAGCTATTACATAGAGGACAAGAGGACACATGATAGGTCTCTGAAACATGAATTTCTGTGGTAACTGGAAAGTCCTTGTTTATTAAAAAGTGGTTTAGGGTTAGACAATATGTTCTTGAATTTTCAAAGCTTTGGTTTTCATTGGAATGGATAAGCCTTTAAATTAAATGTGGTTAACTTAACATAAACATCTAATACTTTCTTCATCTCCTATAGCTGCTCTCCTTGGCACATTGCCAAGTCACTTGAGGGTTGCTGAAATACAGTTCTTGAATAATGATTAACATATAGTGTGAGGTTCGTTTTCCATCTGGAGATTTTGCATGTGTGTACACTAAAACACGGAGGGATTCTGACTAAGAGAAAGTCTCAAATTCTAGGAAGTATAGGTGAACAGCTATCATCTGATTGAAATATACAACTGGCCTGTTCTGACCAGGGTTGGGCAGGAAGGAAGGTGCTTCAATCTGTCAGGTCTTTAGAATGTCATTGAAGCTATTCTTAAAACCAAAATCCTGAAAACTGAGAAATATCTTACTCCTATGTTGGAGTGACTTAAGTGCCAAACTGATCTCTTAGTATACTGAGGCGGGGGTTTGCGAGGAAAGCAGAATGAACTTTTGGAATTGATTTCAGTTAGAACCTAATCTACTCTACTTACTTTAAATAACTTCACTAACTTGGGTAAAAGTTAATACTAATAGAAAATTACCTGATATAGGATTATTATGAGTTTGTTAAAACGCTGATAAATCATTCTATCCTAAACATCCTTATAAGTCAGTGCTCAGTTACTTTCACCATCTGTGAATGAAAAACCAAACATTATTAAGCATATACTATGTTTAGGCTCTTTGACATGCGTTTATTCTTCACATGGCTGATGTTTATCACTGTCCTGGAGATGCACAAACAGAACCTCTAAATAAGAGAGATTTGCCCAAGAAAATAACTCTTAGTAAGCAGATGTGGGACCAGTTCCTGACTGCAAATCTAGAATTTACTACATTTCAGCTAAATCCTCCTCATCAAGGATGAAAATCTATTCACCTGTTCACACATTTTAAAACTGCATTAACTTTCTCTGTATGTTAGCCATCCAATTATTTTGCTGATATAGACCCCTCACCTAAGAGTTAATTTGCTTTCGAAAAAATGAAAATGTGCTTTCTACCCTCACATATTCTACTCATAATGGCTAGGTAAGGTAGGTACTAATATACCAGTATTTTATTTCCTTAGTAGGAATCAGTAGGAGACTTGCTCAAGATCATCCATCAAATAACTCAGAGTCTACATCACTATATTCTCTCCCCACAAATCCATTTTTTTTTGCATTTCCATGCAAAGTCCTGTTATAGTTCTTTTGTGCATAAAGTAGGATCAAGTGTTATCATTTTTATTGAAGCATTATTCTCATTTACTATTTACGAGTTTGAAAACCACCAGGTTGCATTTTAAATGCATAGGTTTCCTTGAAATATGAATTTACCTGTGGCCAAAGGATGTTCTCCATTGTTTTCTAGTTCACACTACCACTTTGCAGTACAACACAGACAGATTTCGCAAACTCCAAAAGGTTTGGAAGTCCCTGTCTTAATTGTCACAGTATGATTTTCTTTTTCTTAGACACTGGGATTCATCTTGAACCACAATCAGCATACAGATGATAAACTAGGAGATTTACCTGCTAAAGATATCACAACTATCACATGTGAGCAAAGAACATTTAATTAAGGATGAGATGAGTAATATTCCATCCAAAATCCTAAATAGCAGAAATGGTTCCCATGTTAAAATTCTAATGGGACACTTATTATTGGATATATCTCAAACCATGAACTATGTAAGTGAGGTTTTGCAATTTCTAATGATATAACGCCAAACATGCATGCCTTCTCCCTCAGGGGAAAAAAACAAACAAACAAACAAAAAAAACTCTTAAATTTTCAATGACTAGATCTTAACTAGATCTTAACATTAACAAAGTTTGAAGTTGAATTTTCTGACTGGTTGCAATTTTCATGATTATTCTAGAGAAAGGAAATACATTACTTAGCAAGTCTCCTTTTGTTTCATGAACATAAAAGATAAAATTTCCCTGCTATGGATGAGAGTTTCAGGGGAAAAAACTATTTAAGTCTGTGGGCTTTAAAGTCAGACAGACTGGATTTGATTCTTAGCTCTGTTGTCTCCTAACTGTGTGAACTTGGACAAATATTTAACCTCATTGACTCTTAAGACGAGGGGATCACCATGGGGATAATGATACCTACTTTCAAGAACAGCAGAGAGGATTAAGTGAGATAATCCACAGAAAGTATTTAGTACCATTCTTGCACATGGGAGGTCTTCAATATATATTAGCAGTTACAGCTATTACTGAGATGTGGTACATATTTTGATAAGTTAGAAGTAAACCCTTCATGCACATTAGAATCTAATACTGAAATCAGAGAATGAATACATTATTGGTGAAGGAGAAGTAAAATAACACGTGCTTTACTGCATTTTTTTTCCACATCTTTATTGGAGTATAAATGCTTTTCAGTGTTGTGTTAGTTTCTGCTGTACAACAAAATGAATCAGCTATATGTATACATATATGCCCATATCCCCTCCCTCTTGAGCCTCCCTCCCACCATCCCTATGCCACCCCTCTGTGTCGTCACAAAGCATCAGGTTGATCTCCTTGTGCTATGAGGCAGCTTCCCACTAGCTATCCATTTTACATTTGGTAGTGTGTATATGTCAATGATTCTCTCTCACTGCATCCCAGCTTCCCCTTCCCCCTCCCCATGTCCTCAAATCTGTTCTCTACACCTGCATCTTTATTCCTGCCCTGCCACTAGGTTCATCAGTACCGCTTTTAAAAATTCCATATATGCATTAGCATACGGTATTTGTTTTCACTCTGTATGACAGATTCTAGCTCCAACCACCTCACTACAATAACTCCATTTCGTTGCTCTGAAGGCTGAGTAATATTCCATTGTATATATGTGCCACATCTTCTTTATCCATTCATCTGTTGATGGACACTTAGGTTGCTTCCATGTCCTGGCTATCATAAATAGTGCTGCAGTGAACATTGTAGTACATGTATCTTTTTGAATTATGGTTTTCTCAGGGTATATGCCCAGTAGTGGGATTGCTAGGTCATATGGTAGTTGTATTTTTAGTTTTTTAAGAAACCTCCATTCTGTTCTCATAGGGGCTATCTCAATTTACATTACCACCAACAGTGCAGGAGGTTTCCCTTTCCTCCACACCCTCTCCAGCATTTATTGTTTCTAGATTTTTTGATGATGGCCATCCTGACTGGTGTGAGGTGATACCTCATTGTGGTTTTGATTTGCATTTCTCTAATGATTAGTGATGTTGAGCATCTTTTCATGTATTTGTTGGCCATCTGTATGTCTTCTTTGGAGAAATGTCTATTTAGGTCTTCCACCCATTTTTGGATTGGGTTGTTTGTTTTTGTGATATTGAGCTGCATGAGCTGCTTGTATATTTCAGAGATTAATCCTTTGTCAGTTGCTTTGTTTGCAAATATTTTCTCCCATTGTGAGGGTTGTCTTTTCATCTTGTTTATGGTTTCCTTTGCTGTGCAAAAGCTTTTAAGTTTCAGTAGGTCCCATTTGTTTATTTTTGTTTTTATTTCCATTACTCTAGGATCAACAGGATCTTGCTGTGACTTTAAGTCATAGAGTGTTCTGCCAATGTTTTCCTCTAAGAGTTTTATAGTTTCTGGCCTTACATTTAGGTCTTTAATACATTTTGAGTTTATTCTTGTTAGGTGTTAGGGTGTGTTCTAATTTCATTCTTTTGCATGTATCTATCCATTTTTCCCAGCAGCACTGTTGAAGAGACTGTCTTTTCGCCATTGTATATTTTTGCCTCATTTCTCAAAGATAAGGTGACCATATGTGAGGGGGTTTATCTCTGGGCTTTATATCCTGTTCCATTGATCTATATTTCTGTTTTTGTGCCAGTACATACTGTCTTGATTACTGTAGTTTTGTAATATAGTCTGAAGTCAGGGAGCCTGATTCCTCCAGCTCCATTTTTCTTTCTTAAGATTGCTTTGGCTATTCGGGGTCTTTTGTGTTTCCATACAAATTGTAAAATTTCTTGTTCTAGTTCTGTGAAAAATGCCATTGGTAATTTGATAGGGATTGCCTTGAACCTGTAGATTGCTTTGGGTAGTATAGTCATTTTCACAATATTGATTCTTCCAATCCAAGAACATGGTATATCTCTCCATCTGTTTGTGTCATCTTTGATTTCTTTCATAAGTGTTTTATAGTTTTTTCAGTACAGGTCTTTTGCCTCCTTAGGTAGGTTTATTCCTAGGTATTCTATTTTTTTGTTGCGATGGTAAATGGGATTGTTTCTTTAACTTCTCTTTCTGATCTTTCGTTGTTAGTGTATAGGAATGCCAGAGATTTCTGTGCATTAATTTTGTATCCTGTAACCTTACCAAAGTCATTGATTAGTTCTAGTAATTTTCTGGTGGCATCTTTAGGATTTTCTATGTATAGTATCATGTCATTGGCAAACAGTGACAGTTTTACTTCTTCTTTTTCAATGTGTATTGCTTTTATTTCTTTTTCTTCTCTGATTGCTGTGGCTAGAACTTCCAATACTATGTTGAATAATAGTGGCGAGAGTGGACATCCTTGTCTTGTTCCTGATCTTAGAGGAAATGGTTTCAGTTTTTCACCATTGAGAATGATGTTTGCTGTGGGTTTGTCATATATGGCCTTTATTATGTTGAGGTAGGTTCCCTCTATGCCCACTTTCTGGAGACTCTTTATCATAAACAGTGTTGAATTTTGTCAAAAGCTTTTTTCTGCATCTATTGAGATGATCATATGGTTTTTATCCTTCAATTTGTTAACATGGTGTATCACTCTGATTGATTTGCATACATTGAAGAATCCTTTCATCCCTGGGAAAAATCCCACTTGATTATGGTGTGTGATCCTTTCAATGTGTTGTTGGATTCTGTTTGCTAGTATTCTGTTGAGGATTTTTGCATCTATGTTCACCCATGATATTGGTCTATAATTTTCTTTTTTTGTGATATCTTTGTCTGGTTTTGGTGTCAGGGTGATGGTGGCCTCATAGAACGAGTTTGGGAGTGTTCCTTCCTCTGAAATTTTTTGGAAGAGTTTGAGAAGGATAGGTGTTAACTCTTCTCTAAATGTTTGCCAGAATTTGCTTGTGAAGCCCTCTGGTCCTGGACTTTTGTTTGCTGGAAGATTTTTAATGACAGTTTCAATTTCATTACCTGTGATTGGTCTGTTCATATTTTCTAATTCTTCCTGGTTCAGTCTTGGAAGGTTGTACTTTTCCAAGAATTTGTCCGTTTCTTCATGGTTGTCCATTTTATTGGCATATAGTTGCTTGTAGTAGTCTCTTATGGTCTTTTGTATTTCTGCGGTGTCAGCTGTAATCTCTCCTTTTTCATTTCTAATTTTATGGATTTGAGTCCTCTCTCTTTTTTTCTTGATGAGTCTGGCTAAAGGTTTATCAATTTTGTTTATCTTCTCAAAGAACCAATTTTTAGTTTTATTGATCTTTGCTATTGTTTTCTTCATTTCTATTTCATTAATCTCTGCTCTGATCTTTATGATTTCTTTCCTTCTACTAACTTTGGGTTTTCTTTGTTCCTCTTTTTCTAGTTGCTTTAGATGTAAGGTTAGATTGTTTATTTGAGATTTTTCTTGTTTCTTGAGGTGAGCTTGAATTGCTATGAACTTCCCTCTTAGAACTGCTTTTGCTGCATCCCATGGGTTTTGGATTATCATGCTTTCATTGTCATTTGTTTCTAGGTATTTTTTAATTTCTTCTTTGATTTCTTCAGTGATCTCTTGGTTATTTAGCAGTGCACTGTTTGCCTCCATTGTTTGTATTTTTTACAGTTTTTTCTGTAATTGATATCTAGTCTCATAGCGTTGTGGTTGGAAAAGATGCTTGATATGATTTCAGTTTTCTTAAATTTACTGAGGCTTGATTTGTGACCCAAGATGTGATCTATTCTGGAGAACATTACGTGTGCACTTGAACAGAAAGTGTATTTTTGCCACTTTCTGGTGGAATGTCCTAAAACTATCAGTTATGTCTATCTGGTCTATTGTGTCATTTAAAGCTTGTGTTTCCTTATTTATTTTCTTTCTGGGTGATCTGTCTATTGGTGTAAGTGGGGTGTTAAAGTCCCCCACTATTATTGTGTTACTGTCGATTTCTCCTTTTATGGCTGTTTGTATTTGCCTTATGTATTGCTCCTATGTTGTGTGTATAAATATTTATAATTGTTATGTTTTCTTCTTGGAATGATCCCTTGATCATTATGCAGTGTCCTTCCTTATCTCTTGTAACACTCTTTTTTTTAAAGTCATCTGATATGAGTATTGCTACTCCAGCTTTCTTGTGATTTCCATTTGCATGGAATATATTTTTTCCATCCCCTCACTTTCATTTCAGTCTGTACGTGTGCCTAGGTCTGAAGTGGGTTTCTTGTAGACAGCGTATATAAGGCTCTTGTTTTTGTATCCATTCAGCCAGTCTATGTCTTTTGGTGGGAGCATTTAATCCATTTACCTTCAAGGTGATTATTGATATGTATGTTCCTATTACCATTTTCTTAATTGATTTGGGCTGGTTTTTGTTGGCCTTTTTCTTCTCTTGTGTTTTCTGCTTAGAGATTTCCTTTAGCATTCGTTGTAAAGCTGGTTTGGTGGTGCTGAATTCTCATAGCTTTTGCTTTTCTGTAAAGCTTTTGATTTCTCTGTCAAATATGAATGAGATCCTTGCCAGGTAGAGTAATCTGGGTTGTAGGTTTTTCCCTTTCAACTCTTTAAATATGTCTTGCCACTCCCTTCTGGCTTACAGAGTTTCTGCGGAAAGATCAGCTGTTAAGCTTATGGGGATTCCCTTAACATTCCATCAAGTATGTTATTTGATGTTTTTCCCTTGCTGCTTTTAATATTTTTTATTTGTATTTAATTTTTGATAATTTGATCAATATGTGTCTCGGCATGTTTCTCTTTGGGTTTATCCTGTATTGGACTCTTTGTGCTTCCTAGACTTGATTGACTATTTCCTTTCCCATGTTAGGGAATTTTTTGACCATAATCTCTTCAAATATTTTCTCAGACCCTTTCTTTTTCTCTTCTTCTTCTGGGACCCCTATAATTCGAATGTTGGTGCATTTAATGTTGTCCCAGAGGTCTCTGAGACTGTCCTCAATTCTTTTCATTCTTTTTTCTTTATTCTGCTCCCCAGCAGTTATTTCCTCCATTTTATCTTCCAGCTCACTTATCCATGCTTCTGCCTCAGTTATTCTGCTATTGATTCCTTCTAGGATATTTTTAATTTGTTACTGTGTTGTTCATCACTGTTTGTTTGCTCTTTCGTTCTTCTAGATCCTTGTTGAACATTTCTTGTATTTTCTACATTCTGTTTCTGAGATTTTAGATCATCTTTACTATCATTACTCTGAATTCTTTTTCAGGTAGGTTGCCTATTCCATCTTCATTCATTTGATCTTGTAGGTTTTTACCTTGCTTCTTCGTCTGTAACATATTTTTTTGTCGTTTCATTTTATTTTTTGATGGATGGGGCTGTGTTCCTGTCTTACTGGTTGTTTGGCCTGAGGTGTGCAGCACTGGAGTTTGCGGGCAGTTGAGTAAAGCCAGGTCTTGGTGCTGAGATGAGGACCTCTGGGAGGCCTCACTCTGATTAATATTCCCTGGGGTCTGAGGTTCTCTGTTAGTCAAGTGGTTTGTACTCTGTGCTCCCACCACAGGAGCTCTGGCCGACCTCTGGCCTGGGAACCAAGATCCCACAAGCTGTGTGCCATGGCAAAAAAAAAAAAAAAAAAAAAAAAGAATAAAAGGAGCAGTACAATAACAAAGAATAAAAATAAAATAAAATTAGAAAGATAAAAAATATATTAGGAAAAATAAAAATATAATTGAAATAACTGCAACAAGGTAAAACAAAACCACAACAGAAAAAAGAAAAAAAAGTGGGGGTGGGCACAAGCCAAAAGAAGCAGAACAATAGCAAAGTATAAAGAATAAAATAAAATTAGAACAATAGAAGATTTATTAGAAAAAATAAAAATATAAATGAATCAATGACAACAAGGTAAAAAGAACCCCAACCTAAAAGAAGAAAAAAGAAAAAAAAAGCCTTGGGTATGGGGGCAGAGTTTAGGCGGGGGTGGAACTTAGGCAGGGGTGGGGTTTAGGGTAGGGCAGGACCTAGGCGGCTGCGGGGGGGGCCTTGGCTCAGGACCCATGCAGCTGGAAAAAGCCTTCGGGGTGGGGCCTAGGCGGGGCTACGTTCAAGCTCAGAGCGGGGCCTCTGCTTAGGATGTGTGTGGAAGGGGAGAGGCAGCATGTCTAAAGGGGGGCCTCTGAAATGTGGAGTTCTGGAGTTTGGAGGTAAGGCCCTGGGTGAGGGTGTGTGGGTGGGGATTAGGCCCAGCACGGTTGGAGGGGGTCTCAGAGTGGTTCTCCGAGTGTAGAGGTAGGGCCCTGGGTGGGGATGTAGGGGTGGGGCTTGGGCTCTGAATGGTAGGAGGGAGGCTCTGAGGGCAGAGGATTAGGCCTGGGAGCCCAACAGGTTCCCCGGTGCATAAGTGGACAGGGAAATCACTGGCCACATTCCGCTCCTCTGCGACCCCCCCGAGGGTCTCCCCCATCCCTGCTGGACCCCTAACCATGGGTGGGTCCCACTGGGTGTAGGAACTCCTCCCCTCCCCCAGCCACCCCTCACGGGTGCCGGTCCCATAGGTCTGGCCTTTACTTTTGCTTCCCCTTCCCTCCCTCAGAACGCAGGCAGCTGGAGGGGGCTTTGGTGGACAGAGGATCAGGCCCGGGATCTCAGCAGGTTCCTGGGGGGCCCAAGTGGGCAGGGGAAACCTCGCCACACTCCCTTTTGATCCTCTGCCCTCCCAATGGTCCCCCAATTTCCCCCTTCAGGCATGGGATCCCTTCCCCTCCCCCAGCCACCCCTCAAGGGCACCAGTCCCCTCCTGCCTCCACTTCTCCTCCCCCCCTCACTCCCCCTCACTCCCCCCCATGCCCCACATCCTACCCGGTCGCTGGGGGTTCCTCCCGTCCCCTTAGGTGTCCGTGTTCCCCCACCAGTGCCTGATAGGTGCCCTAGTTGTGCAGAGATGTGAATTCCACGTCCTTCTAGTCCGCCATCTTGACTCCGCCCCTCCCCCAAGTCTTCCGCTTTACTGCACTTTTGCAAACCCTTAAATAAGTACCAGCTGACTTTAGAGAGAAAACGAGCCTGGACATAATGACCAATGAGTAAAGATTTCAAGGAGTTAAGGTGTATTGTTGCCTACATAAATGATCAATATAAACTATAGAAGCTCACTGAAAAAGGAAATTGAGACCATATTCCCTCTCAAGGAAATATTGACAAATATATATTTAAAATGCATAAAATCTTAATCACCACATGTTTTTAGAATCATGGTGGACAACATCGAGGAGCAGGGTTATCAAATATAAACAACTTTGACCAAGAGCTACTAAACAGAAAACACACCAAATCGTTGAAATTAATAACTGGATGTTACAATAAATTTGATCTGAAAATTTATATTGTGTTATCAGATTATTACCTATAATTTTATGTATGTAGCTTGAAATTTTTATCAGGTAATAATTTTCCAATATGGTCATCCACTACATGTGAATATTAAAATTAATATTTATTTAAAGTTAAATAAAAGATCTAATCTCAGTGGCACCAAGTTGGATCTTCAATAACAAAAAAACAGAATATGATCTCTGTTTCACACTATTGACTTAGTAAAGCTTTTGTAGGCATCTGGTAGGACTGTACAGCAAAATTATATCTGGGTTGATTTAGTCTCATAAGAAAGTTGAATTTTCTGACTGAGTTGCAGTAGGATTTAGTATTCTTTTGGATTAAATTCATAAACCATGAGTGATAGACCAGACAAGTAAGTAGGAAAATGCCTCCTAGCGATAGTGAAAGAACTAAACAACCTTTAGAAAAGGTAGAAATGCGTTACAACTCTAGAAATTCTGGGTGAATCATAGTGTTAATATATGATGCTGTCATTATAGTGATTATGAATTTTAAGTATAATGTTATTTATTTAATCATGAAAATGTTATATTTTTCAGTGGCTGTGGGTTTGAGACAGTATTGTTAGGCAAATAGTTGAAGGTTGTTAAGTAAACCACACTTGGAATTTCTTTTCTTTATATCCCTACATAAACAAAATCTATATTTTAAGATGTTTGTTCAGATCGACTTTCTGCATTTATCCCTTCCACAACCCAATTTGTGTAAGCAATTTGAATTTTGCAAGATCAACATATATCCATGTACAACTCTTAGGTCTAACTAAAAACTTGGTCATCTTATGTTTTGGGCATATTTAGCTATGGATCAAAGGGAGATTCTGAGCTTGATCCTCCCGTAATATTTATCTGAAAGTAGGGATCTAATGATATCCAATTTGCTTATTTCCTGACCACGTAATTGAGGGACACCTATTTATTGTTCAACAACAAAAACAATGAATTTTGAGCTTCAAAATTTATTTTCTTTATGCTAAATGATTAATTTTTGAAACAATGCTTTTGAGAATTTTCTACCTGCAATAGTTATTCCTCCCCCCAAAAAAGCATTATGAAATAAAATTCATGAATAACAAATGTAAGTAATATATTGATTTTTATCCCTTTACTCTAAAATGTTTAGTGAAATTTTCTGTGAAGTGAAATCCAAATAAAGAGAAAAATGTATTGTTAGTCATTACTTAAAAAAATGGTTGACAAGAAGTTGGTAGGCTGTTCATTAAATTTACATATATAAGAGAAAATAAAGGCTTCATTTTAAAACATTTGTTCCAAATCAGTTTTATGAATTAAGTCAGAATCTTGCTTTTTATTACTCATGGTTAGCAGAAGAAATCGTGAAGGGGTGTCAGTCATGTTCCACTTATCACTGGTGGATTGTTTTCAGATTCTTCTCAAGCTCTGTAGAGTTATAGCATCAACTGGGAAGGACGAAAGAGAGCAAAGTAGATTGTCCATCAAATTGGAATAGGCAAACCTTTGTGCAGAAAAAGATGTCTCTGACTTTCACAAGAATGGGTTAAGTAAAGTCTCAAAACCATTCTGCCCAAAGCACTCTTTGCTTTCTCACATTCAAGCTCCTGTGACGTTCAGTAGAAATGCAATTCTTATGTTTCTGATTCATTTTCAACTAATTCAGCACAACAGTGTTTTGCAAGCACTTTTTGATGTCAGAGAAACATGTTGTGTGTTTCTATAAAGCCATTTTTGCTGAAGCAGGAAGTTACAAATTAGCATAAAGAACAAAATACTGTATTTTTCAAAACATGATTTAAATGTTCAAAATGAATTAGCCTAAAACTTTCAAAATAAGATTTTTTTTTTTTTAATAAGATTGTTTTATTCATCATTTTAATTAAAGGATTTGGAAACATTCTTATCTCCAACACCTGTCTTCTTTTACAACAGAAAGACTAGATGTAGGGAATGTAGGAATGGAAAGAGGGAGTAAATAACTAATTTTAAATGTATTTTGAATGCAATGGGACAGAGGTTGTAGAACACTTAAGCGTATCCGTTTTGAGGCCTGGATTTACTCAAGATATATATTTTTAGAAGTGGGTGAGTGCTTTGAGTTGTGGTATATATGATTGTGGTATTGTTTATTTTTCATTTCTTATTCTCATTCTATCATATTTCATTTTAAAAGAATAATAGAATTATGGGTTCTCTAATACATGCCTTCAACTCGGTTTTATTATTAGCTGCTATGAAGTCGGTTCATTAGTGGTCATCTATGAGCACTTCAGATTTTCCCTCCACCATCTTAGAAGCTCCCAGATGCACTCCACTTTTTCTGCCATCAAAAACAGTCTTTGATATTTGAAACCTGCAGTGTTTAGAAGAAATTCTGGGAAAAAGGTCAATATTTGAAATGAGCCCCACCATGCCTTCTTTCATTTCTTTCCATCTCCCTCACTTGGTATAATTTGAAAAGATTATATTGTCTTTCACTTGGCCTTGCTTCTATACAAGCAATTTTTGTTCATTTAACTACAATGAATTTCCTAAGGTTAAAAAAATACAATATGTAACAAATTGCCATTCTAAATTATGCATTCTTGCGTTATTAATTTGTATGATTTCGGTAACTCTTTTATACTGAAATCTCTCATTAACCTTAAACCAAAACCTGGAAACATCTTTATTTATAAAACCTGGAAATATCCTTTATTGACAAAAAGTTAATGGCAAGGAAGTTGATATAAAGGATATATTTTTTAAAGGAGTGTCAAATGGCATAAAATCAAATAATTAACAGATTCAGCTCAATCTCTTACATTATCTGCATATTAGAATTTAAATAAAAGTTTAAAATTCACCCATGTTATCAGTGTTGAGGACATAATTCAAAATAATTTTTTACTCCAAATCTCATTTTTGTTCTTTTATCCTATGAACACTTATTAAGTGCATCTAGAGTTTGTGGGAGAACTCTCAGCCTGTTACAGAAGATAGGTGTATACCAATGATTACAATATAGTGCAATAAGGGAAATTATTAACATACATATAGATATGGGAACATCATCAATGAAGAAGTAAGTGGTCAATGTTAGCTGGATAGATCAGAGAAGATCTCGTAGAGAAAAACATTGAAGTAAGTTTTGCAATGTTACTAGGATTTGACCAAGGGAATAAAAAAATGGAAAGGCTTTCCATCAAAGAGATTACGGTATTTAGAAGTCTGAATGAATGTAAAAGTATCACAGGCTGGGTCACAGAGTATATACCAAACTGGATCACAGCCTGGACCATGGGCTGATTCAATGATCAGCTGAGGGTTTGGAGAGGAAGGTGGGAACCGGAGCAAGGGGGGGCTTACATTTATCCATCCTATGGATCAGTTCTGTCCAGTAGAAAACAACACCAGTTACATATGTAATTTAAAATTTTCTAGTAGCCATATTAAGAAGGAAAAAAGCTGGTAAATTAATTTTAGTGACACTTAATGTACAGAATATAATACGTTGCATTTTATACATAATATATAAAATATATTTTATTTAACTCAATATGGCTAATTATTACATTTCAATATCATCAAAATGAAAACTACTAATGAGATATTTTACATTTTTTTATACTAAGTTGTCAAATTCCCATGTGTATTTTACTCTCATGGCACATCTTAATTAGGACTAACCACATTTCAAATGCTTTAATAGCCACACAGCCACCACAGTGACTGATCCAGCTATAGACAATAAGAAATATTTTAAGCAGGGGAATAATACGACCAACTTGTGTCACTCTGTTGGCAGTTTGAAAGATGGATTAAGGTAGACAGATTGGAAGCAAGCAGACTAACTGAGAAGTTATTGCAGTAGTCCCTATAAGGAGGTTTTGAGGTTTTGAACTAAAGTGGTGATCATGGGGGTGCCATGGAAAGGGGGATTGATAGTAGAGCTGAATGGACATTATCAACTTGATAGTGGGTATGAGGGTGCAGGAGGTTCCAAGAATGACGCATAGTTTCTGATCTAGAAAGGTCTTAGTTGATTGTCTTCTTAACCTAAGTGTTTTATACTTGACTCTGTGCAACATAATGTAAGGGTTAAGAGCCATGACTCTGTAGTCAGTCTTCTTGGGTGTGAATCCTGTCTCGAACACTTACTAGTAGTGAGTCTGTGGACAAGTTATTTAAACTGTAATTGAGAGTTGTTGTGAGGATTAGCTGAGTTAATAAATGTAAAGCATTTAGAGCAGTGGTTAGTGAACTATTAAATTATGTGTCAGCTATAACTTTAATCTCTTGAAAATTGATCATTTATGTATAAATTATGAGGTAATAACACTCTTATAACCAAAATATTCAATTAACTGGAGCACCCACAACCCATCTAGATAAATGAGAATTTGCTGATTTGTTTTTTACCTTTACATCTAACAGTGGAATCATTAGAAATATTAGGAAAAATACCGCTAAAATGGTACCGTAAATCAACTTGTGAGTATAATGGAGGCATACATATTGTCAGTATATTAGCAAATGTGACTGAACTTAAGAAAATTTACTTTATTCTTATCCATATAGTTACACAGACTTCTGTTGTGGTTTGTGAAATTTTCATGTAGATAATACATAAATTTAAGCATTTAACCATTGCCTCTTTCATTCTTCTCTACTCTCTAGATACTATTTCTACTGATTTGCTATTATTATACGTGCTCCTTATCGTCTTTATTCATATACTTGTTCTCTAAATAATTTCAAGGAACAATACTATGTCAGAGTACTATTAAATTCCAGATGACCTTGACAAATTGAGAATAGTCAAACTTACAGAAAATATGATGTAAAGAAATGAGTGTTGCCATGTTTGAGAATTTACTATATTATCACTTAATTTTTGCAGTCATCCCATTATTATCATTTCCGTTTTACAGATAAAAGAAACTAAGGTACAGAGAAGTTAACTTTACATTTTCATTATTAAAATTTTCATTTTGGGAACATAAGAGAAACTTCAGGGTGCAGTGTTTAAGTTAAAGAAATTTTGAGAATGGCATCTGTTATAGATGATATTAAAAGATACAAAAATAACACTTGCAAGTTTTCACTATACTCTGTAACTCTAATGCTTATCAGAGCGCAGTTTTTGTCACCACACATTTAAAAACAAAAAAGAACCACAAACCTTCAGAGGAAAGTGATGTAAGTAAGGTCTTCCCACTGAATTATAATGCTTCACAAAAGCAGGGACTATATCTCTTTAATTCATAAAATAAGTGATTTTAAATTAAAGCAAAAATACTTTTAGCAAATAATCTTTGAAAGCTATTCAGAGCATGGTAATGTGCTAAAAGCTCTGAGAATACAAACAAATGTAATAATCTCTGCACTCAAGAATCCTAGAACATACTTGGGGAGAACTATAGTAATTAATAACATGTAAAATAATAATAAATCAGATATAAGAAGGAGGTCTTAAATGCCAGAACAGTAAACTACTAAATAGCAACTAAGGGAGGTGTGGACTCACTTCTCTTTGCACATTCTTAAAAATGAGGCAAGTCAAATCATGCTGATTGATTTAATGATTGAAAATGCACAATTTCTTGAATATATTCTATGTGCCAGTCATTGATGAGCACACTGCCGATGTTATCATTTAACATCAAGTCCTGTTAAAGAGGTTAATTCATAATTCTGCATCTTCTACCTCTGTTTATGTTTTCAGAAGAAGACCCTTTGCTTGCTTTCTAAAACCATGTTGCTAAACTTTAATCCATTAGGTATTTATTGAACATCTACTATGTAGCAGGCCCTGTGCTAGGGTCTGGAGTCGTAAAGATGTCCTTGAAAAACTTTCCTATGGCAGTCAGATACAGAACCAAAATATAACGTGAAAATACTAAGGAATTTACAAAGAGAGGTTCATTCAACAAATTTTATTGAACTCCTATCATGAACCTGGCAGTGTTCTAGAGGTGTACCACTGGAGATACATTACAAGCAAAACCAGCAAAAATCCCTGCCCTGTGGAGTTCATTTTCCAGTGCAATTGGACCTGCAATGAAGAGATAATTCATTCCAGTGATTGAGAAGAGTCAGTAGAAACTACAGAGGGCCTGGACATTTAGGGTAGGCTTTGAAGGATGAACTGGAATTTGCTGGGTTAACAAGGAGGTGTCAGACATCGCTAATGGAAGTTGAAGGCTTTCAAAGGTCCTGAGGGAGACAGGCCTTCCAAGGTATCTGTTCACACACAGCACTCACTTCCTCTTAGATGATAATATATTAAGGAAATCTAAAACCTATTAGACGGTAGAAAATGCCAGAATATCTCTAGGGTGTATCTTGTTGATTTTTAATCATCTGAAGACATCAGTTTCTCTGTTAATAATTGTAAAAGTATAGGCTGAATCATATTAAGTATGCTTTGAAGGGCTTCCCTGGTGGCGCAGTGGTTGAGAGTCTGCCTGCCAATGCAGGCGACACGGGTTCGGGCCCTGGTCTGGGAAGATCCCACATGCCGCGGAGCAACTGGGCCCGTGAGCCACAACTACTGAGCCTGCGCGTCTGGAGCCTGTGCTCCGCAACAAGAGAGGCCGCGATAGTGAGAGGCCCGCGCACCGCGATGAAGAGCGGCCCCCGCTTGCCGCAACTAGAGAAAGCCCTCGCACAGAAACGAAGACCCAACACAGCCGTAAATAAATAAATAAAAATTAAAAAAAAAAAAGAAAAAAAAAGTATGCTTTGAAGATAAGAAAGAATTACCCTGGGACCTATTCATGAGGTGTCAAACTTGTCAACTGAAGGAAGGCTGGCAGTTTATAGAAGTAAAGTTGTGCTTCTTCTCTTAGAAGTAAATTATCCCCCTTAAACAGTGTTCTCTATTTTAAAGACTGATTTTTTTGTTTAAATGTATAAACTGGGACTTCCCTGGTAGTGCAGTGGTTAAGAATCCGCCTGCCAATGCAGGGGACATGGGTTCGATCCCTGGTTCAGGAAGATCCCACATGCCGCAGAGCAACTAAGCCCGCAAGCCACAACCACTGAGCCCACGTGCTACAACTACTGAAGCCCGTGCTCTGCAACTACTGAAGCCCGCACGCTGCAACTACTGAAGCCCACGCTCCTAGAGCCTGTGCTCTGCAACAAAAGCCTCTGCAATGAGAAGCCCGCGCACCACAACGAAGAGTAGCCCCCGCTCGCTGCAACTAGAGAAAGCCCGCGTGCAGCAACAAAGACCCATTGCAGCCAAAAAAAATATATATATATAAACTTTTTTATAATGCAGGTGATGAATAAATATAAAACACTTTGGTCCTCCATTTTGCCTACAGATAAAGCCAAATATTTTAAAGAAAAGTTATCTTTACAGTGAAATATATGTATGCTGTAAATGCATAACCATCTCATGAATCAAAACATAGAATTACATTGCAATTTTTGGAGTTAATTTGGTTTAAATTCAAAATTAATAAATATATCTGCCAGTTGTGAAGTAACTAATAGATATTGAACTACGCAATAACGTGCACGTTTTAGGTTGTGCTCGTCACAAAGAAGCACCAGAGAAAAATCAGAGAGTATTCGAGACATTTATTTCATCCTTCAAAAAATTCAGTGACTCAGGTACAATACATAAAAATGATTTAATTTTTAATAAAAAGACTTTAGTAGGAAAATACACTCTTAAAATCTGATCTTTAATAAAGGTCCCTGGGTATCAATCATAGGTTATGGCACAATGAACTGAAAAGATGCTGTTCTTTTGCTCTAAGTGGTTTAAAGAAGGGCTTTCACATTCAATAAACATGACAAAGAGCATGCATTAAAAAAAAATTCTGATAGTAATTTATTATATTCTCCTGACGAATAACATTTTTCAGACATTTCAAAGCTTACATGCTAGGGAGCCTCAGTTCAGTAATGGTGGATCTTGGAGTTAAACTGAAAACATAACCCATTTCACTGTGCCATAATTAAAAGTCAGGGTTGAGGGTGGGAGGTGGGTGAGGGGACCTCATTGGTTGAATCGCCCTATTTCAAAACTTTGCGTGCAGACGTCACAAACAGGAAAAACCAGGAAGAGAACCTGCCTAGGGACTGCGAGCGATTTAAACCCTGTTCGTCAGGAGCAAAGAAAACAAAGGGGGACACAAGCATTTAATTTTTCAATATGGAACTTTTAAAAATATTATGCATAAATCAAAGGATTCCGTATATAAATATTCAAAAGTTCACAAGATTATATTTCAGTATTTCCATTTTGATACTGAAATACTGAGAGTCAAACCAATTAATTTGGCTGTTAAAATTTTCTAAGATCCATATGTTTATCATTATGACAAAACCAGATTCACCGGTTACTAATCAAAATTCTATTTGAAGAAGGAATTTGGCATTCATAGATCATAACATGCTGCTACCTTGGATGACCTTTGTGAAGACATTTGCATGCACAACGGTGGAAGCATTAGTTTCACGTGAAATACCAAACATAGTGATGTGTTGTCAGTCTGTATTTTAAGTTATTTTCCTGCAGAATAGCACTGTGATGTCATGAAAAAAAATTGTTACACTTAATTCTGAATTCAAATGTATACTCCACATTACTCTAAAATACAGTGTTAATTCTGACGTTCAGGGAATTTATTGAATTTTGTGAAGTAAAGATCTTTGATTTCAGTATACGTTATGTGGCCAACCCTACTGCCTTTGCACTGAGTATGTAGTGATCCTTTTCTCTCTTTCCATAAAATAAGCATTACAAAAGCTGCTAACCTGTCACTTCATGTGCTGCACATGTTAGACATTAACTAATATGATTTTTCAAGCATCTCATACATGTGACACATTTAGGACTAAATGCTTGCAAGACTCTTGATTCTAAGAGCCACAATTATAGGTTAGAGCCCATTCTCCCTTTTTATTTGTGGTTAAGTTTTAATGTGGTCACGGTACATAGTCACAGGATTTACAATCAGATGGATTAGCCACTAACTAATGCCTCACATAAGCGTTATAAATTCATACGTATACCTTCCAGATGCAGGGAAAATGCAAAGACATTTTCATAATGGATTATTCAGACCATTTTGAGTGGGGGGAGAAAAACAATCCAAAGCAAAAACAGCTTTTACATATGGCATCCATAGCTGTAACACTCACTATTTTGAAGAAAATGCTAGATGAAGCAAAAATGTCCTGACAAAGACCAAAAAAAAAAAAAAAAAAAGTAACCCAACAAACTATTTATAGCTATAGCTCAAGCTGTCAAATTTAGAGTAAACCTTTTGCCTCTAACCACATTTGCTGCAGAATTCTGACTAATTGCAGGCTACTCCTGCTTTGCATGGATACATCTGTACTGTGGCACACCCTGTAATTATATGGGAAGGGATCACTCATGATTTTGTTGATAGTGTATTATAGCTAAATCCTTTGGGTGGAAACAGGAGGATTGTATTGTTTCGATCTAGGTGCAACTTTTAAGGAAGTAAAATTATCCACAGAATAAACCCTGCAAGTGTTCTATGATAATGTTTCATACTTTTTCTTAACTGCATAGAGAGAATCTTTAAATTCTATGAAAGAGAAAGAGAGAAGGGGAATGAGAGATCTCTACACAGCCAGGATTATTCCCTCCAAGTGTATATTTGAAATGAGTCAATTACCACCGCCCTAGTTCAGGCCCTTATTAGTTCTTGCCTGTTGATTGCAAGGATTCTTAGTGCAAGTGGCTCCTAACAGATTACATCAAGATCCTCATTCTTCAGTCTCTCCCGGACACTAACCATTGGCACAATCTTCCCATTTCCTTGTTTCTATCATGTTATGCATCCTCTCAAAAACTTCAGTGACTCTGTTCCTTGCAGAACTTCCCATACCTGGCTTTCACAAACTTCCAAAGCTGTTCCCAAACTCCTCTTCTTGGTGTATCCCTTCCTATAGGGCTACATCAATATTGTGTTTGGAAATGCCCATGGCCTACTGAATTCAGATTGTCCAGGTTTGAAGTCTAGTCACATTACTGACCAGCTGCATGACTGGGGGCCAGTGATGTAACAACTCGGGGGCTCAATATCTTCATCTAAGTGGCTCTAATAATTTCATCCGCATTTTAGGGTCTTGGTGAAAATTCCAAATACGAATCAACATGTCAAACACTTATAACAGTGCCTGGCATATAGTAAGCACTCTCAAATTGAGAGCTATTTTTATTGCTATTGTTGTTTATTGGAGAATACACACCAGGTATCCTCTGGCTAAATCTTCCCTCCAGAAGTATATTATCTGGCAAGCCATGTTTTAATTATTGTTTGAATTTGCAATTTTTTAGACTGATCTTGATGTCTAGTAACTTACTTGTTACTTCCGAGTCCTTGAAGAAATATAATAAGTGTCCTCTACCTCTGTGAGCACTACCTAGCCATCTGCAGTGGGTTGAATAGTGTCCCTCCAAAATTCATGTTCATCCAGAACCTCAGAATATGACCTTATTTGGAAATAGCAGCTTTGAAGATGTAATTATTTAAGAATCTTGAGGCTAAATCATCCTGGATTTACAGTGAGCCCTAAATCTCTTGTCTGGTGTCCTTCTAAGAAGAGAGGACACAGAAAGACACTGAAAAGAAAATCATGTGAAGTCAGAGGTAATGATCAGAGGGATGCATCTGCAAGCCAAGGAACACCAAGGATTGTTGCAACACCAGAGCCTAGGGGGAAGCATGGGATGCTTTCTCACTTAGAGCTGCCAGAAGGAACTAACCCTGCCCACACCTTGATTTTAGACTTCTGGGCTCCAGAACTGTGATCAATTTCTGTTATTTTAAGCTATCAGTTTGTGGTAATTTGTTATGATAGCCTCAGGAAGCCAATATGTAAGCATCATTTTATCCATCTTTCAAGTCTCTGTTCAATTCCTCCCTAGGTGGTGAAACCTTCTCTGATTAAATCACTCCAGCCTGACACAAACGCTCTCTGTTCTGAACCTTCACTGAAAGGCCATCAGCCCTACTCACTTGGTTCCTATCTTGTCATCCCTTTTTGCCTTTGCACATGAAGGACTATAAACCGTGTAAGGTTGAAATCTTATCCCCACACATTTTTCTACCCCTTAGAGCAATTTTAATGCCATAGGCTGTGATAAGTGTTAATTGATTGATCCAAATCACCTCTGAACTTTATGAATAATATGATTCTCTAAATTTATTGAAAAATCTGCCAGTAAAAACAATTCATTTAAGTTGCAATCATCTTTTATCAAGATATTGTTAGTATACAAATTATATATTTAAAATATACAAAATGTATATTTAAATACCTTTTCAGTGATACATGTCACATTGATAGCCAGAAGTATATGTATCCATCATCAATTGCAAAAAATATGATATATTCCCAAAACAAATATTATATATAATATATGGCCATCACGGTGTAGCTATTCTTTAACATATGACTTAATTGTATACATTGTTATCAGCTATGATAATAATTTGTTTCTCATGTAAATTCTTTAGATGAAAATGTTTGCATGCTTGAAAACATGTAATCCAAATTTGCCATGTAAGTTAATATGACAGATGTATTAGTGACTGTTTCATTGAGTTGTTCATAGTTACTGCTTCACAGACCATAACTAAGGCCATGGGTTTTATCTCCTTATGGCCTACTTAGTTTTGCAGCTACAGACTGTCCCCTTTACCACAGCTGGCTGACTCAAAAATTTGTGACACTGGGTCAGATGTGTCCACTTTGTGTTCAAAGCGCAGTGAGTTGAGAAGCTGCATTACTGGAGAGCTGGTTGTAAAGGGCGTCAAAGGTTGAAGATAATGCATCTGGCACTTCAGACTTGAGAGGTTAATCTTGCTGTAAACTGAAGGCCCAGAGCCAAAAACGTATGAAAAGGAGAGCAGGTGTAAAAGCAGAGCAAAACACAAAGGCAGAAATTTGGAAAGAATCAGGGAATCAAAAAAAGCTAGAATAAAGCAGGATTATGGGAGGTCATAAATACATAAAAATGCAATGTATGAAGTAGCTGAAGAACAACAAAGTTATGTGAAAGGGGATTGCAATAGCAGCCACATAGTTTCAACAGTGGGAGATAAAGTCTCTTTTTAATGAGTCAGTAATGTATTTATACATTCCAAAATTCCAAAAGTTAAGCTTGTAAAAATGGCGACTAGTATGTGTCTATCATCTGTACCCAGTAAGCTGAGTTGACCAATGAGTCATAGCTGGAAGGAACGGTTTTCTGATTGCCTTGATTTTTTTTTTTTTTTTTTTTTTTTGCTTCAGCATTTATTGATCACCTGTTAGGAGGTGCCATAAGCTTCTCTGCACACATAGTCCCTACCTCCCACAGGATTGCAGAGGTGGTTGGATGTCCTGACACTATTAAAGTACAGGTGACAAATGTTTTGATAGAAATTTGTATGTAGTGGGATTACACATTACATAAAAGAGTCCCCTCCTTTGTTTTGGAATTGAGCAAGGAAAGCTTCCAAGATGAAATGGCACTTAAACTGAAGAAGGAGGCTCTAAAAAGTGGTGGAAACACTAAAATTTATCATGAAAAGTAGCTTGCATTTATTCCATTTATTTAGTTAGTAAGTACTTATTGAACCACCTACTATTTTCAAGGCACTGCAGAGGGCCTGAAAAACCTTTAGAGCTTTACAATCTAATGTGGACCTTGCAGTCCAGTGCAGACAACCAATATGGTCAAATTAGCAGGAATAGTTTTTACATTGCTTTCAAACCAATAAAACATTCACCTAGGAAAAATAGAGCATTTGTGTTAAAAATGGAATGGCTACAGAGGAAACACTTTGGTTAATCATAATTTACATGAACAATTTTCAGATCACTTTATCCTAAAGACTGGCTACAATATGGTTGAGACTTCTGTATTAATCATTACACTGTATGTTGGTTCCATATTTCACATTTGGATCTAACAATATCACTAATATATTTATTTACAAGCATACCCGTTAAAGTCTGCAGGCATTTCTTTAAGAGATTATTGACTTTTCACATGAAGTGTTATTTTCTAGTTTAGTGTTCTATTAACTTTCAGAAAATGTTAAATTAGAGGAGAAAACTGTGTTGCTTTAAAACTTTAAAATATTTTAACTGAACATTTCATAATATAAGACTAATATGAAAACCTTTCATCACATATTAAATTATAGGATCCATATAAATGCTTATTCTACCTGTATGCACAAATGTTGATATGCAAGTAAAACTCCACATGCTTAAAGTATACTTATTAACACAGAAGAAAAAGTTTATATTACCAAAGTTCAGATTGTCATTAAATAGATGAGGAAAATTATTATACTGGGTCTTTGCCATAAACTGAGAAGCAGTTTTCTATCACTCAACAACTAGATTTATGAAAGGCAGGTTTCCATGAACAGAGGAATGTTTCTGGAGTTTAAAGGTTTATTCTTAAAACTATATTAAATTTTTCAAAGGATTTTTTGGTGAAAATCAAGGAGCGTTGTATATAGGATAACAAGCAATGAGGCAAAGTGGCTCTCTATATGTATTTACAGGAAGGACATCTTCTTCTTTATATCCTAGTATATTTATTGGCAGTAGGTATCTGTTCCAAATAATAAGTCTTCTGGGCTTGTCAATAAAACCTATGGCTCATCAACTAAATCTGTACCAAATGAGACAGACTTACATGAATCAAGACTTTGATTTAATTCACACAGAATTCAGAAGTTTAGGAAACCGGAGTTTATTTAAATATCTATTGGGTGGGAAGGGGATATGTGGAGTAGCCATAATGGGTTTATGAAACTAACAAATAAATGAAAATAACATCATCACTCTGACAAAAATCATTGTCAGAAATATAAGTATAGATATGAAGCCAAACCCAATGCAGCCCAGAATTTGGTATAATTTCTTACCCAGAAAAAAAAAAAAAATCAAATTTGAAGGCGTATTGGAAAAGTCCTTAGCTTACTGTAAAATCAGTTTGGTCAGTTTGTCTGAACTTATTATCATTGCTAAGTAAAGATAGGTTGCATTTGATTGTGTTTATTTTCTCTTTTCTAATTAATTATGTTTTTAAAAGGTGGTGTACGTTATTCTACATATTACAATCTGCTGTGACTGCATATATGTTAGCTATCTCTCAAAAGTACTGGAAAGTTTTATTTAGCACAACTGTTTTTCTTTCTCTGTCTTTTGTCATTGTGCTATCCCAGAACTTTAAGAAGCAGACTTCTACTGCTCAAAGCTTTGTAAAGTGTGTTTGAATAAGTTGAATTCAATTACACTTCATCACTTCCCTTAAACAAGTAAGCTAATGATGTTCCTTCCTTTTAAAATGTTGTTGAGACATCCACACGTGTTCCTCAGGAACCCCCCCCAAACTTGTTAAAAGCACGTGCCTGTTTCATGCTCTGGAAGTGTACTTGATGTTGGCATTTGGTATCAAACCCAGATGGACATGAGTGTCATCATGTCATTAGTAAACCCATAGAGAGGCATTTTTTTCATGTTTATAGTGGATTTTGAAGGCCTTTAGATAGTTTCAGTGAAAGGGGAATACTTGAGCCAGAACACACATTCCACAGAAAAATATGCAAGAAATCAACTCCCCAGTGAGTTTTGTGTTCATATGATTTTTTTTCTAAGATTCTTTGTAATTTGGGAGTCATTTTAATGTCTCCAACTAGTTTAAGCTCTACATATGTGATTTAAAATACTTCCTTGGAGTATTTAGCAAAAAGAGTTCTTTTTACTTGCTTTCAGCTATTAATTTAAGATGAAGGTTAAAAATAAGCTTCATTTTCTTTCTTAACAAATTAAACAGCTTGGCTGAGAGGAAGTCCCTAGTGAATATTGATGCTAGAAAAATAAGCCGGGCAAAGCCTGAGGTAACCTCTTATCTGCATAAGGACAGTAAAGGAGAAAAAATAAAATAAAGAATAAAATTTGCTCCTAGCATAAAGTTTGCATTGAAAATTCTGACCCAGGTATCAGGATAGTGCTCCGAGACACATAAAATCTAGAAGACATGCCACCCATACATCTCAAATGGATACATGTTCTGTGCAACACGTATACATACACACATACAAATGTACACACACACACCAGTCAGAAGAAGTTGGCCAATGCAGTCAGTATCTACATTGCCCAAAGGCAAACTGGAATTATTGAGTACAAATATGAACAAATAAACAAACTTGCCAAACAGTTGATGAAAACCAATAGCCAAAGAGAAGTGCCAAACTCAACAGAAGAATTAGCAACCAAACAGAGAAAAACTTTAAAATTGGCATTTAATGTACTTAGAGTTGAGAAGATATTGCATCTATAAAATAAAATTAAGCTACTAAGAAAGAGAAATACACCTTTGTAAAATTAAAACTATGATGTGGCAAATGCAGCAGATTTCCTTTCTCAACTCTGTTCCAACCCCTTTGTAACATACCCTGTTGCGTGCTAGAGACTGGGAAGTCTGTATTTCTCAAACTCCTTTCCGTCTAGGGATCTGCATGGGACTTAGACGTATTCTTAAAAGGAGAATGCAATGTGTGAAGTTTGGAAGGCAGACGTGAACATGCTGAGGTGGAGGCCACACTTGAGCTGCTTTTGTTGTGTCTGCTGGCAAGTACAGTCAGGGAGGCATTTGGCTTTTCTGAGGCAGCTATAGCAGAGGTCCAAGTGTCTGTCCTCTGGCTTCAGGGGCATTCAGAAGCAGCATGTGACATCTGTTTACTGGTACATGTCAGGGCTGAGGCTGCATGTTCTGTAGCCAGCAGAGATGTAACGTAATGACACCTTATCCCTGAGCTGGGACTGAGGCACTTAGACATGGAGCCAGCAGTTGTGGTGGCAGATTCTTCGCAGTAGCACAAGCCCTCAGCCTGGCCAGTTCTATCATGCTCTGGGAGTTGTTCCAGGGCTTCCCAATTATGGACTGCTCCTCCTGACCTTCAGATGATTTTGTAAACATCTAATTTAATCTATTAAATTTTTTCTACCTAATCTAGCCAGAGGGCAACTGGAACCCTGATTGATATACGTGATAATCTAAATATAATACAGCTTCATATATATGTGGGTTGAAGCACAAAATAGATGTATTTTGAAGATTGAATTGATGAGCTGGAAGATCAAAATAAAGTAGTCTCTAAAATGTAACACAAAAGGACCTGGAGATGGAAAATGTGAAAGAAAAGCCAAAGCACAAAATATAAATTTGCAATTTCCACTATTCGTCTAATAGGAGTTCTAGAAGGATAGGACTGAGAAAATGCAATGAAAGAAATAAAGAAATAAAAGAAACTCCCAATATTGAAAATAATTTTCGAGTCAGGTCTCAGAAAGTCACTAACTACAGACCCTTTCTGTTCTAATTATATTTAATATATAAGAAGGTTTAAATAATAAACATAAAAAAACTCAAGAAAGAGGAAGACATCAAACTAAATAAACAGTGGTATTGAGTGATGAGGCATTTGTTTAAAAATTAATAAGATGGCAGGAAAAATAAGGTAGCAGACATTGCTAATCACAATAAACATTAATTAATAACAATTTTCTATTAAAATAGGTACTATAGCCATCAATTTGTTATAAGCATACTGTGGAGCCCTAAAACGTTCTCCAAGTCAATCATAAAAATAAAATATAGCAAGTAGCAGAACAATGTGTAAATTGTGACCACAATTATGTTTGAACGTTGTGCATAGTACATATGATTAAATGTGAGTGCATAGGTAAAGGGTTAGAAAGGTATATGTCAAATTTTTAACATTGTTTCCCTCTGAGTAGGAACTGAACTAGGGTTGGGAGTGGTGATGGAAAACTGCAGTGAATATTTTTTACCAATAAAATATTTTTACAATACTTGTAACATTGAAAATAAGAAATATTTTGCTACTTTCCAAAGATAATTGTATCAATAAAAACATTTTGAAATCAGAAAAAAATTATTACAACATAATCATACAACTCCTATCTGAAAAACCATTTCTACAAAGACACTCGTAAAGTCAATGAATTAGTAGAGTACATCAGAATTAGAGAATAAGGTTTTTAAAAAAGACACTTTCTTTAGGATAATAATTCATATAAAATATATGCAAAATTTCCCCAGGAGCAACTCATGCTGCAAATGATTTGTGAATGGTTGTGGATAAGATTCTTCCAAATTTAGAACCAATAAATAAACTATAAGAAAGATAAAATAAAGTGTAGAATCTACATTAAGTCTGGAAAAAAAAATGTATCATTGTACCTTCAACAGTAAAGGAAAATGCATCCTTCTAATATAGAAAATGGTATAATGGGACTATTTCGATTTGAAAGCAGGTATCTTTTAGTACCATTACTTTTTTTCCCTGATACAATACAAATCAAGAAACCTTCTGGTATCAGTTTGTTTTCACAAGGAGATTTTTTTCAACTGTCAGCCAAGACAAATATTTTGGTCCTCATGTCAGTTATATACTCTGTGAAAATTAATAGATTGGAGTTTTGATATGCATATCATTCTTATGAATTGTGTTAATGTGAATCCACTCCCTTTCTTCTCATCAAGTGATGAGAATACATGGAATATAATATATAGTATATTAATATACAGACTGATATATAAATGATAATATAATTTACGTGTATATATTCACAGTTTATGTATTTTGTAAGTATTGATATATGAATAAATTAAAATTAATTGGCTTTAAAGTATTAATATGAATATACTAAAATTACATTACAAATCCAGCTACCTTAATGTGGCCTTCTTGACCCCAAAATACAAATTAGATTGCCTTGGTATTATTTTTTTATACCATCATGCAATTTTTCCTCACAGATCTTATCATAGATTCTGACTGTATATTCACCCATGTGGATATTTGTTTAATATAATAAAATATGTTTAATTCCACTAGACTAGAAACTTTATGAGAGCAAGGGCCATCAGTGATTCACTTATAGGACAAATCTGACACGTAGTATGTAATTAGTATTATTTCTTGTTCAAAAACATTTTTATAGGTAGGTTCAAATATTTTTTCCCAAACTTTTCTTTGCCTCTTAATTTTATCTGTGTTTTAAAATCAAGGTTTTAAAAAAAACCTTTTATCATGGAATAATTTTTTAAAATTTATGGCTTTGGTGGCATGTTCGGTATGTTCATAATCATCTCAACTTTCTTCTAGTGCTATTATTTTTCTTCTAGTGCTTACATAGTTTTCCTTTTATGTTTTAATCATCTTTAATTGATATACAATCTATTTTGATTTTAGAAAATAATTTTTAAAAATTTTCTTCTGTTTTGGTCCACATAGTTTGCCAATTTTTTTTCCAATAGCTTTTTATTGAATAAACTGTTCTTTTACCACTGTTTCAAAACACTACTTTTTCATATACTAAATTATTTTATATGTACTTATGTCTACTATATTATGTTTGGTTCCATCGCTCTATCTGACAACATCTTAGCTGGTAATAGAATATTAAAGTTCAACTGTAAATGCATCATTACTCTTCTCTTTAACATATCATTAGATTCTTTTACATTCTCTCAAGGAAATATAAGGAACTGTTGTATCAAGTCACCTTCACCCACCAAAAAAAATAATCTAGATGTACAATAATTTGCTGAAATTGGAAAAAGCAGATCAAAGAGAACTATTAGAATAGAGATTTGGAGAGCCTTGGTAACACTTTGACATAAGGAACTAAAAACAGTGAGTTTCACATTAAAATGTGATGTAGATGTCATCATTTCACTGTGTATATGTATATCAAATCATATTGTATACCTTAAGTACCTATGATTTTTATTGAAACAAAAACAACAATAACAACAACCTAGTAGTCCCTGATTTGGGATTGGGAAATATATTACCCGTAAAAACCTGTTCCGTCAAACCAAACAGGATAATATACTGTCCAGGTAAAATGGTGGCTGGTGGACCATCCCTTCTCTCTGCTTCTCCCCCTCCCTCAGGCTTCATATTGCCTATTTGAAATGCTGTCCTTTTACCCACTCTTTAAGATTTTTGCTTATTAAGTCATTATGGTATGATTCAATTGAATTAAATAAAACTCACTCACTAAAAATCTTAGAAGAAATAAAAAAGAAAGAAAGGAAAGGAACACCTAAATTACTGGAGCACACTGAAGGGGAGGTAAGCTGAGAGGTTCTCTCTTAACAGAAAATAACCCAGGAGGGGAACGAAAATAGTTTCACTTCATAGTGTTATAAACCAGGTTTGGAAAGTGTATACATGTAACTCTGAGTGAGACAAATGACTGCTTATATGAATTGGTGGACACGTGCAATACAAGGAGAACTGGAGGAATGTGATTTTCTTTGACTTAGGTATATTAGGAAGTCATTGTATATGAAACTGATTTCATGTGTGGCAAGAGAAAGCTGAAAATGATAACATTTGAGCAGTAAGTCCTCAGCTAGGAGAAGCAGCTGTGTAGGATTTATGAGGGCTTCAAGTATGTGAGAAAAATTTCAGAGAGTAAAAACGAACTGTCTGCGGGCTTCAGAAAAGTCACAGGAGGTCTTTAGAACAGGCTTGGTGTAAAAATACTGACGAAAGGCAAGCCACATCAGGGAGTGCAGGCAGCCTAAGACTTATGGTTAGGAGTGTTAAGAATGTGTTAGTTGAAGAAAGAGATCAAACCACCTGGTAGATTTTGGAGACTGTTGAGAATGGCTTCACACAAAAGTTGTACTAATGAGCCAACCAAGTCCACAAGAAACAAGTTTCCAGGTCAAGTAATCCAGGGAAGTGGTCAAAATTAACTTGATGTCTAGACAAATAAAAAGAAATAAAAAAAGCAGCTAACTGGTATAGAGGAGGAAATTGCTGTAACTTACAATCTCAATAAGGATAAGTAAGAGGACAATAGAATGATTCATTTCCAGGCTACAGGAACGATGTCAATTTCTTTTCTATTTACCTAAACTAAAAAAAGTCTATTGGGAAACATCCCAACTCATAAAATCCAAAAAAGCTTTTAGCTTGAGTAAGTACTGTGAGAGTCTTAATATAAAACTGACAAAAACAAATACAACAATGTTGTCAACACCAGGCTCCTACTATTTTAGAGACCTTTTAAAAGGCTCCATTTTCATGGACAGTCAGTGTGATGAGTTTTCCTAAGACTAACTCGAAAGGCTAACTAGCCAAAGTTCTTGAGAACCAGCTGAAAATTTTCGGAAAGTAGCTTTTCTTTCTTCCTTCCTTCCTCCCTCCCTCCCTCCCTCTCTTCCTTCCTTCCTTCCTCTCTCCCTTCCTCCCTCCCTCCTTTTTTTCTTTCCTTCCTTCTTTCTTTTCTTTTTTTCCCTTTTTTTCTTTTTTCGGCCTCCAGACAATTTGAGAAGTGATAAGAGAATTACAGATGAAAGTAGCTGTATCACAGTAGCCGAAAGAAATGTTAGTAATATAATAAAGCTTGAAACCAATGATGCTTTCCTTGACTTCTAAACACTTCTTTAGTAGCATGTGGATTTACACTTTAGTAAATTTCCATTTTAAGAAATATAGACTGGTATATGATCACTATAACATCTTATACGATAACACTAAAGATTTATGGTGATATATTAGGGTTCTTTTTTCACATATCTCGAAGTAGCCTAAAGACCACGTATTGATGCATTCATTCAGTCATTGAACAAATATTTATTGAAATTGTACTATATGAAGGACTGTTCCAGACCCAGGGGATACAAGAGGGAAACAACAAAAAACTCTAACCCCGTGAAACTTGAATAAGAGATCAGACCAAAGCTAGAGATTAATGAGAAAAGGATCAGATCAGGAGATAAATACCATGGAGTTAATAAAGAAATACGCAGCTACAATTTGTAGAACAGGAAGTTGGGGGCAGTGTGTTTGAGGAACAGCAAGAAGGCCACTGCTGCTGGAGCAGACTAAGGGCAGCAGTGGGGCAGGGCATGAGGTGGGAGGGAGTGAGGTGCTAGCCTTAGAGGTGTAGCTCAGTTTTAGGCAGAGGGGCGATGTGATCTGACTCATGTTTTTAAAGGGTACCTGTGGACGCTACGGATCAGTGTGGTGGGCGGGCAGAGAAGGGGCTGGAAAGACACCATCATTCTCTTTGTTTCACTTTGCCTTGCCGGGCACATTGCCTGGCACACATTGATGGTTCAGTCAGTGTTCACTGAGTGAGTAAATGAATGAAGATATTTATGACTGATGATAGATTTTATGAACATAATAAATAGCAACTTCTCAAGTGATATAAGCTGTCATTTGGAATAACAGAGGTCATTAGACAGAGAGGAATATTTTAAGCACTGAGAACCAGTTAAAAGATTCCCAGCCTAATAATCCTGAGCCGCTTTTAACTTTACCACATCCCTTTAAATGTGGTGAATAGGGTCCACAATATTATTAGAGTAGTTATGGGCAAAGATGGCAAAGAGGATCACAGAACGGAATTATCATAAAACAATTATGCTAAGTAATTACAAATTAGCAGTTCCTTCAGCAGAAATTGTTTTTGAATATTGTAATTAAGAGAGTAAACGTCATACACTTTACTTTGAGTGAGCCTAGTAAATAAACCAGTAACCTTCCCATGTATGAAGTGGCATTTGGAAATTCATCACGGAACAATCACGGTAAGAAGCTCCATTCTTAGTTTTGGGTCTCTGAAAATGTAACTTGAGGAGGAAAAGGTTTCCCATTTGAAAAGATGTTTATTTCTTTTTATTCAACTGTGCATAATAGATTTGAAAAATAAAACAGTTCAAAATCATGTGAATGATTCTTAGCTCCTTTAATAGTAACCCCCCTCCCTCACTTTTGGAAAACAAATTATACAAACAAACTTCTGAAGAAGAGAACTGCCTCAGGACCAAGCAGAGGATGTGTTCTGGTGAAAGCTAAAATGGAAAAGCAGCACACCTGCTCGCAGCTGGTCCCCCCTTCACATATCTCACACGGCCTCGCCATGTGAAGTCTCGTCCAAGTCAAACAAGTAGCAATTTTAAAGTAGCACCTAAAGAGGAACTCAGGCAGAGCTTGCCAGCAAAACCCCAGACGTTAGAAGTTCCTGCTGCACAGGCTTTATTTTCATTTCCTTGACCCGTTTGCCAAGAGTTGTTACTGATGGCCCACTAGGCCTCCCTGTACACAGCACACCAATAATAAACAGAGGCCGGCTGACACCAGAGACACCTGCAGAACACTCACAGTGCAGGATTGTTCATCCAAGAGGGAACGTTTGGACTGAGGGTGGATGGGTAACCATCCTCTGGCTCAGTACACACACACACACACACACACATGCACACACACGCACACACACACACCTGAAAGAAGTTTACCAAGGACCCTCCTGAGGGCTTGCTGGACTGCCAAGAGGGCTAATAGAAAAGAACCGCTGACTGTGAGGAGCCATGTGTGAAAAGGCCTCTGTTTTGCAGTCATCCCCTTGTATCCCAAGCACTTGGACTTGCTGAAATTAATTTTGCAAAAGTTGGGTAGAAACTGCATGCAAGAGTTTACACAAAGACTTGAAGGCATGGAGCTTATTATTCCACTTTCTCAGGATCCAACTTCTTATTTATTCATAAATTACATATTTGCCAATGAAAATACTTAGTTGAAGGTCTGATCAAGCAGGTGCATTCACGTAACCTGAAAAGCCTTCACTAACATTTGAAAACTTTTCAGAACTGGATTTCCTGGAATTGACAACAAAGGTCTTTTTTTCTTCTATGAATTCGAGTTTGAAATATTTTTCTAAATAATTCAGAAAATATGATTTAAGTTGGTAATGAATAAAGAGGAATATATGTAGTAACATTTATCATGTTATGAGAGAAATATTTCAAATATATTCAAATACAATAATTAACATCTTTAAGGAGCCTGCTTGGTATTCTAAATATTCAGTACACTCAATGCTTTTGATTAATGCTTATTCATGACAGGAGAAATAAAGGAAAGCTAATTTTTATAATTATTTGGCTTCAAAAACCTAAGATTCAATTCACTTATAATATTTTTAAACTGGATAAGATTTATGAGAGGGCATAAAAATAGAAAATTTTTGCACACAATGATGTTTCATAACATAACCAAGGGCCACATAAGAAGGGGCACAGAGTTAGCATGGAAACTATATTTCAAACTTCTAATACAATATACTCTTTCTAGAATATTGTACAGCCTATCTTGTGCATGTCTTCCTTTGGTATTTGTCAATGGTACAGTAATTTTCTGTAAAAAAAAATGAGTAAAAAATTGGGTACTATCTCAAATTGTTTAGAGATTCTAGCAAATTGAAATCTTTTGGTTTTGTCTCATTTTTTTCTCACTAACAATCTCTCTGATGGTCTTTAAAATAACTTACATCAATCTTAGGAATAGTCAAAACCATTCTTGGACCAGAGAGAACGCACCAGCTGCGGTTTAAGAGCAATGCAGCTGTAGAAAGTATGTGAGCAAAACTTGAAGCTGGAGAAAAGCCAGTTTGCCTTAAAAAATTCCACCTGGACCTACTTAGCACCTCCTCCCTTGCCCTAACCCTAAACACATGCCCTTGGACTCCTCAGGGACAGGAATGAAACCTGGAGAGAGCAAGAGGCTTGGTTTGTGTTGCCAAGATTGCTCCCAGGACCTTTCCATTTCCTGTTTCCCATACCTCTCCTCTTTGCTCCAGCAGATAATTGAAACTCAGTATAGCCAGTAGTCAATCACTGCTACATATTAATAAATCAGAAACTGTAGCAATTCCCTCATATTGTCTTTTTATTGTTTTTATGAAAGAAATCCAAGGGATATATTGGGGACTTTCTTTCACTGCATGTAACCAGAATTTAAATAATAAATAACTTGACTGGTACAATGCTTATTTAGGTACATTGTTTCAGCTATTAAGAAACAATTTCCAAAAACAAAAAAATTTCCATATTCATATTCTTCAGAATGCTTATTCTTAAATAGATACACCACTTTTGTACATCCAGCAGCTGAAATATAGATATTAAAGTTCCTTTAGAAGATTCAGGAAATTTATTATGCCTTTGTTTATTCATGCATTCATTCATTTGTTCATTCATTTATTCAACAAATACTACTATAGCTTTCACTGACTGCATATATCTATTTGTGCCTGATAGTGTGTTAAATTTTCTGCACAGATCATAACATTTAAACCTTGCAGCAATGCATAAAGTAAGTACTGTCATTACCCCCCTTTTCTAGATAAGGAAACTGAAGTTCAAAGAGGTTAACTAACTTGCCCAAGGTTACCCAGCTAAGAAGTTATAGAATTAATATTTGAATAGAGTTGCTTTCAAAAATGTTAATTATAGGATCTAGGCACCAAGTATGTGAGGATTCACTGTATAATTCTTTCACCTTTTCTGCATGTTTGTAAATTTTCATAATAAAATATCAAGAGTAAAATCACTTCTAGTTTCATTTCCATGAAGCTTTCCTTGATATATCATATTGTGACTCATTTGATATTCGATATTTGGAGCTACATTATGAACACTAATGCAAAATTAAGACACTCGCAGATAAACAAAGCTGAGGAAGTTCATGACCACTGGACCTGCCCTGTAAGAAATGCTCAGGCATTCTGCAAGTTAAAATGAAAAGACACTAGACAGTAATTTGAAGCCATATGAGGAAATAAAGATCTCAGTAAGTGTAAACATACACATTGATGCTAAAATCTTCACAAAATACTATCAAACTGAATTCAACAGCATGCTAAAAGAATTATACATCATGACTAAGTGGGATTTATTACTGAATGCAAGGATGGTTCAACATATGAAAATAGATTCATGTAATACACCATATTAACAAAGTGGAGGAGAAAAAAGTTACATGATTATTTCAATTGATGCAGAAAAAGCATTTGGCAAAATTGAACATTCTTTCATTATAAAAAGACTCAACAAGCTGAGAATATATGGAAACAACATCAACATAATAAAAGCCATATATGAAAAACCCACAGTGGACATCACACTCAATGGTGAAAAACTGAAAGCTTTTCCTCTAATAATAGGAAGAAAGTAAAAATGCGCACTCTCACCACTCCTATTCTGCATAGTACTGGAAATCCTACTGAGAACAATTAGGCAAGAAAAAGAAATAAAAGGCACCCATATTGGAAAAGAAGAAGTAAAATTATGTCTGTTCATGATACAATCTTATATGTAGAGAACCCTAAAAATTGCACAAAAAAACTCTTAGAGCTAATATATTAATTTAGCAAAAGATCAGGATACAAAGTCAACACACAAAACTCAATCACATTTCTATATGCTAACAATGAACAATCTGAAAAGGAATTTAAGAAAACAGTTTCATTTACAATAGCATCACAAAGAATAAAATACTCAGAAATTAACTTAATCAAGGAGGTAAAAAGTTTGTATGCTGAAAATTGTAAAACATTGCTGAAAGAAATTATAGAAGACATAAGTAAGTAGAAACACTTTCCATGTTCATGGATTAGAAAATTTAATATTGTTAAAGTGTGCTTACTACCAAGAGTGATATACAGATTTTATGCAATCTCTGTAAAAATCCCAATGAAGTTTTTAAAGAAATAGAGAAATCCATCCTAAAATTCATATGGAATCTCAAAGGACCTCAAACAGCCAGAACAATCCTGAAAAAGAGTGGAGTTGGAAAACTCTCCGATTTCAAAACCAATTACTACAAAGCTCTAGTAATCAAAACAGTGTGGTACAAAGACAGACATATAGATCAATGGAATAGAATAGAGAGCCCAGAAATAAACCCTCACATATAAGGACAAATGATTTTCAACAAGGGTGCCAAGGCCATTCAATGGGGGAAAGGACAGTCTTGTCAGTAAATGGTACTGGTGAAACTAGATACCCACATGCAAAAGAATGAAATTAGACCCTTACCTACCACCATATACAAAAATTAACTCAAAATGGATTAAAGTCATAAATGTAAGAGCTGAAACTATAAAACTCTCAGAAGAAAACATAGGACAAAAGCTTCATGACATGACATTATGGCAGTGAAAATCAGTTTGGCAGTGATTTTTTGGATATGACACTAAAGTCGCAGGCAACAAAAGAAAAAATAGACAAATTGGATTTCATGAAAATTAAAGCATTTTTTTCATTAAAAGAGTCTATGAACAGAATTAAAAAGGCAACCTACAGAATGAGAGAAAGTATTTGCAATTCACATATTTGATAAGGGATTAATATCCAGAATATATAGAGAACTCCTAAAACTCAACAACAAAAATCAAACAACCAGATTCAAAAATCAACAGAAGACTTGAATAGACATTTCTCCAAAGAAGATATACAAATGGCCAACAAGCACATGAAAACAAAAACAAAAACAAAAAACCCTCAACATTACTAATTATTAGGGAGATGCAAATCAAAACTGCAGTGAGATACCATCTCACACCATTAGGATGGCTACTATCAATAAAAAAAAAAAAAAAAGAAAACCCAGAAAATAACAGATGCTGAGAAGGATGTAGAGAAATTGGACCTATGTGCACTGCTGATGGAAATTAAATGGTATAGGTTCTATAGAAAACAATACGGCAGTTCCAAAAATTTTTTAAATAGAATTACCATACAATCTACCAATGCCACTTCTGAACATATACCCAAAATAATTGAAAGTAGAGTCTCAAAAAATGTACTTGTACACCTATGATCATAGCAGCATTTTTCACAACAGTTAAAATGTTGAAGCAACCCAAGTGTCTATCAATGGATGAATGGATAATCAAAATGTTGCATGTATATACAATGCAATATTATTATCCTTAAAAAGGAAAGGAAATTCTGACATATGCCACAAATGGATGAACCTTGAAGATGTGCTAAATGAAATGTCAATCACAAAAGGACAAATATTATATGATTCCTCTTATATGAGGTACCTAGAGTATTGAAAAATCATAGAGACAAAGTAGAATGGTGGTTACCACAGGCTGGAGGGAAGAGGGAATGATATAGAGTTTCCATTTTGCAAGATGAAAAGAGTTCTGGAGATGGAGGATGGTGATGGTTACTTACCAATATGAATATATGTAACACCACTGAACTGTACACTTAAAAGTGGTTAACATAACAAACTTTATGTTATATGTATTTTACAATTTAAAAAAATTGAAAATAAATACAGACACTAAAATGCGTAGTCATCCAGCTATTCCAGAACATGCTTATTTTATTTTTATAGATTGTCATCAAATTTTTTAATTCGTTATAGGATTCGCAGTTGTCAAATAATGCATGTGAAGACCATCCAGATTCCCATATCCCAGCATAAAAAGCACTCAAATGAACAAATAATCACAATAAAATACCATGTGTATTATGAAGGGGGCAAATCCGTAGAAAAGTGATCAAGCCTAGTTGAAGGGAAGGATAACCCTCCAGAGGAATGAGGAGAAGATGAGGAGAGATGGATATGTGCTTTGGGCAGAGGAAATATATGTACATAGACCCAGAAGCAAAAGAGAATCTAGCACATACCAGGAATGAAAATGTTCATTATGGCTGGAAATTATGGTAGTAATCCAGGTAAGAGGTGATATAAGCTGGACTAGGGTAATTGCAACAAGAGTGGATACAAGTGGACAATATTCAAGCTGATTAACAAGTGAAAGAGTCAGAAAATGGTGACTACCTATGAGAAGAACAAGGAATTAAGAATGATAATAACAGCTGACTTTTTTTTTTGGCTGTGCCGCACGGCTTGTGGGATTATTTTAATTCCTCAACCAGGGATCGAACCCTGGCCCACGGCAGTGAAAGCGCGGACTCAATCACTGGACCGCCAGGGAATTCCCAAGAACTGAGTTTTAAAAAAGCTCATCATGGCCCAGGCATTGTATTAAGCACTTTACATAAATCATCTCACTTAATTCTCACAATACTCTATGAGGTATTTACTAATTTAGAAATGCTGGGTAACGTGTGCAGTGTTGCACAGATTGGAAATAGCAGAATTAGGGCTGCAATCAAGGACGGTTCACTCCCAAACCCATGCTCATAACCACTATCTAGGCAGTCTCTCGCCAACTGGGTAGAAGGAATGGCCATTTACTGAAGGATAATGGGAGAGGGTGTATTGGGGAAGGGGGTCAAGATAATGAAAATATTTTTTAAACACTTTAATGGAAATGGATGTTATATATAATTTATTAGTTTCATGATCTAAATATCAAAAGAAGTTTTACTCAAAAAAACGAACAACCCAATCCAAAAATGGGCAGAAGACCTAAACAGACATTTCTCCAAAGAAGATATACAGATTGCCAACAGACACATGAAAGAATGCTCAACATCATTAATCATTAGAGAAATGCAAATCAAAACTACAATGAGATATCATCTCACACTGGTCAGAATGGCCATCATCAAAAAATCTAGAAACAATAAATGCTGGAGAGGGTGTGGAGGAAAGGGAACACTCTTGCACTGTTGGTGGGAATGTAAATTGATACAGCCACTATGGAGAACAGTATGGAGGTTCCTTATAAAACTAAAAATAGAACTACCGTATGACCCAGCAATCCCACTACTGGGCATATACCCTGAGAAAACCATAGTTCAAAAAGAGTCATGTACCAAAATGTTCATTGCAGCTCTATTTACAATAGCCAGGACATGGAAGCAACCTAAATGTCCATCGACAGATGAATGGATAAAGAAGATGTGGCACATATATACAATGGAATATTACTCAGCCATAAAAAGAAATGAAATGGAGGTATTTGTAATGAGGTGGATGGAGTTAGAGTCTGTCATACAGAGTGAAGTAAGTCAGAAAGAGAAAAACAAATACAGTATGCTAACACATATATATGGAATCTAAGGAAAAAAAAAAAAAAAAAGGTCATGAAGAACCTAGTGGCAAGATGGGAATAAAGACACAGACCTACTAGAGAATGGACTTGAGGATATGGGGAGGTGGTGGGGTGAGATGTGACAGGGTAAGAGAGTGTCATGGACATATATACACTACCAAATGTAAAATAGATAGCTAGTGGGAAGCAGCCACATAGCACAGGGAGATCAGCTCGGTGCTTTGTGACCACCTAGAGGGGTGGGATGGGGAGGGTGGGAAGGAGGGAGATGCAAGAGGGAAGAGATAGGGGAACATATTGTATGTGTATAACTGATTCACTTTGTTATAAAGCAGAAGCTAACACACCATTGTAAGGCAATTATACTTCAATAAAGAGCTTTAAAAAAATAAATAAATAAATAAAATGGGAAAGCAACAAAAAAAAAAAAAAAAAAAGAAGTTTTACTATTTCTCTTAAGCTAAACAGGTCAAATATTAAAAGCATTTAATAATGAACAGCCAATAGAAGTTAATTCTATTTACCCCATTGTTTCTCAGCCTAGCCACGAGTCAGAATCACCTTTAGCATTTTTATTTTTTTAATTTTTTTAACATCTTTATTGGAGTATAATTGCTTTACAATGGTGTGTTAGTTTCTGCTTTATAACGAAGTGAATCAGCTATACATATACATATATCCCCATACCTCCTCCCTCTTTCATCTCCCTCCCTCCCACCCTCCCACCTTTAGCATTTGTAAAATCAAGGCATATCTGGACTTCACCCCATGGAATAAATATATGAAGAT
Organism: Balaenoptera ricei; assembly: GCF_028023285.1. Taxonomy (NCBI): domain Eukaryota; kingdom Metazoa; phylum Chordata; class Mammalia; order Artiodactyla; family Balaenopteridae; genus Balaenoptera; species Balaenoptera ricei. The sequence continues at coordinate 46,419,349 of NC_082643.1, read as the reverse complement.
GTATCTGTGTTTTTCTAAAACTTCTCAGAGATGCCAGGGCTGAGAACCGCCATTATATACAATTTATGGCAGTGTTTTTCAAAATGGGAGAGCAAGACTGCTGGCATTAGGAATTCAGGAGTACTTATTAAAAATGCAAATCCTAGGTCCCCTCCCATGCTTCTATATAGGATCTCTGGGAGTGTGGCTCAGAAACTACAGTTTAACTGGCTTCTCAAGAGACAGTTACGGGGCTTCCCTGGTGGCGCAGTGGTTGAGAATCTGCCTGCCAATGCAGGGGACACGGGTTCGAGCCCTGGTCTGGGAAGATCCCACATGCCGCGGAGCAACTAGCCCCGTGAGCCACAACTACTGAGCCTGCGCGTCTGGAGCCTGTGCTCCGCAACGGGAGAGGCCGCGACAGTGAGAGGCCCGCGCACCGCGATGAAGAGTGGCCCCCGCTCGCCGCAGCTAGAGAAAGCCCTAGTACAGAAACGAAGACCCAACACAGCCATAAATAAATAAACCCAAAGTTTAAAAAGAAAAAGAGACAGTTATGTACCATAAATTTTGACAACTAATAGTATGTGGTATTTACCTGCATTCATATTACAGAGGTATTTTAATAATAAAAGCTATACCATTAATCTTCCAAATGTATAACTATATATTGAGGACATACCATTTTAGCATCTAATAATTCTCTGTTCCTTTTTGTTTACTTTTTAAAAGTATAATACTCCATTTCCAATCATTCCCAAATCAATTACTGTTGTGTGAAAGAGAGAACACAAATCCTTGAATCAGTAGGAACTGGTACTCCATAATGGTGTTCCAAATAATTTTGCATGTCAGAACTGTACTATGCCCATTCATAATAAATCTAGGCCACGGCAAGGTTACAGGAGCTGTTTCCAAATAACGCTTCCACAGAAAACGTGTCAGATTTGTTTTTCTGTGTCAGAACAAAGAGCACAATGGGAATGGATTTTTACTCCTCTGATGATTCAAAATATTTGTTGTTTAATGCTAATGGGCTTTGAGTCTCCCCAGGAATTGGCTTCCCATGTGTCTACTGGTTAGGGCTGTCATGTACAGTGATGCAGGATGTGCACTGCACAACTCCAGGGGACACCATGCATACATACTATGGTCTATGACGTGCAACATGGTGACAACTCTCAGAGGCAGTAATTAAATCCCAAAGAAATTTTTAAATTCTAAATTAAGTCTCATTTTACTATTTTCTATGGCATCACATTGGGAAATATGTCCTTTACTTGAAATGGTACATGTACATTTAGACTAAAATAGCTCGAAAGTACATTGGTAAATAAAAGTAAGACATGTACTCACCAAAGATAAGATCATTGATAATTTGGTTTAAAAAATTATAAAAAACTGTTGCAGCTAGTCAAAAAAATTTCATACAATTTTTCAAAAATATTAAATTTTAAAGTAAAGTTTTAATTTTTACTTAATTTGGCTTTAATTTAAAATATAAAGGTTTAAGATTGTTTATTTTAATCTTGACTGCTTATGTAAACAATAAACTGCTTTTTTAATTCATTCGCAAAGCAATAGTGTTTGTTATCACAAAACCTGAGGCCCCACTTAGAGAATGTGTTTTTCTATTACAGACATATAATGATTAAGTAAATGTTTTTATCAGAGATTCAAATATTAACATTTTCACTTTACATTTACATTAGAAGCAAGAAGATAGTATATCTCAAAATTTCAAGAAATTTGACATAATTATTACCATTTAGAGATACCTAGTTTTAAAAAATTCTTATTCTTAAAAAAAAAATCAGGCATATCTCTTTTACTCTTGATGTTTACTTTCTTAATCTTCTAAATCCAAGTATTATAAAAGAGTCTAAACCTGAAATATTCATACCTGGAAGAGAGTATTATACTTGAACTTTTGTGAGTTTATAGTAATTATGTTTTCTTAACCATATATTTTAATGATATTTTACTTTACTCAATTAGCATGGGATTATGCAAAACAGACTTTGCAGTATTTACTGAACATAGTAACCAAAAGTGGGTCAAATATTTCAGATAATAAAAGGCATAATTTACAAGCCCATAAACCTATTTTATGAAGTACTATCAGTTTAATTTCAGAGTGCTGTAGTGAAGACAAATATATTCATGTTCTTAAACCTGAAAATATATTGAATATTGATAGTTAAAATCAACATTTGCTTATTTGGGAACTGAGAACCCATGAGACCTCCCTAACACTAATCTTGCCCTCCCCAGCTACCTGCTTCATCGTTAATTTATAGCATTATCAACAGTTCTGCGAGGAGGGAGAGAAACACCATGTACTGGACCTACTATGTGCCACACAGTGTGTGAGGCAGGTACTTTTAGGAAATCAGGAGGGAAGGAAAAGGGGCAAAACATAAATGAGACAATTTTATTACCACTTGGCAATTCTAATAAGCTTAATAAGGAAATACATGATATTATTGATTAAAAGTATGTTTAAGGATTTTTCTCTATATTTCATACATCCATTCATTCTCCCCCAATAGTATGACTGCTTGATTATTGGAGATATTTTAATGAATAAATAATTTCAAATGCAAGCAAACAGTGGAACCTACCCTGCATGGAAAACTGTCTACCAGACTGTGCCTATTCTAATGAAGGAAAAAGCTTCCTTGGTAGATGTGAAATAACATATGGTCTCTCTAGCGTTAACATTACTGATACAGTGATACACAGACAACCCCATATCAACCTTCTCAGTGAATTCCAGGGATTAATTTTTGACCCAGAGTAGAGTAAGAAATGGAAGCCAGCTAAGAACATCCCAAATCAGTGGTATATTAGAGAGTAGGTAGAAGTGATAAGTTTGCAAGTTCACAGTTATAGAGGAGTAAAAAGGTAAAGCTCTTTTAGTTATTTCATACGGAAAATAGTTGCTGTTCCCTAACTGTATGTGCATCTAAAGAAGCTCAGTTTTTTGGTTTTCTGGTTTTTGTTTTGTCCTCAGAGTGCATGTATACCCCAGCTCATTCACATTACCTAGCACTCAATAAATATTTTCTGAATGAATGAACTAGTGAGTATTTCTAATTCTCACTTGTGATTGAAGACACTTTGCCAGTGAGCTAGAGGCATCCTGAAGCAACCGGGGGCCAGATGTGCAAGAAAGGCCATAATCTCCTCATCTGTGAAGTGCCTCCCTTACTTCGTGGGTTGCTGTAAACATTATTTGAGACCATAAAGCTCTTTCAGAGAGAGTACCGGGCATCAAATAAGCCCTTAATGGTTGCAAGTATCAATTATGTTGTTACCAGTGCTACAATGGCTGATGCTTCATGTGAAGCCAAAGTGTTTTGGAAGCTCTGAATTTTATGACTAAAAGAATTTTCACTAGTTCTGTGAAAAATGCCATTGGTATTTTGATAGGCATTTCATTGAATCTGTTGATAGCCTTGGGTAGTATGGTCATTTTAACAATATTAATTCTTCCATTCCAAGAACGCGGTATATCATTCCTTCTGTTTGTGTCATCTTCAATTTCTTTCATCAGTGTCTTGTAGTTTTCTGAGTACAGGTCTTTTACCTCCTTAGGTAGGTTTATTCTTAGGTATTTTATTCTTTTTGATGCGATGGTAAATGAGACTGTTTCCTTAATTTCTCTGCCTGATATTTTGTTGTTAGCATATAGAAATGCAACAGATTTCTGTATATTAATTTTGTATCCTGCAACTTTACTGAATTCATTGATGAGCTCTAGTAGTTTTCTGATGGCCTCTTACAGTTTTACTTCTTCCTTTCCAATTTGGATTCCTTTTATTTCTTTTTCTCCTCTGATTGCTGTGGCTAGAACTTCCAAAACTATGTTGAATAAAAGTGGTGAGAGTGGACATCCTTGTCTTATTCCTGATCTTAGAGGAAATGCTTTCAGCTTCTTGTCACTGAGTATGATGTTAGCTGTGGAACATTTTGGATGAGCCTGGAGGCTGTCATCAGTACTTACAGGAGAGACTTGCACCTCTGGACAATGGGCATCCACCTACAGAGAATAATTTCAGAGACTTCAGTGACAGACTGGCTCAAATATCTCTGCCATTCTTCTCTCATTTTGGAAATGTGTTCATTAGAACCAAAAATCATTGTTCCTTTAGCCTAAAACTTTATTCCTTTAAAATATAAAAGTGTGGCTAAAGTCTTACATACTGGCTTCTTACTTACTCCTTACTTCTCTTCACTGCCAGCCAATCACTTTTCAAGTTCTGACAATGTCACCTTCAACTATTTATTGAATAGTGCTTCTCAGATTTTAATGTGCATAGAAATCAACTGAGGATTTTGTTAAAATTCAGATTTCGGTAAGACTTAGGGTCAGACATATTTCATAAACTAAATGCAACTTAGTATAGCATCCAGATTAAAAAAAAAAACAAAAACATTATTACCAGCACTCCAGAAATCAGCTATAGTGGGCTGAATGGTGATCCCAAAGCTATCAAGTCCTAATCCTGGAAACCTGTGAATGTTACCATATATTGTAAAATTTCTGTAGATATAATTATAGTAGATCCTTGAAATGAAACACAATTGTCCTGAATTAAGCAAGCAGCCTCTAAATGCCATCACAAGTGTTATAAGAGAGAGACGGAGGGATTAGACACACACAAAGAAGGCCATGTGAAGACAGAGGCAGAGATTGGAGTGAGGTAGCCACAAGCCAAGGAATTTAGTCACAAGAAGTTTAAAGAGGCAAGGAACAGATTCTCCCCCTAGAGCCTCCAGAGGAAGTGAAGACCTGCCGACACCTTTATTTGGGACTTAACAGCCTCCAGAACTGAGATTGAATTAAACAACTGTTGCTTTCAGCCACCAATTCTATGGTAATTTTCATAGCCTCAAGAGGGAAATAAATATACCAGCTTTAATTCTTTTTTAAATGAAATATCTCCCATCCTTTGGTGCCATTAAGACTCATATACTTTTCTGAGAACACTTTTTAGGGAACCTGAACAAAATGAGTGAAAAGTCCCTGTCTGATATCTTCGTATTACTGAATGACATAACTTGCTCATTTTTTTTCCATTTTACTTTTCAATTTCAGATACGGTTACATATTTAGCATTGAGAAATTTCTGTATCTCAGTTACTGGCCCTATTTACTTAATTCTTAATTATTGTAGTTCTTAAATTGATTTAGCACTTTTACCCTCAGCCTGTGTATAATTAATGATAGGATTGATTTTTCTAAATAATCCCTGGTTGTAGCTAATAATTGAATAACCCTTTCTAATATAAAAGCAAAGTAAGTAGTCTAAATTTCTTGCTGCATTGTTTTGTATGCAACTTATAACAAATTACCACAAAGTTAGAAGCTTAAAACAACACAATTTATTATCTTACAGTTTATAGTTCGAAAGTCTGACATGAGTTTTATCAGGCTAAAATCAAAGTGGCAGCGGGGCTGAGTTCCTTTCTGCAGATTTATAGAGAGAATTAGTTTTCTTATCTAGCTTCTAGAGGTTGCCCACATTCCTTGGCCCATGGCCCCCTTCCTTTCTACTCAATGCAGCAGTGTTGCGTCTATCTGATGACCCTTCTTCAAGAGTCACAGCTCCCCCCTGATCACAGTGGGAAACGTTTTCCTCTTTTCAGGACCCTTGCGAATACATTGGGTTGACCCAGATGATCCAGGCTAACCTCTCTATTTCTAGGTTCTTAACCTTAATTACATATTCAAAGTCCCTTTGCCACGTAAAGCAACATATTTACAGGTTCCGGAGATTAGGACATGGATATCCTTGGGGTCCATGATCTAGCCTTTCTAATTCCACAACCTAATTTTGATGATGTAGGAGATTTTAATATTTCGTCTTACTTTTAGAAAATAAAAGAGCCTTTTTGATTTTTTAATCTTAACTATTTTCTAAAGTCACTCACTTTAAGTAAAATACTTATTTAAAACATTACTCATCCAGATATTTTATCTTTGTATAGTGCTGCTAAATACAATGCCAGGCTTTCAGCCATTTTGAGAATCATTATTGTTAGAGTAGTTTTTATACTGGAATTATTATTTTTCCTAAATTAGAGATATATAATAATTTTAGTAGTACTATTTAAAATATATTGTTTAGTTACTTGTTAGATGATCTTTCTTGAAGTGAAAGACAAGAATTATCCTATTTTTATAAATTAGCAAGCTGAGATGGAGATATTGATTTTACCAGTGCCTATCAAAAGGGAAAAAAGAGCTAAAATGAGAGGTCACAAATATTTTACCTATAATCCTTTTAGTGGTTCTTTAAATTCCATTGTAACCAAGTTATTGATTCATTGTGTTTTTCTAACACGTTAACTGAATGTGTTGCCTAAACATTAGAGAAAACTAGCAGACTCTGATCTGCCAATTTTTTTTTTAGGTATGTGGACATTTCTGCCCGTCTCAAGTCCACAAATTCATCAAAATGTATTCATATCCCTCTCTTCCAATGAGCCTACCCTGATTATCCCAGTCCGCAGTGATATGGTTCTTCCAAAGATTTAAACTGTTTCTTTGGTATATTGTTCATTTGGTACATGTGAGCTGCCTTGAATTATGCATTACTTTTTCTATGGATAAACATTTTCTTCCAAATGAATTGTGAACTACTTGGTGGCAAATGATATTCATTATGTTTCTTCATATTCCTCTTGTGCTTATCATACTGTTCTGCCCATTGTAGGTAATTATAGCACATTTGTTGGTTGGTCAGCAGTATCACATCCCCATCCTCATCATCATTATCAGCATCATCAGTAAGCATTTACTGAGAAAATGACAAGTCATTGTCTAGAACAGCAAAGAATGTCCTCAGAAATGCTTAACACATGTTTTTCTTGCATCATACACAGGAAAGGAAATACTGTCTTGTACTGGTGAATTCATGGGCCAGTTATGAGCACAAAAAGGCTGTGTGATCTAACGAACATTTTAAGGGATTAAAAAAAAATCAGGAGATCTGCCTCCTGCTCCTTCAGGCCTTCACTAGCAGACTAACTCTAGGCAAGCTAAGTTATCTTGGCCATTGTGCTGTTTCCTCATCCTGCAAAATTGCCCCTGTAGCAATTTCTTTCCTATATATACCACTAGGCTATACTGTGGGTATATTTAAAAAATAGAAGATTATTTATTTTAAAAAGGTATATTTCTCATAAAAACCAAATTCTCTTTCATTGTCATCTTAAAATCACATTCGCAAATGGGAATTCCCAAGGGGATAAACGGTTTTTAAAAGACATTCTCTGTGGAATTCCCATTTTAAAAATCCCCTGAATGTGTTTCAAGGTAATAAAAGCCCCTCCTCTGCTCTGTGGCTCCACACTAGAGCAGTTTACTTGCTTCCTTGCTTCTGAGAGCTTGAAGTTTCTGGAAACGTCCAAGAAATGATCAAGGTCCCAGCAAGGAAAACCCCAGCCCATGCTGAAGCCTAATTTATCTGAAGTGTTATTGTTGTACCCACTCTACAGATTGTACTCATTCTACAGATGACGACACTGCCTTACAGGATTGTTGTGAGTTGCAAACGAGTAAATTTTTGTGAAAACCATTATGCAAAGATATTGTTTTTAGGTGCTTAACTCAGGAAAATTGAAAAAGTTCATCTATTAATCTATCTGCTTTGCTGATGTTAATAACTTCATGTTTATTAAAAATTCACAAATCTGACATTTCAGATTTGAGTGATCCACATTCAAATTCATGTTTCTCATAATCAAAATATGTGATTTGAACTAGATGCTGTATGTTATGCTTTAATCTTCATTAATTAATCTTCATTAATAAATAGCATCAACTATTTCTATGGCTATGACTATAAAAAATGTTTACATGTTTGATAGCCTTAAAGTGCCTAAACAAATCATACAGACAGAAAGGACTTGGAAGACTTGATATTTTAAAAAGATGTAAATATAAGTAGACAAGTTGGTATTTTGTTTTAAAAGTAGATGCTATTGGGTTATTTTGGCATAATTATCATGGTTAAAAACAAAAGTATTTTAAATGGGCAGATAACAAAGATAAACACACATTTATTATTTTTTTAATCTTGAGATCACAATGTTGTATTTGCACATTACCCTTAAACCACATCCTGCATGTTTTGAATTTCAGAGAGTTTAGGATTAAGAGCAGTTCTTTTTATCTTATGCTTATTCTCAGAGTTTGTTTTGATTTTTTTCCCCTAGCATGATACATAAGAGTTTTAAGTTCTTTAAAGATCCTCTGGACTTATGAGCAAAGGAAGAAGAGGATCAAGATGATCTGATTTTTATTTAATATTTATTAAGCATACAAGTTATTCCAGAATTTTTGGAAAACACCAAACTAAAATAGCCTCCAAAAAAATGTTTACCTCTTAGATTTTTAGATTCAGATGTCTAATCATTCCTGCCACTTTCCTTTTACATATGAAGAAAATAAGTCACAGAATGCTTAAGTTGCTTATCTCTGGTCATATAGCTGGTTAAAGGCAGAAATTAGAAGAGCCCCTGATGCTTTCCCTCCTACCCAGTCTAGATTCTTTCCACTATCCCAAACTGCCACTCATGACAGCTAAATGTTTCCAAGAAGGATAAATATGTCATTATACATTAGAATGGAGGAAGATTGACGGCAAAGATGGTGTCCTGTTCATCCATGTGCCTAGCACACAATAACAATAAACACTTTATAAACATACACTGAATAGTGGAGCTGCTGACCAGTGCTCATTTTGCTCTATCACATAGCAGTGGAATCAGTGCATCGTCTTTGGCTGAGGTAGGCATCTTAATTGAAGCCTAGCTGTTCAATTAGCCTCGATTTTGTGGTCTCATTGACAATAAAGGTCACAAACTCTTCCTCTCTAGAAGGAAATAACCTCTAGAGCACTGGTCTTGATGATCTTAATGCTCAAAGTGACCATACAAACGTCCCTGTGCAAATAACATTTTACAACGCCCCCAAGTTGATGTTCCAACGCAGTCCCTGACTGTATTGTTCTGCTGCCCAGATGAGCAGACAAATCCACACAGGCTCAGAAATTCCTATTATAATGTACTCCTTAAACAAGATTTTTAGAAACCAAGAAAGTAATTAAAATATTACAAAATTATGCTTGGTAACATAAGGTGCATCTAAGGTAGTATTACAGTTATATTTCAATCTGAATCCAAAAAATTACATTTGATCCCCAGACAACTAAAACTTGTGTGACAACAAACTTCCCCAATAGAATGCTAAGATAATAATCCAGGCAAATGGGTACCCTCTTTTAAAATGAGACTTTCATCCCAAATCCCATGATGAGCGAAACTAAACCACACGAAGGATGCCTTTCTGTCTGTACTAGATTTTGTCCGAAGTGACCCAAAACACTTGAAATAGACTAAGAGGAACTTCTTGTCTCCTTTCCACCCAAGCCATCTTTTGTAATTCTTTATTTACCAGGCTAATGAGAAAATCTTGGCAAGAAAACAAACCAGAAGAAGCTCTTGGCTTCTAATTCTAGCTCTGTCACATACAGCTATAACTTGGGGAAATTACTTCTCTCAAGTCACAGTTTTCTAATCAGTAAAGTGGAGGTGATAAGTGTGCTTGTTTAGTGAGTTCATTGTGAGTACTAGATGAAATAATGCATGTGAAGTGTTTAGCATAGTGCATGGCCCAGTCTACACAGTGCATGACCCAGTTTGATCGTTTAATAAATATTAGATTTTAATAACAATAGCCGAAGCTTGGATGTGAGCCTAAATGGGACGTGGGAAGAGGATGCCTTTCAGCCACCTATAATCTTAGACTCAGGGTCACCTCGGGCACCTCAATAACAGTTGCCCTTTCACGTGATTCAGCCTAAGTCCTTAGGCTATGACACCAGGTATTGCCAACAGAACTTCTGAGTAATCATGAATGTTCACTAGCCTTAAGTTTTCATTTCCTTCAGACTCTTTGCAGGAGTGGGTAGTGGATAGGGTTTGAGGGTCTGGGGTATTCTTGCTAAATCCAATCTTACTATCATTTCTTCAACAGTAATGTAAGTTAAATGCCAATTTACTGCCTAAAACATGACTAAATAGAATTTGTGGCTGTTGTGTTCATACTGGTTGCAGCGGCCTTCTAGTCCTGAAGGTTGGGACAAAGTCTTATACACCTCAGTTGTCTTTTCTGTTCCATCCTCAATTCTTATCACAGCACCGTCTGCTCCAGCCCATACTTTCTTCTCCAGGAGACCTTTTAAATTCTCCAGCGACGTCTTTAAATTAAAACTCATGGTACTCTGTTACATGAAACTACTCAGTGACTTCCTATTGCATTTTTTTCCCATCTTTATTGGAGTATAATTGCTTTACAGTGGTGTGTTAGTTTCTGCTGTATAACAAAGTGAATCAGCTATATGTATGCATATATCCCCATATCCCCTCCCTCTTGAGCCTCCCTCCCACCCTCTCTATCCCACCGCTCTAGGTCGTCACAAAGCACCGAGTTCATCTCCCTGTGCTATGCAGCTGCTTCCCACTAGCTATCTATTTTACATTTGGTATTGTCTATATGTCAGTGCTACTCTCTCACTTCGTCCCAGCCTCCCCAGTGAGGTGGATGGACCTAGAGTCTGTCATACAGAGTGAAGTAAGTCAGAATGAGCAAAAGAAATACCATATGCTAACGCATATATGTGGAATCTAGAAAAATGGTACTGATGAACCTAGTGGCAGGGCAGGAATAAAGACGCAGACCTATCGCATTTAAATCAAATTGAAAACCATTCTTAGAGCCCACTTAGCCTACAAAATTTGGGTCCTACTTAATCCTAAAATTTATCTCATGTCATCCCTTCCCCACTTCTCTGTTCTCACAGTAATCCAGACACAATGACCTTCTTTCTATTTTTTTGAACAAGCCAGGCGATTTCCTGTAAGAGGACCATTGCATTTGCTATTCCTTCTGCCTGGTATATTATTACCTAGCATCTTCCCATGGCTTTTTTATTATTCAAGTTTCAGTTAAAACATTTCCTTCTCAGAGAGGCCTGATTCAACCTCACTATCTAAAGTAGCTAGGTCCTTTCCAATTAATATCAACTTCATTGTTCTCACAGCACAGTATCTATACCTACAATTATTTGTTTACATATTTATGATTCTTCTTTCTCTACTGAAAAGCATTGTAGTGAGAGCAGGGACCTTATCTTATTCACCATTTATTATCAGTGTTTAGAACAGTGATTTGCTTATGGAGTCTCAATAAATATTCATTAAACATGAGAATGAATGAATGAATGACCTGAAATCTTTCTTTGGTAGTAGTCTCATCTCCACTGACTCCCCGTCGCATACCTCTGAAATGTATTCAGCATTGAGTAATATTGCTTAGGACTTTGCTACTTTTATATCAGTTAGCTTTTACCTAATCCCTTTAACTCTCTGCATCAGGGGTCCCCAACCCCCTGGCCTGTTAGGAACCGGGCCGCACAGCAGGAGGTGAGCAGTGGGTGAGTGAGCAAAGCTTCATCTGCCGCCCCCCCCCCATCGCTCGCTTGCTTTACCGCCTGGACCATGCCCCCCATCACTCGCATTACTGCCCGAACCATTGCTCGTGTTACCGCCTGAACCACCCTGCCTCCCACCATCCGTGGAAAAATTGTCTTCCACAAAACCGGTCCCTGGTGCCAAAAAGGTTGGGGACCGCTGGTCCACATGGTCACCCTGCATTTCACATTCCAGGTAATGCTGCACAGGCTTCCTTTGTTCATTTGCTTACTGATTGCTGGGTGGGGCACCATCACCTCCCTGGGGGCTGAGGACGGAGAGGTGGACACTTACTAAGCCCTTGGATAAGCCCTTGTTTCCTCCAGAAGGTACTCACTTCCAGGCAATGTTGATTGACAATATCCTTTAGACCATGCACAATCTTGTATAGAAGGCAAAGTATGGCAGTGTGAGTTTTTACAATCCCACCATGTTCCTAATTTATACAGAGGGTTGAGGACATCTTACTAGAGAATGTGCTCATTGTCATAGCAACAATTTACAACTAATTTTGAGACATTCTTCCATGCTTTCTGGGATGTAGTGTGGTGTTGGAGAGAGCAAAGACTTGAGTTTGGAAACCTTCATTCAGAGTTCCAACTCGGCCATTTACTAGCTCTGAGTCCTTGGGCAAAATATAATATTTTTCTTATGTGATTAAAAAAATGAAAATAGAAATGCCTAACTTACTTAGTAGAAATGCAAGTAAAGCCCCTGTCACATAGAGGACTATCAATAAATTGTGACTCTTATACTTCTCACCACCAAGTGTGCATATGACCCATGCCCATTTTGAGGTTAACGTTTGGAAAGTGGGTAGAAGAAAGATATTTTTCTTCTCTCTTTTGTTTAGTTATGCATTTAATCAATAAACATTATCGTATGTCTTCTCTGTGCTGGGTGTGAGGCTTGACTGTGGAGGAACAAAGGTACATGATGGTAACATCCCTGTTCACAAGCAGCTTACAGTCTAACAGGGGGACAGTCAAGAGACCAATAAGATACAGTATGATAGTTGAGAGGAGAGCTAAGAAATGGGTTCTGTGGGGATACTGCATAGGGGCAGGGGCGTGGGTCCACAAAATCCTTCAAGAAAATGAGTTCTAAGAATAAGAGAAAATGCCCAGATGGTAAAGGAGAAGAAGTTCCTTCCAGATTTCCATATCAAGAAGTTGCCTGTCTTCTTCATTAGACTGTGAACTCCATGAGGTCAGGTTCTTATTTTGTTCAGTATTGTATCTCCAGCACCTAGGACAGCGCCCGGTGCACACTGGTCTTTCAATAAGTATATTTGAATGAACCCCTCCAAAGCAAAGTATGATTAACTCTGTTCAGAAGCCTATATTAAAAGATATAGATGAGTTTTTTAACTTCAAATTGTATGGAGATAATGAAAAAAATTTTTGAGGTTGACAGAATCCAGTCTATAATGAGAATGATAAATAATTTACTACACATTCATATTCAATGAATTATAAAACCTCACTATATAATGAGTTCAGGTATCAATTTATAGTTTCTCCTCACTAAGGAAGTGGTTTTAACCCACAACTAGTCTTGTTAATTGAAGAGACTATGTTCTGGCTTTGTCATATCTTCACTGTCAGGATGCAGTTATCCCACTGGGATGACCACGTTCTGTCAGCCTCTCTTATTTCTGATTTCTCAGTCTTCGATCATGCCTGAAGCCCTTTGATCCAAACCAATAACACCATGCAAAATTCTAAGTGCCCATCAGCTTGCTAAAAAGAATCTATATGTGATGTCATAGTCATTTTTCTCTTATTCCCAGATTGTCTCTTATTCTCCTAAGCAATTGTATTATCCCTGCAAAATGAATGTTCCATCAATGTTAATGGTGGAAAGGAAGTAAAAATCCCTTTGTTCATAAGAATCACTTTGTTTTTGGAATCTGAATTGAAAATGAAACCTCCCTTCCTGCCTGCCACCCCACGAGCATAGCAGAGGCTTCCAGCATTATCACTAACTATTCCACATACATTGGTTTTGTTTCTTCATAGCCTCTTCCATTCTTCTCTCCACCATACTCTCTACCTAGGGAGGCTGCTTCTATGGGGTACACGCATGGTATCAGGGATCTGGACCCAGTTAGATTTGGCCAATATGAGGCTCCAGCAGGAAGGTATTTATTCCCTTGATCCTCCTTCTGTGAAATTACCTACAGCTATCTATGTCCTTTGACATCCGTTATCTGCTCTTCTCCAGCATGCTCTCAGCCTGTGCATCTCTCCTTCCCTCTTGGGTTCTGATAAACTCTCCCACTTGGGGATGAGGGAGAGGCCTGTGGTAGGGATAGTGTCAGTTTCAGTACTAGTATCCCTGGCTTCATGCAGTATCCCTTGTGATGACCCTATATGCCATCCATTAATCCCTGCGTACATACACAAATGTTGCCATTGTTTTCTGTTGGAATTCTGACTGACACACTAACCATATAAGCCTGGGCCCTAGCGCCTCCTCTTGCTTTAGTTTTCTTATCTGTAAAATAAGATTAATAATGTTACCTACATTATGGGACTTGTGTTAGGATTAAATGAGGGAAATTTTGGCACTTAGTAAACACTCTTTAAAAGTTAGCTCTTAGCACTAGTATTATTTTGTTACGTGGTGACACTTTCTGTGAAGCATGATTAAATAAATAGCACGCTGGCAGTTTATCTTGTTGGACTTTGTTTAATCACCTCAAATCCAAAACCATGTTGGTTATACACCTTCTTTGAACCAAGGGCCAGGGGAGATATTAAGCATACAAAGTTAGATAAAAATATAGTCTCCAGTCTCCAAGGACCTTGAACACTACAATATAAAATAGTAAGTGCAAAAAGAAAAATATTTTTAAAACTGTTATGGGAGCTCAGGTAACAAGCAGAGGAAATTCCCAATATGCTTCTATTTTCAGAGGGAAAGATCATTGAATGTGAGGGGGAAAAAAGGGTATTGTTGAAAGTTTGAGGAGAGAAAACTCTCATAAAAAAATGAGAGTGTGGGAGAGAGGAAGAGCTTATCATAGACAATTATTATGCAAGTGTTATAGGTCCAAAGGAGTTTATGGTCATTAATATTTGTGAGAAGAGTCATTATAGTTTTCTTTTTTTCTTGCCAAACTCAGTCATAGCTATGCAAAAATAATAAAAGGAAAGTTGGGTCGAAACCGTACTGGAATTTTTTCAATGAGTGTAACAGGATATGTGCAAGGAATTTGAAGAGATATGCAAGTGAACAATTATGATGCTCTACCATGGAATCTTAGCTGTATAAAGCGGAAAGCGAGTATATAAAGAGGGTAGTAAACATTGACACATGGTAGGTTAATGAATCAGCAGTTCCAAAGATCTGAAAGGGCTTCCAGATTATGTGAGGTAGAAAAAGAGGAGGTGGAGGTTCAGAGAGTGGTATGTTTGGAGAAAAGATTTTGGAATCGTGTAGTTAAAGAAGAGTAGACATTCATTATAGAAAATTTAGAAAATATCATGCTATAGAAACACATATACACTATACGCATACACATTTGTGTGTAAGGGTGTGTTTCTGAAGTCATTACTTTCCATTATCCATCTATCACTGTACCAATGATATAAGATTTAATTATTGTAACTTCATATCTAATAATGCAAGTTCTGCTGTTTATTCTTCCTTTTCAAAATTATCTTAGATAATGTTAGCCATGATCTTCAAGGTAAAATTCTAAGGAATCAAAAGTACCCCATTGGTGTTTTGCTTAAAATTTTAATACATTTATTTTATAATAATATATTTCCTTCAGCAATGTAGCCTCTTTGTTTAGTTTTTATGTTATTTTAGAAAAGTTTTTCATAAAAAATGTTTGGAAGAATGTTATAATTTTTAAAAAGCATAATGCAAATAAAGATTGCATGAACAATAGCTAATAGTTTATTTCTAGTGTGAAACCAAGCTATTATTTTTTTGTATAGATATTTTGTACTGGTTTCAGTTAGCTGTCTCTGATTTTCTAAGTAAATTATCAGTCTATATACAAATATGATACTTTTTTCTCCTTTCCAGTATTTAGAGCTTATATATACTTTTAATATTATTTTCATTCATTAAAATTTCCAGAACGTTTTGGATACTAACAGTGAGATCAGACGTTCATAAGTTCTTAACCTCGCTGGTAATGCAAAGAAAAACCTTTTTAAATATGGACATTTTTGTAAGCTGGGAGAGAAAAAAAATTAATCAAGTCAATGATTCCCTTCAGAAATCAAATCTCCAACTGTCGAAAAATGAGCAAAACTCTTAGGTTCTTTATGGTAAATACTTATAGATTGCCAAAAATAGCCACCATTCTTCACTGTGTCTTTTATCCATGCCCCTTTGCAATGACACTTGGCAAGTGCTCCCATCAAGAAGAGAAGTCACTCTGCCTGCCTCTTGAATCTCAGCTGGCTTGTGACCTGCTTTGTGCAACAGGATGTGGAAGGAAAAGTCTGCTGGTTCTGAGAATAAGCCTCCAACAGGGAGGACAAAAGCTGTCTTTCACATAACCCTGAGAAGTGTGTGAATAGTGAAAAGATATGTCTAATTGCAAATGAATAAGAAGATATAGAATTTTGAAATAATTATCAGCATAAAAAATTCGTAACATAACTTGTATCAGAGAAATTTATAATGACAGACCTTTTGAAATGTTAGAAAACAATTGTTTGTCCAAACTTAGACTCCATTTGCAAAATAATTTCTCTTCCAAAACAAAACAATTCCCCAAAACTAATGATTCATAAAGGCATTCCAGAGTCTTAAAATTCTAGGAGATAAAATTATTTCTTCATTTGTCTTTATCAGGGGGCATGCTGACAGTCTCAGGGGGGAGTCACCAGTACTTAGCTTGTCTGACAGCTTTCATACCCTGAAATGGATGTTTCAGTTTTTGTGCAGCAACATACTGCTTAGTGCGCCTTTTGTTTAACTGACTTTGGCTTCACGGTTGAAAAAGTCCCATTTCGATGTATCAGGTTTATGCCTCCTCATTAGTGTTTGGCAAGAAAAATCAGGCAACACATGTACTCAACTCATAACAAGTTTATGAATTTGTATTTTAATCCACTTCTGGGAAAAGACAAGCAGCCAGAGATCCAAATGATATATTAATGCTCTAAATTGTACTTTAATTCATCTTTTCCCAACACATGAGAAGTAATGAGGACCTAACTAAGCATTCCATAAGTCTTTTGATTCACACTTGAGGTCACAGACCATCTCAGTAAAATCTCAGGTTCCACATGCTCCTTGGTGTCTGACCCCCCACTTCAATATCAGGAATGCCTGTATCTTGATATTGATCAATAGCTTGTTCTTGTGCTTTTCATTGTTGTTTTTGTTACTTAAAAAAAATTTGTGTCTTTTGCTTAGGTTGCAAATAAATGTAGACCATTATTCATTGTTTCAAATGAGTATCATTTGATTTACTGAAATACTTGTGTTGGTTGTAACTTTAATTATTTTAGAAAAGATTAAAGGTTCTTATCTAAGGACAATGAGCATTTTGCAAGTTTTCCTTTTGTAAACATAACATCATCATTTAAAAGAGCCCTTCGATATATAAAGTATAGAGTTTTCATGTGTCTTTTGGGAAATTAACTGTGATTAAAAAGTTATTAGAATGAATAAGACCATATATTGTATGATTCCATTTATATGAAAAAAAAATCCAGAAAAGGAAAGTCTAGAGAGATACAAAGTAGATTAGTGATTGCCTGGGACTGGGGGTGGGAACAGGGATAACTGCAAATGGGCACAAGGGATCTCTTTGGGGTGATGAAAATATTCTAAAGCTACATTGTGTTGCACAGCTCTAGAAATTTACTAAAAGTCATTGAATTATACACTTAAAACTTTAGGATGAATTTTATGTTACGTAAACTATACCTCAATAAAGCTATTATATTTTTTAAAAGAAAAAGAAAGGTTAGTAGAGAAGTTTAAAACAATTATTTATAACGTTTTCTAATTCCTATTGAAACGACAGAGATATCCAAATAAGAAAGCTTTCAATTACTAAAATATGTCACATTCAAGCAGAAATAAACCTGATTCTTCAAAGGGGCTCCGTTAACCTATTATATCCATTCTGGATGCCAGAATCATGATTTTACTGTCAATTAAGCCCATCTTGTATAATACCTGGAAAGACTGTTTAAATTTTAACTTCAAAATACATCCAAAGTTTTAACTGAGGATGACTAAATTTAACAAATGAATTGAACCATGTACTGCAACCTAAACATAATACAATACTTAGGTAATGGAATTCTGATGTGATCGTTCCATTTCCTTATCCCAAAGGAATTGACAAAACTCTTAACACAGTACAACTACAATAGTGACAATATAGTAAAAATTTTTTTAAGCAATAGGTAATATTTACCGAGGTTTTATCATGTACTAGGCATTGTTATGTGCTTAGCAAAAATAGTCTTATTTAATTCACACAGCAACCCTAAGAGGCAGGTGTTACGACCATTTTGTAATAGAGGAAACTGAATCTTAAAAAGGATAACTAACTTACCAATGTCACAAAGTAAGTAGGTGGCAGGGTCAGCATTTGGATCCAGGTCTGTGTGTCCACTGCATGGTGGTTAGGAGCATGGGCTTCATGGGAAGTAGGTGTGTGAGTGTGTGTGCCCCACTCTCTAGCTGCATGTCCTTTGGGAGGTTCCTCAAACTCTCAATGCTTTGAGGTCCTACATTTATAAAATGAGGATAATAATGCTATCTAGCCATTATATATATATTTTAGAGAATTAAATAAGATGATAAGTATAAAGCTAATATTTTGCTCAAAACATAGTGGATTCTTAATAGATGATAGATAGTAGTATTAATGGTAGGAGTAATTAATATTCACATTGGAGGAAAATACACATTTTATAAATGAACACATTAAATTAATTAATCAAGAGCATTAGTTAACTTCATTCTAATTCTCTAACTACCTCTCACCTCTTCTATCTCACTGTTTTTCTACTACCCTACACTGTGCTTTTTTAAAAAATTAATTAATTTATTTATTTATTTATTTTTGGCTGTGTTGGGTCTTCGTTGCTGTGTGCAGTCTTTCTCTAGTTGCAGCGAGCGGGGAGCTACTCTTCGCTGCAGTGCGCGGGCTTCTCATTGCGGTGGCTCATTTTTGTTGCAGAGCACGGGCTCTAGGCACACAGGCTTCAGTAGTCGTGGCACGTGGACTCAGTAGTTATGAGTTGCGGGCTCTAGAGCGCAGGCTCAGAAGTTGTGGCACACGGGCTTAGTTGCTCTAAGCATGTGGGATCTTCCCGGACCGGGGCTCGAGCCCATATCCCCTGCATTGGCAGGCAGATTCTTAACCACTGTGCCACCAGGGAAGTCCCTACACTGTGCTTTTTTTTTTTTTTTTTTTTTTTTTTTTTGGCTGTGTTGGGTCTTCGTTTCTGTGCGAGGGCTTTCTCTAGTTGCGGCAAGCGGGGGCCGCTCTTCATCGCAGTGTGCGGGCCTGTCACTATCGTGACCTCTCTTGTTGCGGAGCATAGGCTCCAGACACGCAGGCTCAGTAGTTGTGGCTCACGGGCCCAGTTGCTCCGCGGCATGTGGGATCTTCCCAGACGAGGGCTCGAACCCGTGTCCCCTGCATTGGCAGGTGGATTCTCAACCACTGCACCACCAGGGAAGCCCCACTGTGCTTTTTTAATGATGCATTTCTAAAGTTAAATTTGTAATTTCCTGACTATCACCAATTAGTACTATACATCAACAGTTCTAATCAGATTTTTTAAATAATTTCATAAAGCATGTTGTTCATTAGGAAGATTTTTCATTTTAGCAATTTTTTTTTAAATTTTACTAAAAAGTTTTTTTAAAAATATACTTTTACACATATGTAACCATACTTGGAAAGATATGAATAAAGTAATTTTCATTTGATCTGTACACATTTTTGTGAAAACAGCTCCTTCTGATTATTTTCCTAGATCTAAAATTATATAAATTTTAGTTGAACATTTTGTTTTTATTGAAAATAAAAGGAATCATTGATACAATGATCACCAGAATTCCTGTTGGGAAAGAAACAGTATTTGCATGTTGTTTACAAATTGGGTCAATAGGGCAGAAGGTAAGGCTTTGACAGCACCTAAATGTGAATTTAGCAGTTTCATGCAAGACAAAAGGAAGAGATTATTCTGTTACTCTGTAGAGTGGAAAGACAAACAGGTAGAAGGGAGAGGTTGCAAGAAGACTTAACCACAATGTTATATCAGCTTCAGGTGTACCACATAGTAATTCCATTTTTTTTTTTTTAACATTTATTTATTTATTTATGGCTGTGTTGGGTCTTCATTTCTGTGCGAGGGCTTTCTCCAGTTGTGGCAAGTGGGGGCCACTCTTCATCGCGGTGCGCGGGCCTCTCATTATCGCGGCCTCTCCCGTTGCAGAGCACAGGCTGCAGACGCGCAGGCTCAGCAATTGTGGCTCACGGGCCCAGTTGCTCCGCGGCACGTGGGATCCTCCCAGACCAGGGCTCGAACCCGTGACCCCTGCATTGGCAGGCAGACTCTCAACCACTGCGCCACCAGGGAAGCCAGTAATTCCATATTTTTATAGATTATACTCCATACAAAGTCATAACAAAACATTGACTATGTTCCCTGTGCTGTATATTACATCCTTGTAATTTATTTATTTTATACCTAGTGGTTTATACTTCTTAATCCCCTTCATCTATTTTGCCCCTCCCCCACCCCACTCCCCTCTGGTAACCACTAGTTTATTCTCTGTATCTGTGAGTCTGTTTCTGGTTTTTGTTATATTTGTTTTATTTTTTAGATTTCACATGTAAGTGAAAATATACAGAATCAGTCAGCTATACTTCAATAAAAAAGAAAAAGAAAAAAGAAAGAGGAGGCTTAACTAACTAAATGCTTAGGTCCAAGCAGGATTTTGGCCTCTTGTTTATTTTGGTGTGTTTTGTTTTGTTTTGGGGGGGTGTTCAGTTTGGTTTGATGTAGAGACTTTCTGAATTTTGCAGGAACCTACTTAAGGCCATAGGACTTATGAATATAGAGAGGCATTAAGAGTTTGAACAACCCACCCAAAGACACATAGCGAACATGGCGGGAATCACACTTATACCCAGTTTGGCCTTACTTGAAGTTATCTAGCTTCAGAAAACCCCAAAATCTCAGGATTCACAAAAATCACAGAGCAGGCACTTAACTCTCACAAGACTAGAGAAGTGAGATTTGAAATTTATTCAGATTTCCATGGACAGAGGGCTTTAACACACATGGGAAGGATATATATATATAATAATGTAAAATAGTGAAATTATGGTCAAATATATATCATTTTAGACAATCAGTCATTTTATCCACAAGAACATTAAAGACTAAAGATGTTTAGGTACTTGACTAAGTTAAAAACTGAACAGTCAAGCTTGTATTTTCTAATTCTTTACAATCTATATTTATTCTATAATATTTAAATATTTATTCTCTTGGATCTAGAACTTAATGAGAGAGATAAATTTACCACAGTGATGATGACTTATTCTACAGTTCTATCAATTTTTGCTTTAGATATTTTAAGGCTATCTTTTCAAAGGTTCATTCAAGTTTAGAATTATTATTTTTCTGTAAATGGAATCTTTCATCATTATCTGGTGACTGTCCATCTCCAGTAATGCTTTTTGCCTTAAAGTCCATTTTGCCTAATATTAATATGCCAATACCAGCTCTCTTTTGGATAGGAACTTTCTTATGTGTATTCTTTGATTATTTAATTTTCAACCTTATATTTTACTTCATATTTTTGTATTCACTCTAATAATCTTTGTCTTTTAACTTAAACATTTGGCCATTTACATTTATTGTAATTACTTAATTATTTTAATTTATTATTATTGTATTAATTTGCTAGAGCTGCCATTACAAAATACCATATACTGGGTAGCTTAAATAACAGAAATTTATTTTCTCATAGTTCTCAAGGCTAGAAGTCCAAAACAGATCAAAGTGTTGGCAGATTTGGTTTCTTCTGAGGCCTTTCTCCTGGCTTGCAGATGATCCTTCTCACTGTGTCTTCACATGGTCTTTTCTCCGTGCACACAACCCCCCAATGTCTCTCTATGTGTCCAAATTTCCTCTTCTTATAAAGTCAGATTGCATTAGGGCCTACCCTAATGGGCTCATTTTTACTTAATTAACTCTTTAAAGGTCCTTTGTCTAAAACATTCTGTGAGGTACTCAGAGTTAGGTTTCAACATATGGATTCTGAGGGAACACAATACAGCCCATAATACTATCATTACATTTGTGTATTTTACTTGTCCTGCCTCTTCCAAATTTTTCCTCTTCCTTCTTGCCTTCAGTTTCGTTGATTGATTGTTTTTTCCTCACTTTGTTTTATCCTCTAATAATTTAAAGATGATATACACTATCTCCTGTTGTGACCCAAATTTATACATACATATTTAGCAAATTCTAAAATTAATCAGTATAGCTGCCCTCATTCTAAAAAATTTAGACACTCCAACTTTAACTCTGACAACTTTCTCCAAACATACATTTGTATAAAAAATTTTAGGCATACTGTTATTTTTATTACAGAAGATACTGTTACTATTTAACACAGTCAACAATTTTTTATATTTACCTATATATTTATAATATTTGATTATATTCCTTATCTATTATATTTTTTCTTATTATTCTACTCTTTATCTCTAACTTGCCAGCTGGAGTCACATTCTTTTGCCTGAAGTACATCCTGCAGAATTTCTTTGAGCAAGAGGCTGTTGTTAGCCAAGTCTCTTATTTATTTATTTATTTATTTATTTATTTGGTCTAAAAAATCTATATATTGTTCACCATAAAAGTGTTTTCTCTAGATGTAACTCTGGAATGATTCTTCTTCTTTTCTCTGAACACAGTGGAGATATTTTTTCATCCTTTTTTTGTTTCTCAGCTTTATGTTGCTGCAATATGTCCTGTTAGTCTCTCTATCTGAAAGACTGGATTTTGTTTCCTGTCACCCCCACCTGACATAATCATGAAATCTTTGCTGAGATTCTCTAAGGCTGGGCAATACCTGGATGACTTTAGGGTTCTGCTTTCCTCTCTGGGCTCCTGCTTTCATTTATTTTTTGGACTCTGAGTATTCATCACTTTCTTGCCAGTGTCTCAATGCATGTTACAAGTTATTTTTTAGATTTTATCCAGATTTCGTATTTGTTTTCAGCAGGAAGGTCAGTTACAATATCTGGTATGCTATTCTGCTGGAAGAATAAGGCTGGTCCATCTCTCATTTACAGAGAGAAAGACAGAGAAACAGAGACAAAAGCAGAGACAGACAGAGACAGAGGAGCTTTCTTTTCTGTTAATAGAGTTCCATTTTGAAAGTAAAGGACTTATTTTGGATCTTTCTCCCCCTCTCTGTCCCTGCATGATTTGCCTTACATCCGGAGCAGCCTTGACTGAATAAAGATTACAAGCACCTTTCGTATTACATATGAAATATGTATAGCTCATGGCCTTGTTTAAGTAGGGACAGCAAAGTTAGTTATTGGTTTAGTTGTGTGAGAATCTCAAGAAGTCTAAGTTACTATCCATTTAAATTTTTTGCTGTATAAACTAAAAACTAGGTGACTAAAAGCATGGATAAATCTATATAAATTTAACTGGGAGTTACATGGGGGAAATGAGAAGGACTATGGATTGAGTTTATACACAATTGGGCACAGGAATAACAATGACTATTAGTTCATCCAGGCATATCTATGGGAAACATCACTAATCCAGCACAACCCTCCCTCCCCTTGAGCTAAGAAAGTGCCTCAGGATTCTTCTTAGCACAGTCTTCTCAGCACCCAATGCTGTTCCATAGTAAGCTGGAAGATGAAGCATCAGCAGAATAACAAATAATTGTAAATTGTGTCTCTGTTCCTCCATTTTTCCGTTGGCATATTGTTAGCAACCTGTTTTCATAGGTGTAGGAGGAAAAAGAATTATTTCAATTTTCTAACTTCACCCTTTTGGAAACTCTGCTATCTAAGGTGACCTGTGTTAGTACTCCCTATAATTGACTACACAAATACCCAACAAGTAACAATCCAGTAATTGCTCAAGAGGAGCAGGAAGGCTTGTTTACAGGTTCTTCCAAATATAGAACTTCTCCATGAAATTCTACATTTTGATCTAGATTTGGAAATGAATACATTATGAGCTTTTCCAATTATACTTAGGGTTTTTTCTTTTTCTTTTTTTCCTCCTAGAACTTGAGGTCAATTTCTATTGGCTTGAGCAGGAAAAGACTACAATTCTTCTGTTTGCATTACCTTGTTTCCACTTTAGGGCCTTTCTACCAGCTGTTCCCTTTGCCTGATAGGCTCCTATTCTAGATATTTACAAGGCTTACCTCTTCTTAGCCTTCAAGTCTTGGCTTGAAGACCTCCTCAAGGTCTTTTCTGATTACTCTACCTAAAGTAGCCTTCACCACCACCAACTCCTCTAGCCAACCATCTTCTTTATTTGCTTTATAACACTTATCCCTCACTGTAAGTACTGTTTTCTTTTCATGTCTATTGTCTGTCTCTGCTTACCTAAACATAAGTTCCAAGAGATCAGGACCTTTACTGACTTGCTTATCACTATATCCTTGGCACATTCAACAGTGTCTCACATGTAGTAGCTGCTCAAAGATATTTGTGAAGGAATTGATACAAAGGAGAAATATGTACTTTCTCTATAGGTTTGACCTATAGAATTAATTTTGTAAAGAGATTTTAATTTGTAAAGAGATTTTTTTTTAACTATTTATTTATTGGTCATGCTGTGCAGCATGCGGATCTTAGTTCCCTGAACAGGGATCAATCCTGCACCCCCTGCAATAGAAGCACAGAGTCTTAACCACTGGACCACCAGGGAAGTCCCAAGAGATTTTAATTTGCAAAGAGATTTTAATTTTGTAGAGACTTTTTTGACTCTTATGATAATAAAAAGAAGGGACCCCATTTCTCTATATATAACATAAAATATATAGGTTTTTAAATGGAAAAAGAATGTAATGACTAGAAGGACAAACACATAGCCTGGGTTTTAATCTGAGCTTCTCAATTTACTAACTGTGTGAGGTACTCAACCTCTCTGTTTTTCAGTTTTTTAACTTGCAAAATGATGACAAAGAGAAGACAATGGGACTGGGAAAAAAGTAAATAATGTATTTCAAATACTGAAAATAATGTCTGTCCTTAGGAAGACTTCTATGAGTTATTTATTGACATTGTTATATACAATTACTATATATAAGTATTATATGCATGTTCAGTTAACTTTTCATAAATTTCTTCACTGCCAGGAGAAAATAATAACACCTACCCCATAGGATCATGGTAAGTATGAAGCGTAAAGCACTTAGAATAGGATATAACACAGGTATCACTCAATAACTGTATATTTTATTATCATGTAAAATTTACTGAAATGAGTTTTGTTCATTTACTCTCTCCATTCTCTATTTTTCTATGTACTAGTCCGTGATCTTTATTCGTGACAGAAATTCTCATGGGCAGGAGGTATCAGGATACATTGACTATGCCCACAGGCTAAAGATTGAAGATTTTGAAGTCTACTTTAGTGGAAAAAAAAGACTTCTTCCAAGACCCACAGATATGAGGTAAGTTGTGCACATTTCTCACACCTTCAATAAGAGAACAAGCTTCTCAGAGGTAAAGATAAGGATTTTAATTTTATTTTCTGGAACGCTAATGTATATATAGCAAGAATGTGGTAAGAGTGGTTTGAATAAAAAGTAAATACATTTTAAAACGGGGAATGAACGTGGATGCATATTTTCCATTAACAGCCTGAGGAAGGGAAGTCTTCAGAGATGAGATAAGTCAATTCTCAGTGACATTCCTTTTAAATGATAAGTAGAGCCTAAAATTTGCTACTCTCTCATGTCTCTTGCACCACTTGGGACTTCGTCTGTCTAGAAGCCTCAAGAGCAGTCCATGGAACACATTCTCGTCCCGTTTTTTTGTTTGTTTGTTTGTTTGTTTGGCCTATTTGGGGATTTCTTCTACTCATGATTCTTTTTACTATTGACCCCTATCCTTTCCTCTGTAACCCTTATCCCACCACATAGGATCTACTCTACAAAGTCAACCTATTTATAGATCCCGATCCTTCTACCACCTCCTGAATAGCTCTCAAGCTAAACTTTTTATTCTACACCTCTCACTTATCATAGAACACAAAAGTAGTAGCAGCATTCTGCTTTAACTCTCCACTGCTGTATCCAGATTATTTAACACTTTTTAAAATTGGGGTATTAATGAGAACCTGCTGTATAGCACAAGGAACTCCACTTCACTGTACAGCAGATTATTTGACACTTTTAACAACACTATTCCTCTGACATTCCTGCCCTCTTGTGCCCATCCTTCTTGCTATTATCTGAAGACTTCATAACCCATCACCGTTTCATGGACATACCCCTTTTCCTATCCAACCTAGATGCATAGCAAAATCATTTAACTTGCCTCTTGCAATAAATAATCCCAGCTGCCCATGTCTTTTTGTGCTTTGGTTGTATCTGTCCTGATAACCCTCAAAAGCAGATTGACCCAATTATCCTCTTGCTTGCACCATTAGCTTGACCCCTGGGTAATGCAGAAGGAAATTTTAAGAAATTTCACAAAGGTGTGGATGGCTGCTACCAATAACTTATGGTCTCCAAACTCAGCCAGCCCCTTTTTGGCCCTCAGCCACCCATTTATTTGCTGTTTCTCAATTCTTAGTTTCGCCATTCTCCCTCCAAAATATTCTGAAGCTTCACCACTCTCTCAAAACCATTGTTCTCAACTGCTGACCCTGACTCCTGTCCATATTTGCCTCACATTTCACAGAGAACATTGAGTCTAAACATAGAAACCAACACCTGATCTGTCTGTCTCTCTGTCAACCAAAATCAGCTTCCTCACTAGCTGGCACCCCCCTCAGAGTGCCCTTCTAATTATTCCCAATCACAATTCCATTCTGGCTGCTACTGGCCCCTGGACCCACCATCTATGTTCAGAACACATCCGCCCCTAACTCTTAGAACACCACATGACCGCCTTCCCTCAGCCCAACTCTCAGAGGCCCAATTTGCTGCACACTTGTCCACATTCCCCCAACACAGCAAGGCTTAGGCTTCCCCAAAGACCACGAGGGTGTATATGCCCTCAGAGTGACTCAGGTTTTTCTGGTGACATTTCTGAAATAAAATAAGTGGCTGCACTCTCTACTTTTTGAAACAGTTTTTTTCTGGAAAAAAAATTAGTAGTTCATTTTTATTAAGTGAAATATTCCTTTATACATGCATCTACTCTCACCACATTTTTCCAGATTCAGAGAGAAAAGGACTCCTTGACTTGGTTAGAGCTAATTTATTCAACTTGTTTTTTATCCTTTTCACTCTTCTTTTCACTGAAGCCATACTTCATTTATTATTCTCCTTTTTTTTTTTTATACATTCTCAAACTGACTCTCCCAACTGGCTCTTTTATCTTGCCTCTAAACATGCTGGAACCATTTCTATATTAAAGAAAAGAAATCCTCTACCTCTCTTACAGTTTCCAGCTAAGCTCCTCAAAAGAACAAGTGTCTCCAACTCTCACTTCTCATGTAGGTGCTAACCCATTGTAATTAGCCCTCTGCCACCATTATTCAAATGAAACAACTCCTGCTAAAATCACCAGTGACTGCCAACTTCAAAATCTTATGCACTATTTTTATTTCTCATCCTATTTAACTTCTCTACATTATTTAATTACTGTTGATTAATCCTTATGCTGATTAATTCTTTCTTCTCAAAACTATTCAAATATTCTAACATTTTATGTCAGAATCTCTCATTGAACTCTCCCCCTGTTTATTTCATGCATGTTGGTAATCAGCAGAGTTCATCCTTGGACTTCTTTTCTTATCATATGCATTCTCTTGAGTGATTTGATCACTTTTCTGGAGTGGAGTTGTCTTTGAAACTATAACCCCAGCACAGATCTCTTCTTTCTTTAAGACTCAATTATCCTATTGCTCACTTGAGAACCTTCTGGGTATCCCATTAGCATCTAAAACTTATTTTCAAAATTAAAATCATTTTTATCTGTAAAACC
This sequence comes from Balaenoptera ricei, assembly GCF_028023285.1. Taxonomy (NCBI): domain Eukaryota; kingdom Metazoa; phylum Chordata; class Mammalia; order Artiodactyla; family Balaenopteridae; genus Balaenoptera; species Balaenoptera ricei. The sequence goes on along the minus strand of NC_082643.1, from coordinate 46,391,658 downwards.
TACTGTTGCTTCTGTGTCCCCTTTCTTGGCGAATAGTACCACCCTGGTAACCCAACGCAAAATCCAAATGTTATCCTAGACCTCTTCCTCTCCATCACCACCACCTCTATAACTAATGATTTACTAAAAATACTAGATTCTGTTATCTTAACAGCTTTGTTTATATTAAAGCAAATATAAAATATGTCATTTCACTTGTAAACACTTCAGTATGAATCTTCATGTGATAACATTTTAAATGAAACCATCATGACATTATACCTAACAAAATAATTCCTTAATATCATCTAATACCTAGTTAGTCTTTATTCATACTTCATTGACTATCTTAAAGTTATCTTTCCATAGCTGGTTTGACCAAATCAAAATCCAAATAATACTGTATTATTCTTTTACTTTATAACAGCCCCCTTCCTTCTTTTTATCTTTTATGCTGTGATTTGTTGGAGAAACTAGGTCATTTGTCCTAAGAAATGTCATATTCTAAATGTGACTGATGGTGCTCATGCTGTTGTTTGTTACACACTCCCTCTATCCTCCTATTTCCTGTCAACTGGCTTGACGAAATTCAGTTTCAATTTTTTTTAGGTAAGATTTTTTAAAATTTGAAACTCTGTGAGTTTGATCAGTGGGTTCAGGTGGTGTCAGTCTGATGACTCTATCATAAAGTTCCCATCAAATTTCACCCAGTGGTTTTAGCATACAATAATGAAGGCTACCTCAGTGTTTTTCCTAAGGTTTGTATAATGGTGATTTTCTAATTCTATCATTCATTCTGCATTTTTTAGCTAGAATTCTTCCACAGAGAATAACTTTTCCTCATTGTTTATTTGATTGCCCTGAAATAGAATTCAATTCATGCAGAAAGACAAAATAAATGTTTTATTATTTTCCTAAGTTTATGAAAAATATGCAAAGCCGAAAGCACAAGAGTATACAGATAGTGCCAAACTGTTTTCAAAGTGGTTATGCTATTTTATATCCACCAAAAATACTATATAAGTGCTCTCATTAGCCCTCATTCTTACCAACACATGACATCTACAAACTTTTTTTTCCACTGTGCTAAGTTATAATTGATCTCTCATGGTGGTCTTAATGTTTATTTTTGTGTTTACTAGTCAGATTGGGCATCTTTTATTGGTTGTTCAGATTTCCTTTCTTTGAAGTATCTATTAAGACTTTTCCTCATTTTTTCTATTGGTTATTTATTCTTCTTTTTCTTATAAATTGCAGGAGTTCCTTTTATTTTTTTGAATATTGATTAATCCTTTGCCTCTTATATATATTGAAAAATATAATCTTCCAGTATGTGATTCTCCTTTCACTTCCTTTACGTGGACTTTTGATGGTCAGAAGTCAGAAGTTTTGATAGATTAGTTCATTCTATTAATCTTTTCCTCAGAGGTTTGCATTTTTTGTGTTTTGTTTAACAAATTCCTACCTTTCTGGAAGTCATAAAGATATTGTCCTATAAAGTACTGTAGTTTTGCTTTTTATTTTTTATCTTTAACCTACCTGAATTTAAGACTGTATATGGTGGTTAGGTAAGGGTGCACTTTCTGTTTTTGTCTTCCATATGACTAATAATGTGTCCTAGCAACATTTATTGAAAAGTCCACTATCCCTTCTCCCACATCTGCAACACCATTTGTGTCAAAAGTTGAGTTCTGTATGTGCTGGTTTGTTTCTGGGCTCACTCTTTTGTTTTACTGTTCTCTCCTTAAAATAATAAAATCTTACTCATTTGTTATATGTTCATATAATTCTTGATATAAAGAAGGGCAATTTCTCCATCTGGTTTTTCTTTTTCAAGAGTATCTAGTCTATGCTTGTTCTTTACTCTGTCATATAAATCTTAGTCAACTTCAAATATTCACACACAAAAAATGGTGTAATTTTGATTGGAATTGCTTTCAAGTTATGACCAATGTACCACTGATTGACATCTTTATAGTATTAAGTCTTCCATTTATTTATTTACATTTATTTATGCCCTCTTTAATGTCTTTTAATAATATTTTATAATTTTCTCAATTAGAGAGTTTTGTCATTTTGGGGTTTTTTTCCTCCTCGGTGCCAGATAATTTCTGAGCTTTCAAACAATATTAGCTCTATTACGAAGACCCCACTGTAAAATTTGACCATGTTGAGTTTAATTTAAGCCATCCATCAGAATCAGACTTCAGATTTTTCACTCAAGAGATTTCATGCCGTTAAATGACTTAAAACAGTTGTTACTAGAGGAAAAAAATATCTTTGGTATCCATAATTCCACACTTAGTTTGATTCAGAACTAAAACAAAGACTTTTTAAAACTTTCAAAATGTCCCTTTCTATTTACTTATCTTTTGACATGCTGTTTTATTCTGTGTAGGAAGAGACAGTAGTTCTGTGATTAGAATCCTGCCTTGCATTTTTACTGTGGAAAACATAAATATGAGCAGACAGCTGCAACTGTTATGAAATGCAGCAGTAGAAAGGGCCGAGAGCTTGATCATCTTGTCAATTCAGACTTCATCTTGACCATGTGTTTACAATTCAGTACCTTCCTTTGGGCATGATTGTGAATAAACTATAAGCAAATAGCATGTTACTGTTTACCAAGTTCCTTTACACTTCCCTAGAACAACTTTGTGAAATAGGTTCAACAAGCATTATACTTAACATCCGAGGGAGGATAAAAGAGGATAAATCACTTGCTAAAGTTCACAAGTGAAACAGTGATAAGTGAGAACAAGTTCTTAGGAATTCACTGCTCACTTCCAAAACACGCTTCTAGGTTTAAAAGTGTTTGTATCCTGAGGACATTTGCACTATGTAGAATCCTTAAGTTACATTCTGCCCCACATTTAGCTGCTTAAATTTCTGTATTTATGTATTGTTGAACAAAGATCTAAGGTCTGCCTGTCGAGCTCTACCCATCCCTCAAATAGAATGGTCAGGAGGAAATGAAAAAGTTCTCTTTGTGTTTCTCTTTGGAGAGTCCATGAAATATTCATACCCTTGACCGAGGAATGCCCCTAAACACTAAAGCTTAGAGAGGTATTATTGTCAAATTTCCCTTGCCGTCCCATTGTCTGTTTTATTAAAATGTTGAACGTGCCAAATCTCTGAAGTTAGAACTATAAAGTTGCACTTATCCTGTGCTTAAACGCATTCTCATGAAAGCATCTGGTAACATATTGGCAGGTTCTGAAGTTTAAAAAAAAAAGGAGTAAATGACTCAGTGCTTCTACAAGTGGTATATAAAATATTGCCTATTTTAAAGTTATTAATATTATTCCACATCTAAATATGGTGACCAAACATTAGAATATCAATTTAGTCTCTTCAACTGATATTTGCTAAATTTTAAAGAGAAGGGAGTGCTTTGGAGGGGAAAGTGCTGATGGAAGGAGGCTTGCCATAACCATCTAGCTCCTAGATATTCAAAGTGTGGTCCATGGACCAGGAGCACTGACACCACCTGAGAGCCTGTAAGAAGTGAAGGATCTCAGGCTCTATTCCAACCAGTGAAGCAGAAATGTCATTTTAACATGATCCCCCAAATTTCAATATGCATATTAAAGTTTGAGAAGCATACTCTAGACCTGTGCTGTCCAGTAGGGTCGCCACTAGCCATATATGGCTATTGAGTACTTTCAGTGTAACTAACCCTGAATTAAGATGTGCTGTAAGTGTAAAATACACACCTGATTTTGAAGACATCATAAAAATATAAAATAAGTTATTAATAAATTTACATTCACTATGTGTTAAAATAATAATATGCTAGATATATTGAGTTAAATGAGATATATTATTAAAATTATTTTCACATATTTCTTCTTACTTGTTTTTAGTGTGGCTACTAGGAAATTCAAAATGACATATATGGCTCATGTTTATGGCTCACATTATACACACACACACACACACACACACACACACACAGAGCACTGTTCTGGTCTGCTGGTCCCCAACCCAGAGGTTCACTCCCATCCTGATCTTTAGGACCAGTACTGATCTTAGGTAGGTGTGATACAAGAAATCATAAACCAGAGATCACCATTTAATAGTGTCTGGCTGCAGACATGTTTTATTTGGCCTGCACAATATATTTAAAAGTTGTGTCAATGTCAATGTTCTAGAAACAGGAAATGTCACATAAAATATCTTTGATTTGCAGATTCTCCTAAAAACTAATAAGGTCTTCCCACACTGAGCCTTCATTCTCTCATTCCAGCCATGATCTTGAATTAAATAGAAGCTGCTCCGTGAGATGGGGTATGTTCTCACCAGATTAACAGAGACTTGCCCACTCATACTTATTGATAACTGCACTGTCATCCTTGAGTCACTCATTCATATAACACCTATCAGATTCTTCTAGGCCTTTGAGTTTGTGACTTCTGGTCTAAATTCCCACCTTAGGTTTTTAAAGTCATATTTGCCAGTAGCCCAGTCATGATCTCCTTTGCTCGACCCCTCTGGGTGGGTTTAACTTCAGCCCTTGGGTTCTCTCAGGTTGTTCCATACCACTGTGACTGGTCTGAGTCAAAGCCTGAGATGATTATGATGCTGATAAAAATTAACTGAGAGCTTACCGGGCACTAGGCACTGTGCTAAATAATTTATATACATCATTTCACTTACTCTTTACAACAACCTTATGGGTTAGGAATATTTTTCACATTTTAACATCAAAGAACATGCATCATAGTGGTGTTGACTGGCTTAACCAAAGTTACACATAGACAGTTGCACTCACAATCCAGGACCAAATAGAGATCTGTGGAACCCCAGATGCCATGATTTTTTTTAATCGATGCTACATGATTCTACTTTAGGACTTTGTCATGAAAAGATATTTTCCCCTTTGGTCTTATATCCATATCCTAGTCATTGTCAGGTCATATATTTCTTTTGTAGATGTGTATCTGATTTGACAAGACCTAATTTGGGGTTGTTTTTCAGAACTTTAAGCAATCCTGCTATCCATGGTTAAGACTGGGGAATTTCAGCCATCCTGTACCCACCCTTGCCACTTCCTCCTTTCACTGAGCTTGGCAGAAAACAACTCTTTGTACTTGACCAGGCTTTTATTTTCAGTCACTATGAGTAAGAATTATAGTGCCCCACAGCTTTGTGTGTGGAAGAGCTCGGGACAGAATTAAAAGTGGCCTTTAATTGTGGCTTCAGCCTAAAAATCTTTAGGGAAAAATTGGCCCTGACTTGTTGAACCTCAGTTATGTTCCAGGATACTTTTAGAATCTATTCATATCCTCTGAACTGTGGTTCACATAATTTTTGTAATATTTACATGGAATTCTTTTACAAATAAATTTAATTTTCCAATACTTAACTCCTTTTAGTTTTTCCTTATCCAAAGGTAAACATTAACTACTATCTCTCATGGAAGACTCAAGGATGCAGAAGAGAGATCTGAAAGATGGACCTCCTTCTGTTGGTCTATAAAACCCAAATATACTAGAATAGTTCCTACCGAATTCCTACTGAAATATCTGTCTACATTATTCTATGGTAGAATTTTATCTAGGCTGTTTGGCTCATTGCCTTAAAAAAAGTCAGAATCCCAGAACAATTATCTGGTAGTATCTTTAATTGTCTAGAATGTGTTTCCCTGAAGATTATGTCTCTGGGTAAACCTTAAGTGAATAATTAGAGATCTGAGACAACCTCTAGTTCACTGACAACATTTACTGTGGTTGTGACAGTATTATTCTTTTTTTTAAATTTATTTACTTTTTTTTATAATTTTTTTAAAATTTATTTATTTATTTATGGCTGTGTTGGGTCTTCGTTTCTGTGCGAGGGCTTTCTCTAGTTGTGGCAAGCGGGGGCCACTCTTCATCGCGGTGCACGGGCCTCTCACTATCGCGGCCTCTCTTGTTGTGGAGCACAGGCTCCAGACACGCAGGCTCAGTAGTTGTGGCTCACGGGCCCAGTTGCTCCGCGGCATGTGGGATCTTCCCAGACCAGGACTCGAACCCGTGTCCCCTGCATTGGCAGGCAGATTCTCAACCACTGCGCCACCAGGGAATCCCAAACAGTATTATTCTTTACACAAGATTTTTTCCAGCATTTAAAAAAATTTGGTAAAATATACATAGCATAAAATTTACCATTTTAACCATTTTTAAGTGTACTGTCCAGTGGCATTAAGTACATTCAAACTGTGCAACTCTTCCAAATTTTATTACAAAATTTTAAAAATTTTTGAAAAGTTTGAATAACAGTACAATAAATGCCAATATACTCACAACCTATACTAAACAACTGTTAACATTTTTCCAAATGTGCTTTAACTCTCTTTAGTATGTTGGTGTGTGTGTACCATTTTAAAGTAGCTTGCAGATTTTACCCCTAAATGTTCCACCATTCATGTCCTAAGAATAAGAACATTCTCCTATATAACATTACCATTATCATATATAAGAAAATTAATAATTTTTTCCTATTATTATCTAATATCCAGCTCATATTCAAATTTTCCTAATTGTTCCAAAAAGTGTTTTGAACCATCATCCAAACAGTGTACAAAAATTGCATTGCTTATGTATATTGACTCTCTTTTATTCTAAGATAGCACCTTCTCCCCTACTTTCCAACAAGGTATTTTTTTCTTGGTCGTGACATTGTTTTTTTAAAGAGATAAGGCCAGTTGCCTTTTACATTGTCCTGTATTCTGGATTTGTCTGATTGTTTCCTTGGAGTATTATTTGATTTGCTTCTCTCATATCTGTATTTTCTTTAAACTGGGAGATAAGTCTAAAAGCTTGATTGTATTAAGTGTAAAAAATTTTTAAGTAAGAATTCTTTATTGGTGACAACTATGTATTGCATCGTATCAGAAGGTGCTTAATGTCAAGTTGTCTTATAGTTAGTGATGCTCAATTTGACCCCTTAGTTAAAGAAGAAGTGTTAAATATCTCTTCAGAAAAGCTACATTTTATTTTCCTTGGGAAAATTTTATAGTAGCTAAACTAGTATGAACTAACACTTATGTATTTGTTTATTTCCTATTTAAAATCTATGTTTTTTAAAAGAAAGACTATTAGTAGCAAATTAACCTTGATATCCAGAGTTTTTTCATTTAATTGTCTAAATCAGAATAAAAGACAGTATTTGTTATAAAATAATTCAAATAAAGTTATACTGTAGAGCTGTCAGAAATCATAAACAATTTCCAATATGTAGATAAACTGTGCACCAAAACTGCACTTATTTATGGAACTCAGAACCATTTTCCTAGAGAAACTATCAATCCATTTCCTAGGTCAACTCACAAAATGCCAAACCCATTATTTCTTTTGAAAATTTAATTTTGTTTTATGTAGCAAGAAGAAACTCTGTGACAACAAATAAATGTCTCCACCCTTTTGCAAGTTCCCTGCTTCACGTATATGGTGACCATCCCATTTGGGTTAATTAAATAAATAGGGACACACCATGATAATCGTCCTTCAGATAACATATCTGTGACCATCATGGAATAAAAAAAGGAAAGTAACATGCTTCAGGGAACACATCTTGCTCTCTGGAGTAGTAGGCAAGATCAGTTCCTATTCTTTGAATACATGTAAATCAATACATTCCGGGTAGATTCTGTTCAAAAGTCCAACATTCATAACTTGGGGAACACTATCAATCTGGTGATGATTGAAAATCTAAATATCTAAGGATGCTGAAGTGTAAATCTCACAAGTGAGAAGAGGATTAATGGCTTGCTTAAGCACAAAAGAGTAAATGTAGTAGAAGTGATGTGAATTAAATTTTTACATGATCATGCTGTCTATAGAATTAAGAGGAAACTATGGAGAGAGTAAAGATAGAAGCAGAGAAAAACAGAGGCTACTGGATCTAAAATGTCAACTTTCTCAATGGTAGTCCAGTAATTCCATACACTGGGTTTTCTGTTAAAGTTGGTCTAATCATAGGTTCTGAAACTTCAGCATACACATGAATCACATAGAAGACTTGTTAAAACCAGATTCTGGACCCTACTCCCAGAGCTTTTAACTTAGTAAAATTAAAGTAGGACCTGAGAAATTGTATTACTAATAAATCCTCAAGTGATGCCGATGCTGCTAGTCCAGGCACCACCCTTTAAGAACCACTGGTCTAGAGGATGCCTCTACTTCCCCCTGTCAATGCCAGGCATCAGGGCTGCCTGAGGAAAAGCTGGATCTGCATAGCAAACAGTGACAGTTTTACTTCTTCTTTTCCAATTTGGATTCCTTTTATTTCTTTTTCTTCTCTGATTGTTGTGGCTAGGACTTACAAAACTGTGTTGAATAAAAGTGGCAAGAATGGTTGCATAGAGTGAGAAATTAGAAGTTTTTAACAAGGAATTAGAAAATATAAAGAACAACCAGACAGAATTAAAGAATACAGTAACTGAAATGAAAAATACACTAGAAGGAATCAATAGTAGACTAAATGAGGCAGAAGAACGGATCAGTGAGCTGGAAGACAGAGTAATGGAAATCACTGCTGTCAAACAGAAAAAAAGCAAAAAGAATGAAAAGAAATTAGGACAGTTTAAGAAACCTGTAGGACAACATCAAGCATGCTAATATTCACAATACAGGAGTCCCAGAAGGAGAAGAGAGAAATAGCTTGAGAAAATATATGAAGAGACAATAGCTGAAAACTCCCCTAATCTGGGGAAGGAAACAGTCACCCAAGTCCAAGAAGCACAGAGATTCTCCTACAGGATTGACCCACAGAGGAATACACCATGACACACTGTAATCAAAATGACAAAAATTAAAGATAAAGAGAGAATACTAAAAACAACAAGGGAAAAGCAACAAATAACATATAAGGGAACTCCCATAAGGCTATCAGCTGATTTTCAGTAGAAACTCTGCAGGCCAGAAGGGAGTTGCATGATATACTTATTATATATACTTAAAGTGATGAAAGAGAAAAATCTACAACCAAGAATACTCTACCCAGCAAGGCTCTCATTCAGATTTGATGGAGAAATCAGAAGCTTTACAAACAAGCAAAAGCTAAAAGAATTCAGCACCACCAAACCAGCTTTCCAACAAACGCTAAAGGATCTTCTCTAGGCAGAAAAGAAAAAGCCACAACTAGACACAAGAAAGTTACAAAATGGAAAAGCTCACTGGTAAAGGCAAACATACAATAAAGGTAGGAAATCATCCACACACAAAGCTAATAGGGAGGTTAAAAGACAAGAGTGGTAAAAATCATTTGTATCCACAATAAACAGTTAAGGAATACTCAAAACAATTAGATGTAAAATATAAAATCAAAAATGGTAATCATGGGGGGAGGAGAGTACAAATGCAGGGTATCTAAAATGCATTTGAAATTAAGAGATCAGCAACTTAAAACAAGCATTTATAAATACAGAGTCCTATACAAAATTCTCATGGTAACCACAAAACAAAAATCTGTAATAGATATACACACAAAAAAGAAAAAGGAACCCAAACATAACACTAAAGATAGTCATCATATCACAAGAGAAGAGAACAAAAGAAGAAAGAGGAAAAAAAGAGCTACAAAAGCAAATCCAAAACAATTAACAAAAAGGCCATAGAATGTACATATCAATAATTACCTTAAACGTAAATGGACTAAATTTCCAACCAAAAGACAGAGACTGGCTGAATGGATACAAAAACAAGACCCGTATATTTGCTCCCTACAAGAAACTCACTTCAGATCTAGAGACACATACAGACTGAAAGTGAGGGGTTGGAAAAAGGTATTCCACGCAAATGGAAATCAAAAGAAAGATGGAGTGGCAATTCTCATATCAAACAAATAGACTTTAAAATGAAGACTGTTACAAGAGACAAAGAAGGACATTACATACTGATCAAAAGATCAATCCAAGAACAAGATATAACAATTGTAAATATATATGCAGCCAATATAGGAGCACCTCAATATATAAGGCAAATGTTAACAGATATAAAAGGAGAACTTGACAGTAACACATTAATAGTGGGGGACTTCAACACCCCACTTACATCAATGCACAGATCATCCAGACAGAAAATTGATAAGGAAACACAGGCCTTAAAATGACACATTAGACCAGATGGACTTAATATTTATAGAGCATTCCATCCAAAAGCAGCAGAATGCACATTCTTTTCAAGTGCACATGGAACATTCTCCAGGATAGATCACATGCTGGACCACAAAGCAGCCCTCAGTAAATTTAAGAAAACTTAAATCATATCAAGCATCTTTTCCAAGCACAAGACTGTGATGCTAGAAATCAACTACAAGAAAAAAAAATGCAAAAAACACAAACACGTGGAGGCTAAACAATATGCTACTAAACAACCAATGGATCACTGAAGAAATCAAAGAGGAAATAAAATATTACCTAGAGCCAAATGAAAATGAAAACAAAATGATCCAAAACCTATGCGATGTAGCAGAAGCAGTTCTAAGAGGGAAGTTTATAGTGATACAATCTTACCTCAGGAAACAAGAAAAATCTCAAATAAACAACCTAACATTATGCCTAAGGCAGCTAGAGAAAGAAGAACAAACAAAACCCAAAAGTTTGGTTTGTTAGTAGAAGTTAGTAGAAGAAAGTTAGTAGAAGAAAAGAAATCATAAAGATCAGAGCAGAAATAAATGAAGTAGAAACTAAAAAACAGTAGAAAAGATCAATGAAACTAAAAGCTAGTTCTTTGAAAAGATAAACAAAATTGATAAACCTTTAGCCAGACTCATCAAGAAAAAAAGGGAGAGGGCTCAAATCAATACAATCATAAATGAAAAAGGAGAAGTTACAACTAACACTATAGAAATAAAAAGGATCATAAGAAACGACTACAAGCAACTATACACCAATAAAAGGGACAACCTAGAAGAAATGGACAAATTCTTAGAAAGGTACAATCTCCCAAGACTGAACTGGGAAGAAATAGAAAATATGAACAGACCAATTACCAGTACTGAAATTAATTCAGTAATTTAAAAACTCCCAACAAGCAAAAGTCAAGGGCCAGATGGCTTCAGGGTGAATTCTACCATTTAGAGAAGAGTTGACACCTATCCTTCTGAAACTATTCCAAAAATTAAAGAGGAAAGAACACTTCAGAACCATTCTATGAGGCCACCATCACCCTGATACCAAAACCAGAAAAAGATAACACACAAAAAAGAAAATTACAGGCCAATATCACTGATGAACATAGATGCAAAACTCCTCAACAAAGACCAGCAAACCGACTCCAATAATACATTAAAAGTATCATATACCATGAGCAAGTGGGATGTACCCCAGTGATGCAAGGATTTTTCAATATCCACAAATCAATCAATGTGATACACTGCATTAACAAATTGAAGAATAAAAGCCATATGATCATCTCAATAGATGCAGAAAAAGCTTTTGTTGAAATTCAACATTGATTTATGATAAAAACTCTTCATAAAGTGGGCATAGATGGAACATAATAAAGACCGTATATGACAAACCCACAGCTAACATCATTCTCAATGGTGAAAAACTGAAAGCATTTCCTCTAAGATCAGGAACAAGACAAGGATGCCCACTCTTGCCTCTTTTATTCAAAAACTAATTAAAATTTTAGTATAATCTTTCACTGGTTTCATAAATATCCAAGAATATAGAGTGTGATATGTACAAAGTGTCTGAATTTCCTTCTGGTTTTTGTATAGAAATGATTTCCTTTATATTGTCAAATTTCCGTTTGGTTCTACTTCGTTACATAAAAGGAGTGTGTTGGGCAATAAGTTGGGATACAAGAGCTTATAAAATTTAGAACTTGAACTGCCAAATTACTTATAAAATAAAATTCATTCCAGTTCTACTAATTTATGAAATTGAATGAAGCAATGTGAGAACAGTTTCTTTAAACAATATATGATTTCATTTTCAAATGTTACAAAATTTTTCACATAAATTTCAAAACCAGAACAACAATTTGAAAAATCAAGCTGATCTTAAAGATTTTGTTGTAAAGAGAACACTCTGTGTGTTATTTTTTATTTTCCCTACCCCAACTTTTAGGAGTAAGGCTGCTCATTTTAAAAGAATTAAATAATTCAGTTCAATTTGATGACTTCTCAATTTGTTTTCATGAGCAAATGAGAAGAATGAAATCAAAATCCTGATTCAATTGTGTCTTACCTTTGTCTATTTCTATAAGAGGATCCAGGAACATACAAAGATTTCACACCTCGCCCTAGGCACACTCAGCTGAAGAAGGCAAACCCAAATGCAGTTTGCCTGAGCATTTGAATTCAGGAACAATTAATATAATTCTTTGATTTCCTGACTTTCCCACATTAGCACAATTAGATGTTATTTAGCTATGGAAACAACAATACAGTGTATATATTCAAACTCTCACACACACAAATATTGTAAAGGCTTGTTAACACATTCATATTCTGAGTCATTTATGTTCCATCACACATAAATTTGTAAAGGCACAACAGAAGGGAAGTTAACTTGATGACATGCATCTACAAATTCCGTACCAACATTTTTATTCTTTTAACTCTCAGGATCTTTACTTTATATCAACATTTATATTTGATTTTTACTTATTCTTACATAATCATTTTTCGAGAAAGAATGTGAACCAGATAAGCCCTCAAGCTGTGTAATTCTGATTCATGAACACACCTTACAATCCGGTAACACGTGCATGCACTTCTGTGCCAAAATTTAATGAAATGGAATAATGGCACTTTAAATGGTTTAGCGTCTTTAGTCATAACCCAGAATTCAACCTCTCATTTCCCTCCCTTACCTTCAAATAAGGAAAGCAATAAAAAGTCCAACATGAAAAGGCAAGTCATTGGGAATGCCAACAATCCTTCTTATTAGTTCCCATAAGCTCTATCCATTGTCATCCATCTGAATGGAAGCCTGCATGTCCGATCCTTGGGATTTTACTGTTTAAGTTGGAGAGTATGCTGGTGCTTAAGTCCTTTGTCTGTGATGAACTGTCAAGAAAGTGCAGAAAAATGAACACAGAAAAGAAAGGAAAAGAAATTATTGCTTTAGTTCATCAGTTTATGTTGATTGAAGCCACTTTAAAGACATTTGGGTGAAATACTCTGTAGAAATTAGTTAATCAACCTTTAGTAGAAAAGAACAAAATTAGAAACTTTCTCAATTTGCTGGAAACGTCCATTTTCTTTATTTCCAAATGCATACTTTATGTTCTTCGTAATTTGAGACCTTGTCTCCCATAGTTTTCAAAGAATACGTAAGATTTGAAGGATGCAGAACCAGATAATGATGTTCGGTGCTTTTCTATAGTCAAGTTTACTTGAATACCTGCAGAAAATAAAAACATACATGTATATATGAGAACTGTCACAAAGAGATTTCAGTCACTGTGTCTGTGAAAACCATGTAAGATTAAACCATAGTTTAGACTTGTATAAAGATGAAAATGAGCTATTTAGCTCATCTGGGAAGCAGCTGTACAGAACTGTGGAAGACAGTGGTAAGGAAAAATCACTATTAGGTAAACAAAGCAACAGAAAGATGGTGAAAAGGGTAAAGGAATAAGAAATTAGAATCCATTCAAACAAAATTTAACTTGGATGAATGAGGAAGAAAGTCTTTTTCTGCCAACTCAGTAAATGTTTAATCTGGAAAAGCATGCTTCCACATCTGGCTTATGTTTAATATTGTAAATATTACCTCTTTGATTTTTAACTTTATTTTTGATGTAAATTTTTGTTTATTAACAAATATAAAATAAAAATCAGTGGAGAGATGTATTAATATTACAAATGCTAGATATTTCAAATAAAATATTCAAAGTACAAAATAATACCTGTTTTCTAACATGTGCTAACAAAAGCCGCTAAAGAAGAAAATTGAAAATATTGGAAATAATAAACCTTTTTATTGTTTGAATATGAGTCACCTAATATAGTAAATGCTATGAAAGAAAATTCTCTAAATGACCAGAGAAGTAGTCATTTTGGTATACTTGCAATACAGCATGATTTTGAAAGTGAGTATAAATCATTTAAAAGGAACAAAGAAAGTAAAAATGATTCACTTGTGTTTATCTGTTTGAGGACAGCATTATAATGTTTTGTATGCAGGAATGAACTAGCTCCAGACTGAATTGTTTCTTAATTTTCTGAGGAATTACTCTGAGGGAGGCTTCTACACTTCAAGTCAGCCATACAAATTAGCATGTATATGCCAAAGGCTTCCTGGCCCTTCTTTCTTGGGCTTCCAAAAGTCAGGTTATATGTAAGTCAGTCCACAAAGAGAAGATAAATGGGATAAATTGGAGGTCTACCTACCTGGAAAGAGAAATAAGTGAAATTGAGCAATAACTTTCCTCTGCTTCTGCATGTAAAAATAAAGATAATAACTTACATTTGTGAAAGAGACATGTACCACAATGTTCATTGCAGCTCTATTTACAATAGCCAGGACATGGAAGCAACCTAAGTGTCCATCAACAGATGAATGGATAAAGAAAATGTGGCACATATATACAATGGAATATTACTCAGCCATAAAAAGAAATGAAATGGAGTTATTTGTAGTGAGGTGGATGGACCTAGAGTCTGTCATACAGAGTGAAGTAAGTCAGAAAGAGAAAAACAAATACCGTATGCTAACACATATATATGGAATCTAAAAAATAATTGGTTCTGATGAACTTAGGGGCAGGACAGGAATAAAGATGCAGATGTAGGGAATGGACTTGAGGACATGGGGAGGGGGAAAGGTAAGCTGGGACAAAGTGAGAGAGTAGCATTGACATATTTACACTACCAAATGTAAAACAGATAGCTAGTGGGAAGCAGCTGCATAGCACAGGGAGATTAGCTCAGTGCTTTGTGACCACATAGAGGGAGGATGGGAGGGAAGCACCAGAGGGATGGGATATGGGGATATACGTAAACATATAGCTGATTCATTTTGTTACACAGCAGAAACTAACACAACATTGTAAAGCAATTAAACTCCAATAAAGATGTTAAAAAAAAAAAAAGAAACTAGGGAGTGAAAGTTGGACAGGGGACAGGATATTTACTATTGTCAAAGTATCTTCCCACAAAAATACTTATTAATTACAAAGGGAAAAAGAGAAACTTTATAGTGGAGACATCTGGGCAATGCCACCTTACTCTAATGAGCAAACTACCAGGCATGGGGCAAATCAACTTCAAGTGCCCCTCAAGGGGATGCAGCATCACACATCGTTCTATCAATATGTAGTTCCTGCCCAATACACATAATCTTCATGTTATTGTGAAGACACATCTGACAAGCACAAACTTGTGGAGTCTACAAAATAACTGACCTGTGATCTTTTGAAATATTAAGGTCATGAGAGCCAAGGGAGGGCTGAGGACCTGTTCCCAGAGACTGGACAAAGCTAGTTGCAACACATGATCCTGGATGGATCCCTTTCCTAAAGAACGTTACTGGGAGAGTTGGCAAAACTTGAATAATGTCTCTGGGTAAAGGGTACATGAGAGTTCTTTGTACTGTTCTTGTACTGTTCTGTGAGTTTGACATGATTTCAAATGAGAAAGAATAAAAATTATGTTGTTAGAGTTCCTGAGAGTGTACTATTGGAATAAACCCTATTTGGTCACATGGAAAGAAAAAATAACTTACATTTGTGAGTCTATAGCACATTTTCACAAGCATTTTGTTGTTTTAATGTTCTTCACCCATACATTTTATTTCACCTAGTAATTATAACATGACTCAGAATAATAAAATGTTATTATTATTAATAACATATAATATTAAAATGTTATAAATACTATAATAAAATATCTACAATGTATTACAAGAACACAGATTAAGGTGTGACTAATTAATCACTTGGGGGAAGTACAGGAGAGGCTGCTGCAAGAAAATAATTTGGCTTGTCCTTGAAAAACAAGTAGGAGTCTATGTAGTAGAAAAGTGGAGGATGGGGTATTCCAAATAGGAGCAAAAGCTCATGAGAGACCATGACAAATTTTAGGAACAGTGAGTAACTGATACCTATTCAGCAATCTTGGTCTCCTTGATACATCATATTCTAGGACCAAGCTGAAATGAAATATAATACACATAGAGAAAGAGGAAGGTAGGCTGGCAGGAAGTTTTTTAGCTGGTATTCCAAAGCAGTTTCTATAATTGTAGAAGAAATTAAACATTTTTAAATCTTTGTCATGAAATTCAGTAATAATATATTAACACCTACTATGAGCTAAACTCTACTTGACAGTGGGAATTCAGCAACCAGCAGTAAAAGGCTAACTTCTCTTGAAGTGCTTATATTCTGGCAGATAAGACAGAAACAAAAATTATTAGATATAATGACCAAGGTTCTTAATTGCAGACAACAGAGTCTACTAAAGCTGCTTTAAGCACAAAGAGATTTAATAAGAATATAAATAGTTCACAAAATCATTTGGAGGACTGAAGAAACAGACTCCAGATTGAGTTTCTACTCTTAAGTCACACTGCAGAACTGAGCTGGCAAAAAGCTGCAACTTCCACCACAATCAGGAAACTACATTATCAAGAAGCTTCTACCACTGTTGACAGCTCCAGAACCATGCTGGTTCTGCAACAATCAGGAGCTGCAGTATCTTGAATTTTCTGCCACACCTGCCACTTCTAGAACTGTGCCTTTTCTGCCAAAATCTGTTTGAGCAAAACTCTTCCTTATGGCCTTTGTCTCTCCCCACATAACTTAGTTCTAAATTAATTACCCCTCTGAGAGCTTCTAATTGGTGGAAACTAAATCACACGGAAAAACCCAGCTGCCAGGTAATTTTAGAAAAGTAGATTTTAGGCCTCCCACCTCAGCAGTTCAGGAAGGCACACCAGAAAGGGATTAGAATGGGTATTGAGCAAAACAATCCATGTTATCTGACAAAAGTGATGAGTAAATTGCATGACTTACAATTTGTAATAAATAATTTCAAAGAAATAAATAGGAGGCTAAGAGAGAACAAGCAGGCAGGAGTTGCTCTAGATAGGATGAGTAAGGACAGCTTTTCTGAATAGGTAAAATGTAGGCTTATTTCCTAAAAGAGGAGAGTGCTTCCTAACTTTCCACATGAAGAGTGAGGAAAGATGATTTTAGGCAAAGAGATATATAGAGTCTAGTAAAGAGTGAGATCTCTAGAACCAAACTGGGTCAAAAACTTTCTCTGCCTCTTGCTTACTTTATGATCTTGGGCAAATTACTCAAACTCTCTCGTTATTCTTGTTTATAAAACAAAGATAATAATAATACCTACCAAAGAAGGTTACTGTGAGGATTGTATGATTTAGTGTGTGTAAAGCACTTACAATAGTGACTGACACATAATATGTACAGTAAAAACGGTTGTCATTATCATTAACTTTTCCAACATGTTAAGTCTGAGTTATCTATGAGATAGGTCTAGAGATACAAATTTGAAAGTATTCAACAGAAAATTAGTATTTAAATCTCTGGGAAGGAATGTTGCTAACTAGGGAAAAGAATAGAAGAGATATAAGGTGAAAATGCCAAATTTTAGATGTTGGGAAGGGAAAAGAACCCAGTAAACTAAACAGAAGGAAGGTACAGTGGCATAGAAGGAAAAGCAGAGCCCAATCATATGATGGAATTCAGCATAGTGATTATTGTTAATAACACTCATATACTTGAAAGTTGCTAAGAGAGTAGAGCTTAAATGTCATCACAAAAAAAGAAATATTAATTATGTGATGTGATACAGGTATTAGCTAACACTGTGGTGGTAATCATTTTGCAGTATATAAGGGTATCAAATCAACACAGTGTATACCTTAAATTTATACAATGTTATATGTCAATTATAATTCAGTAAAGCTAGGGAAAAAAGAATGAAGAAGTGCCGTCTATTGATTAAGATGAGCATTTTAAAAAGTCCACTGTGTCTAGAAATGTGGAAAACATTAATGACCTTTATAAGAACAGTTTCTGTCACATGGTGGTGGTATTGTGAAAACTGTATTGTAGTGGATTGAAAGGCGACTTGGCGGTGGAGAAAGAGAAACAGCATGAGTAGAAAACTCTAGAAGTTCGATGAGAAAAGAAATCAAAGTGGAAGAAATTGCAGGGGTGTGTGTGTGTGTATGTGTGTGTGTGTGTGTTGGTAGGGGTAGATGAGAATAGTAGTCAATCAAGGAAGAGAGATATGAGAACTAAAAAAGTTCTTTAGGACAAGATAGAAGAGCAAAAAGGAAACGGAATGGCATTCAAATCATCCCATCCTATGTCATTCTAAATCAATTCTTTTATATTTTTCTCTTATACGTATACATGCCCATTTCCTATAACTACACAATGATTATAATAGGGAGGTATTAAAATAGCAATGTCCTTGTCTGGTTATATGCCTTATATTTAAAGAACCTGGGCTTTGGAATCACTCAACCTTCATTTCTAATTCTGGTTCTGTCATCTTGGACAAGAGTTTGACTTCTATGACCCTTAGCTTCTACATCTTATAAAAGTTGATAAATAATATCTTCCTCAAATGATAGAGGATCATATGATCATATGGTATCGCATGTAAAGTACCTAGCATGAAAACTAACCCATAGGAGATACTTAATATATTAAGGCATTGTTAATTATTTCATTAAGTGCTGAGTGTCAATGAGTAGTGAAGTTGGTTTAAAAAATGTGGGATTAAAAGGAATTTATAAAGGCCAGTAACAATGTAAATTTCATAGACCACCTATCATGTGGAATATACTTTGAGAAAAATACATGAAATGCTAGAATAATTTTGGTTCTAAAACTGGAAAATGGACAGTTGTGAAACAGCATGAGAAAAAATCACAAGTCACCACCATAGTAAGCAACTATGCACAAATCAGATGGCAAGGTTGCGTATTGAGGCAGGACTCTCCCTTGGGGCATGAAGGGGTGGAGAAGGAATGTGGAAGGGTAAACAAAATATACCCAATGCAGAATAAAACAGTTTCAAGTATAGGATCTGTAGCATAGACTAGAACATGCACACATGTGTGCGCACACACACACACACACACGAACACATTACATATTAAGCAATTTTAATTTTTGAAATCCATTGCTTTATCAAAGGGTTGATTTTTTTTTAGCAGCCCTCAGTATCTGCTAGAGACATTCTCTTCTCCCTTGGATGAAGCAGTATAATTATGTAATGGATGTTACTGGATATTCTTATTAAACATTCTGGGTCTTTCTGAGGGTGAAAAAAGAACAGAAATCATTTGCTCTCATATTCCATCATAGCAAACATTTTCAAGAAAGATGTTTGGCTTCACTTTGTCAATTCTAAGATGCTTATGGTCCTTAGGTATTGCCACAGGTATATGACAGCTTGTTTTATCTGCTTGGAACTTTAAAGCCCACTGAAATTGGGTCACTGTGCAAATATGCATCTTATTCCACTGTCTAGAATGACAGGTTTCTGGACTACAGATTTAATAATTATTAACATATTATCCTCTTGGCTCAATCACTGTCAGCTATTTGTCCAACTCTCTCATTTCTTTCAGATATGGATACCTAGTTTAGCTTAAATATGACTAGAGGCTTATTAAGCCGACAGTTTCCAAAGAGAACTCTAAATTAATCTTCTTTCAAAGTTTTAGAATAGTTTTCATTTTTCCTTCTCAAAGATTGCCAGGTAAATTCTCCCCCTTCTTCCTGAGTTGGCCAATTAGTTTTTGCCTTAGGCTAACGTTTGCTTTCCCTCTCCCCATACTTTGATCTCCCCATCTCTAAAGTTACACACTTTTACACATATTCAAGAGTGGCACTTTAAATAGTAAAACTGTGATATTTTTCATCTGAGTCAGGTTCCTCCCTCTTTCTCATTGTGAGATGCCCTGAAGTTACATTTCTCTGTGAGAAAAGTTTGAACAATTTCCCTAAGGAAGGAGAAGCTGCAGAACATGTAACCCAGAGAGCCTTTTCTTTCTCTGGGGCCAGGATGGAAGTAAGAGCTGTCTCAACCATCTGCATAGCTACAATATGCACGTGGCAGAAGATGGCTCCTGGTGTTCAGTACTGTTCTTTTTTTTCAAATCTGATTTAGGTAATCTCTAGTTAGGACTGCAGTACAGTCAGCCCTCAATATCAGCAGGTTCCACATCCATGGATTTAACTAATTGTGGATCAAAAATATTCAGAAAAAAAAAAAAAAACCCAGAAAGTTCCAAAAAGTGAACCTTGAATTTTTCATACTCTGGCCACTATTTGCATAGCATTTAGATTGTATTTACAACTATTTATGTGGTATTTACATTGTATTAGGTATTATAAGGAATCGAGATGATTTAAAATATACAGGAGGATGTGCATAGGTTATATGCAAATACTGCACTACTACATTTTATATAAAGGGCTTGAGCATCCCTAGATTTTGGTATCTCCAGGATGTGGATGAGGGATGACTGTACATCATCAGCCTTTGGTTAAAAAAAAAAAAAAAAAGGATGGTTGGTTTGCTAACCACAGAAGAAACGGTTTCAAGAGAACATCACTTTTTATAAATGCAGATTTCTGGAAGTAATATTTAAAGAAGTTGATAAACAACTTTTTACTTCCAATTAGATTTTTAACTGTTCAAATACAAGAGTAAGTTATTTTTACAGAGTAAAATGGTATACAGACATACCTCATTTTATTTTATTGAATTTATTTTATCTTTTTATACAGCAGGTTCTTATTAGTTATCTATTTTATACATATTGGTGTATATATGTCAATCTCAATCTCCCAATTCATCCCACCACCACCACCACCCCACCTGCTTTCCCCCCTTGGTGTCCATACGTTTGTTCTCTATATCAGTGTCTCTATTTCTGCCTTGCAAACCGGTTCATCTGTAACATTTTTCTAGATTCCACATATATGTGTCAATATACAATATTTGTTTTTCTCTTTCTGACATACTTCACTCTGTATGACAGTCTCTAGGTCGATCCACATCTCTACAAATGACCCAGTTTTGTTCCTATTTATATTGCATTATATATATGTACCACATCTTCTTTATCCATTTATCTGTTGATGGGCCTTTAGGTTGCTTCCATGACCTGGCTATTGTAAATAGTGCTGCAATTAACATTGGGGTGCATGTGTCTTTTTGAATTATGGTTTTCTATGGGTATATGCCCAGTAGT
Source organism: Balaenoptera ricei (assembly GCF_028023285.1). Classification (NCBI taxonomy): domain Eukaryota; kingdom Metazoa; phylum Chordata; class Mammalia; order Artiodactyla; family Balaenopteridae; genus Balaenoptera; species Balaenoptera ricei. The sequence goes on along the minus strand of NC_082643.1, from coordinate 46,370,489 downwards.
GGGATTGCTGGGTCATATGGTAGTTCTATTCTTAGTTTTTTAAGGAACCTCCATACTATTCTCCATAGAGGTTGTATCAGTTTACATTCCCACCAATAGTGCAAGAGGTTTCTCTTTTCTCCACACCCTCTCCAGCATTTGTTCTTTGTAGATTTTCTGATGATGCCCATTCTAACTGGTGTGAGGTGACACCCCATTGTAGTTTTGATTTGCATTTCTCTAATAATTAGTGATGTTGAGCATCTTTTCATGTGCCTCTTGGCCATCTGTATGTCTTCTTTGGAGAAATGTCTATTTAGGTCTTCTGCCCATTTTTTGAGTGGGTTAGTTTTTTTTTTTTTTCTAATATTGAGCTGCATGTGCTGTTTAATATATTTTGGAGATTAATCCTTTGCCCATTGATTCGTTTGCAAATATTTACTCCCATTCTGAGGGTTGTCTTTTATAGTCTCCTTTGCTGTGCAAAAGTTTTAAGTTTCATTACGTCACATTTGTTTATTTTTGTTTTTATTTCCATTACTCTAGGAGGTGGGTCAACAAAGATCTTGCTGTGATTTATGTCATAGAGTGTTCTACTTATGTTTTCCTCTAAGAGATTTATAGTTTCTGGTCTTACATTTAGGTCTTTAATCCATTTTGAGTTTATTTTTGTTTATGGTGTTAAGGAGTGTTCTAATTTCATTCTTTTACATGTAGCTGTCCAGTTTTCCCAGCACCACTTATTGAAGAGTCTGTCTTTTCTCCACCATGTATCCTTGCCTCCTTTGTGATAGATCAGTTGACCATAGGTGCATGGGTTTATCTCTGGGCTTTCTATCCAGTTCCCTTGATCTGTATTTCTGTTTTTGTGCCAGTACTATATTGTCTTGATTACTGTAGCTTTGTAGTGTAGTCTGAAATCAGGGAGTCTGATTCCTCCACCTCCATTTTTTTCCCTCAAGATTGCTTTGGCTAATCAGGGTCTTTTGTGTCTGCATAAAAATTTTAAGATTTTTCGTTCTAGCTCTGTAAAAATGCCATTGGAAATTTGACAGAGATTGCATTGAACCTGTAGATTGCTTTGAATAGTATAGTCATTTTCACAATATTGATTCTTCCAATCCAAGGACATGGTATATCTCTCCATCTGTTTGTGCCATCTTTGATTTCTTTCATCAGTGTCTTATAGTTTTCTGCATACAGGTCTTTTACCACCTTAGGTAGGTTTATTCCTAGGTATTTTATTCTTTTTGTTGCAGTGGTGAATGTGATTGTTTCCTTAATTTCTCTTTCTGATCTTTCATTGTTAGTGTATAGGAATGGAAGAGATTTCTGCACATTAATTTTGTATCCTGCAACTTTACCTAATTCATTGATTAGCTCTAGTAGTTTTCTGGTGGCATCTTTAGGATTCTCTATGTATAGTCATCTGCAAACAGTGACAGTTTTAATTCTTCTTTTCCAATTTGTATTCCTTTTATTTCTTTTTCTTCTCTGATTGCCATGGCTAGAACTTCCAAAATTATGTTGAATAATAGCGGTGAGAGTGGACATCCTTGTCTTGTTCCTGATCATAGAGGAAATGCCTTCAATTTTTCACCATTGAGAATAATGTTTGCTGTGGGTTTGTCGTATTTAGCTTTTATTATGTTGAGGTAGGTTCCCTCTATGCCTACTTTCTGGAGAGTTTTTAATCATAAATCGGTATTGAATTTTGTCAAAAGCTTTTTCTGCATCTATTGAGATGATCATATGGTTTTTCTTCTTCAATTTGTTAATATGGTGTATCACATTGATTGATTTGCATATATTGAAAAATCCTTGCATTCCGGGGATAAATGCCACTTGATCATGGTGTATGATCCTTTTAATGTGTTGTTGGATTCTGTTTGCTAGTATTTTGTTCAGGATTTTTCCGTCTATTTTCCTCAGTGATATTGGTCTGTAAGTTTCTTTTTTTGTAATATCTCTGTCTGGTTTTGGTAACAGGGTGATGGTGGTCTCATAGAATGAGTTTGGGAGTGTTCCTTCCTCTGCAATTTTTGCAAGAGCTTGAGAAGGATGGGTGTTAGCTCTTCTCTAAATGTTTGATAGAATTCGCCTGGGAAGCCATCTGGTCCTGGACTTCTGTTTGTTGGAAGATTTTTAATCACAGTTTCAATTTCATTACTTGTGATTGGTCTGTTCATATTTTCTCTTTCTTCCTGGTTCAGTCTTGGAAGGTTATGCCTTTCTAAGAATTTGTCCATTTCTTCCACGTTGTCCATTTTATTGGCATAGAGTTGCTTGTAGCAGTGTCTTAGGATGCTCTGTACTTCTGTGGTGTCCGTTGTAACTTCTCCTTTTTCATTTCTAATTTTATTGATTTGAGTCCTCTCCCTTTTTTCCTTGATGAGTCTGGCTATTGGTTTATCAATTTTGTTTATCTTCTCAAAGAACCAGCTTTGAGATAGACTCATCCACCAGAGGACAGACAGCAGAAGCGAGCAGAACTACAGTCCAGCAGCCTGTGGAACAAAAACCACATTCACAGAAAGACAGACAAGGTGAAAAGGCAGAGGGCTATGTAGCAGATGAAGGAACAAGATAAAACCCCAGAAAAACAACTAAATGAAGTGGAGATAGGCAACCTTCCAGAAAAAGAATTCAGAATAATGATAGTGAAGATGATCTAGGACTTTGGAAAAAGAATGGAGGCAAAGATCGAGAAGATGCAAGAAATGTTTAACAAAGACCGAGAAGAATTAAAGAACAAACAAACAGAGACGAACAATACAATAACTGAAATGAAAACTACACTAGAAGGAATCAATAGCAGAATAACTGAGGCAGAAGAAAGGATAAGTGACCTGGAAGACAGAATGGTGGAATTCACTGCTGCAGAACAGAATAAAGAAAAAAGAATGAAAAGAAATGAAGACAGCCTAAGAGACCTCTGGGACAAAATTAAATGCACCAACATTCGCATTATAGGCATCCCAGAAGGAGAAAAGAGAGGGAAAGGACCAGAGAAAATATTTGAAGAGATTATAATCGAAAAATTCCCTAACATGGGAAAGGAAATAGCCACCCAAGTCCAGGAAGCGCAGCGAGTCGAATACAGGATAAACCCAAGGAGAAACACACCGAGACACATAGTAATCAAATTGTCAAAAATTAAAGGCAAAGAAAAATAATTGAAAGCAGTAAGGGAAAAACGACAAATAACATACAAGGGAACCCCCATAAGGTTAACAGCTGATTTCTCAGCAGAAACTCTACAAGCCAGAAGGGAGTAGCATGATATACTTAAAGTGATGAAAGGGAAGAACCTACAACCAAGATTACTCTACCCGGCAAGGATCTCATTCAGATTTGATGGAGAAATTAAAAGCTTTACAGACAAGCAAAAGCTAAGAGAATTCAGCACCACCAAACCAGCTCTGCAACAAACACTTAAGGAACTTCTCTAAGTGGGAAACACAAGAGAAGAAAAGGACCTACAAAAACAAACCCAAAACAATTAAGAAAATGGTCATAGGAACATACATATCGATAATTACCTTAAATGTGAATGGATTAAATGGTCCAACCAAAAGACACAGGCTCGCTGAATGGATACAAAAACAATACCCATATATATGCTGTCCACAAGAGACCCACTGCAGACCTAGGGACACATACAGACTGAAAGTGAGGGGATGGAAAAAGATATTCCATGCAAATGGAAATCAAAAGAAAGCTGGAGTAGCAATACACATATCAGATAAAATAGACTTTAAAATAAAGAATGTTACAAGAGACAAGGAAGGACACTACATAATGATCAAGGGATCAATCCAAGAAGAAGATATAACAATTATAAATATATATGCACCCAACATGGGAGCACCTCTATACATAAGGCAACTGCTAACAGCTATAAAAGAGGAAATCAACAGTAACACAATAGTAGTGGGGGACTTTAATAACACCTCACTTACACCAATGGACAGATCATCCAAAATGAAAATAAATAAGGAAACAGAAGCTCTAAATGACACAATAGACCAGATAGATTTAATTGATATTTATAGGACATTCCATCCAAAAACAGCAGACTACATTTTCTTCTCAATTGTGCAGGGAACATTCTCCAGGATAGATCACAACTTGGGTCACAAATCAAGCCTCAGTAAATTTAAGAAAATTGAAATCATATCAAGTATCTTTTCTAACCACAACTCTATGAGATTAAAAATGAATTACAGGGGAAAAAACGTAAAAAAAACCAAACACATGGAGGCTAAACACTACGTTACTAAATAACGAAGAGACCACTGAAGAAATCAAAGAGGAAATCAAAAAATACCTAGAGACAAATGACAATGAAAACACGACAATCCAGAACCTATGGGACGCAGCAAAAGCAGTTCTAAGAGGGAAGTTTACAGCTATAAAAGCCTACCTCTGTGAAAATGACTCTACTACCCAAAGCAATCTACAGATTCAATGCAATCCCTATCAAACTACCACTGGCATTTTTCAGAGAACTAGAACAAAAAATTTCACAATTTGTATGGAAACACAAAAGACCCCAAATAGCCAAAGCAATCTTGAGAACGAAAAATGGAGCTGGAGGAATCAGGCTCCCTGACTTCAGACTATATTACAAAGCTACAGTAATCAAGACAGTTTGGCACTGGCACAAAAACAGAAACATAGATCAATGGAACAGGATAGAAAGCCCAGAGATAAACCCAAACACATATGGTCACCTTATCTTTGATAAAGGAGGCAACCATATACAGTGGAGAAAAGACAGCCTCTTCAATAAGTGGTGCTGGGAAAACTGGAGAGCTACATGTAAAAGAATGAAATTAGAACACTCCAAAACAGCATACACAAAAATAAACTCAAAATGGATTAAAGACCTAAATGTAAGGCCAGACACTATCAAACTCTTAGAGGAAAACATAGGCAGAACACTCTATAACATAAATCATAGCAAGATCCTTTTTGACCCAGCTCCTAGAGAAATGGAAATAAAAACAAAAATAAACAAATGGAACCTAATGAAACTTAAAAGCTTTTGCACAGCAAAGGAAACCATAAACAAGACGAAAAGACAACCCTCAGAATGGGAGAAAATATTTGCAAATGAAGCAACTGACCAAGGATTAATCTCCAAGATTTACAAGCAGCTCATGTAGCTCAATAACAAAAAAACAAACAACCCAATCCAAAAATGGGCAGAAGACCTAAATAGACATTTCTCCAAAGAAGGCTTACAGATGGCCAAGAAGCACATGAAAAGCTGCTCAACGTCACTAATTATTAGAGAAATGCAAATCAAAACTACAATGAGGTATCACCTCACACCAGTTAGAATGGGCATCATCAGAAAATCTACAAGGAACAAATGCTGGAGAAGGTGTGGAGAAAAGGGAACCCTCTTGCACTATTGGTGGGAATATAAACTGATACAGCCACTATGGAGAACAGTATGGAGGTTCCTTTAAAAAGTAAAAATAGAATTACCATATGATTCAGCAATCCCACTACTGGGCATATACCCAGAGAAAACCACAATTTAAAAAGACACATGCACCCTAAAGTTAATTGCAGCACTATTTACAATAGCCAGGTCATGGAAGCAAACTAAATGCCCATTGACAGACGAATGGATAAAGAAGATGTGGTACATATATACAATGGAATATTACTCAGCCATAAAAAGGAACGAAATTGGGTCATTTTTTGAGACGTGGATGGATCTAGAGACTGTCATACAGAGTGAAGTAAGTCAGAAAGAGAAAAACAAATATCATATATTAATGCATGTATGTGGAACGTAGAAAAATGGTACAAATGAAGTGGTTTGCAGGGCAGAAATTGAGACACAGATGTAGAGAACAAACGTATGGACACCAAGGTGGGAAAGCCAGGGGGGGTGGGGGTGGTGGTGTGATGAATTGGGCGATTGGGATTGACATGTATACACTGATGTGTATAAAATTGATGACTAATAAGATCCTGCTGTATAAAAAAAAATAGAAAAATCCTATTTATTAAAAAAATAAGGAAAAAGAAATAAACAAAAACAAACTTTAAAAATTTTTTTAAAATTTTAAAAAAAGAACCAGCTTTTAGCTTTATTTATCTTTGCTACTGTTTTCTTTGTTTCTATTTCATTTATTTCTGCTCTGATCTTTATGATTTCTTTCCTTCTACTAACTTTTGGTTTTGTTTGTTCTTCTTTCTTTAGTTCCTTTAGGTGTAAGGTTAGATTTTTTATTTGAGATTTTTCTTGTTTTTTGAGGTAGGATTATATTGCTATAAACTTCCCTCTTAGAACCACTTTTGCTGCATCCCATAGGTTTTGGGGTGTCGTGTTTTCATTTTCATTTGTTTCTAGGTATTTTTTTGGTTTCCTCTTTGATTTCTTCAGTGATCTCTTGGTTATTTAGTAATGTGTTGTTTAGCCTCCGTGTGTGTGTGTTTTTTACTTTTTTTTCCCTGTAATTGATTTCTAATCTCATAGCGTTGTGGTCGGAAAAGATGCTTGATATGATTTCAGTTTTCTTAAATTTACTGAGGCTTGATTTTTGACCCAAGATGTGATCTATCCTGGAGAAAGTTCTGTGTGCACTTGAGAAGAAAGTGTAATCTGCTGTCTTTGGATGGAATGTCCTATAAATATTAATTATATCTATGTGTTCTATTGTGTCATTTAAAGCTTGTGTTTCCTTATCAATTTTCTGCCTGGGTGATCTGTCCAATGGTGTAAATGGGGTGTTAAAGTCCCCCACAATTATTATGTTACTGTTGATTTCCTCTTTTATAGGTGTTAGCATTTGCCCTATGTATTGAGGTGCTCCCATGTTGGTTGCATATATATTTATAATTGTTATATCATCTTCTTCGGTTGATTCCTTGATCATTATGTAGTGTCCTTGCTTATTTCTTGTAACATTCTTTATATTAAAGATATTAAAGTCTATTTTATCTGATATGAGTATTCTACTCCAGCTTTCTTTTGATTTCCATTGGCATGGAATATCTTTTTCCATACCGTCACTTTCAGTCTATATTTGTCCCTAGGTCTGCAGTGGGTCTCTTGTGGACAGCATATATATGGGTCTTGTTTTTGTATCCATTCAGCGAGCCTGTGTCTTTTGGTTGGAGTATTTAATCCATTCACATTTAAGGTAATAATCGATATGTATATTCCTATGACCATCTTCTTAGGTGTTTTGGGTTTGTTTTTGTAGGTCCTTTTCTTCTCTTGCTTTTCCCATTTAGAGAAGTTCCTTTAGTATTTGTTATAGATGTGGTTTGGTGGTGCTGAATTCTCTTAGCTTTTGCTTGTCTGTACAGCTTTTGATTTCTCCGTTGAATCTGAATGAGATCCTTGCCGGGTAGAGTAATCTTGGTTTTAGGTTCTTCCCCTTCATCACTTTAAATATATTGTGCCACTCCCTTCTGGCTTATAGAGTTTCTGCTGAGAAATCAGCTGTTAACCTTATGGGAGTTCCCTTGTATGTTATTTGTCATTTTTCCCTCATTGCTTTTAATTATTTTTCTTTGTCTTTACTTTTTGTCAACCTGATTCCTATGTGTCTCAGTGTGTTTATCCTTGGGTTTTTCCTGCCTGGGACTCTCTGCGGTTCCTGGACTTGGGTGGCTATTTCCTTTCCCATGTTAGGGAAGTTTTCGACTATAATCTCTTCAAATATTTTCTTGGGTCCTTTCTCTTCCCCTTCTCCTTCTGGGACCCCTATAATGTGAATGTTCGTGTGTTTAATGTTATCCCAGAGTTCTCTTAGGCTGCCTTCATTTCGTTTCATTCTTTTTTCTTTATTTTCCACAGCAGTGAATTCCACCATTCTGTCTTCCAGGTCACTTATCTGTTCTTCTGCCTCAGATATTCTGCTACTGATTCTTTCTAGTGTATTCTTCATTTCAGTTATTGTATTATTCATGTTTATTTATTTGTTCTTTAACTCTTCTAGGTGTTTGTTCTTTAATTCTTCCAAGTCTTTGTTAAACATTTCTTGCATCTTCTCCATTTTTGCTTCCATTCTTTTTCCAAGGTCCTGGATCATCTTCACTATCATTATTCTGAATTCTTTTTCTGGAAGGTTGCTTATCTCCACTTCATTTTGTTGTTTTTCTGGGGTTTTATCTTGTTCCTTCATCTGTTACATAGCCCTCTGCCTTTTCATCTTGTCTATCTTTCTGTGAATGTGTTTTTCATTCCACAGGCTGCAGGATTGTAGTTCTTCTTGTTTCTGCTGTCTGCCCTCTGGTGGATGAGACTATCTAAGAGGCCTGTGCAAGCTTCCTGATGGGAGGGACTGGTGGTGGGTAGAGCTGGGTGTTGCTCCTGTGTGCAGAGCTCAATAAAACTTTAATCCGCTTTTCTGCTGATGGATGGGTCTGAGTTCCTTCCCTCTTTGGCCTGAAGTGACCCAGCCTTAGAGAATAGAGGCTCCTCAGTGGGGCCAATGGCAGACTCCAAGAAAGCTTATGCCAAGAAGCACCTCCCAGAATCTCCACTGCCAATGTCCCTGTCCCTGCGGTGAGCCACAGCCACCCCTTGCCTCTGCAGGAGACCCTCCAACACCAGCAGGTATGTCTGGTTCAGTCTCCTATGGGGTCACTGCTCCTTCCCCCTGGGTCCTCATGCATACACTACTTTGTGTGTGCCCTCCAAGAGTGGAGTCTTTGTTTCCCCCAGTCCTGTCGAAGTCCTGCATTCAAATTCTGCTAGCCTTCAAAGTCTGATTCTCTGGGAATTCCTTCTCCCATTGCTGGACCCCCAAGTTGGGAAGCCTGAGGTGGGGCTCAGAACCTTCACTCCAGTGGGTGGATTTCTGTGGTATAATTGTTCTCCAGTTTGTGAGTCACCCACCCAGTGGTTATGGGATTTGATTTTATTGTGATTGCACCCCTCCTACTGTCTCTTTGCAGCTTCTCCTTTGTCTTTTGATTTGGGGTATCTTTTTTGGTGAGTTCCAGTGTCTTCCTGTCAATGATTTTTCAGCAGTTAGTTGTGATTCTGGTGCTCTCGCAAGAGGGAGTGAGCACACGTCCTTCTACTCTGCCATCTTGAACCAATCTCCATACCTCGTTTTGTTGTGCTTTGCAGCTATTGCATTTTTTACAAATATAAGTTTTATGGCAACACTGTACCCACCATGTCAATTAACACCATTTTCCCAACAGTATGTGCTCACTTCGTGTCTCTGTGTCACAGTTTGGTAATTCTCACAATATATCAAACTTTTTCATTATTTTTATATTTGTTATGGTGATCTGTGATCAGTGGTTTTTGACGTTACTGTTGCAAAAAGATTATGACTTGCCGAAGGCTTAGATGGATGATAGCATTTTTAGGCAAAAAACCTTTTTTTAAAAAATCCTACTACTTTATTTATTTACTTTTTATTGAAGTATAGTTGATTTACAATGTTGTGTTAGTTTCAGGTATACAACAAAGTGTTTCAGGGTTTTTTTCCTGATTATATTCCATTATAGGTTATTACAAGTTATTGAATATAGTTTACTGTGCTATACAATAAATCCTTGTTCCTCATCTATTTTATGTATAGTAGTTTGTATGTGTTAATGCCATACTCCTAATTTGCCCCTCTCCTTTTCCTCTCCCCTTTGGTAACCATAAGCTTGTTTTCTATGTCTCTGAGTCTGTTTCTGTTTTGTATGTAGATTCATTTTTATTCTTTTTTTAGATTCCACATATAAATGATATCATATAGTATTTGTATTCCCTGATTTATTTCACTAAGTATAATATTCTCTAAGATCATCCATGTTGCCACAAATGGCAATATTTCATTCTCTTTTATGGCTGAGTAATATTCCATTGTATATATATGTACCACATCTTAAGCCGGTCATCTATTGATGCACACTTGGGTTGTTTCCATGTCTTGGCTATTGTAAATAGTGCTGCTATGAGCATTAGCAAAAAGTATTTTTAAATTAATTTATGTATATTGTTTTATGCACACTTTGAAGACACACTTTTTGAAGACATGCTATTGCACACTTAATAGAATACATTATAGTATAAACATAACTTTTATATGCCCTGGGAAATCAATAATTTTATATAACTTGCTTTATTGTGATATTTGCTTTATTTTGATGGTCTGGAACCAAACTTGAAATATGTCTGAGCTATACCTGTATATAGGACATTATGGTAGTGGATTATTGAATTACATTTAAACATAAATATGCCATTTATGTATACATATTATAACTAATCATCAGTGAATATTATGCTTCAAATAAATTGAGATTATTTCAATATTTTGGTATAATTTCATATAAAGCATTACACTATAACCAGGTCATCATGATTTACTAGACTCTTAGGAATCCTCAGTCAAAGATAAGCCTTTTAAATGAATTTATTGACAAAGACTAAGTGGGAAAACCTAAATCTTTGGTGAGATGATATTGAAAGTTCCTACCTTTTTGGATAGAGGAGACTATGGAATGTTACAAAGCATCTTTCATTTTGACAGCTGTTGCCCCACTGGGACACCCTGACCTCAGAATTCAAATCACATGTCTGTCTGCAGATGTGTCAAGGGTAAGAAATCCTCAGTGTTGGTGTTGCCCATGACCATATATCATTGGTCTGCATAGCCGAAGGAGAGATTTTTCCTAGTGGTCCAACAAAGAACCTAAAATTCAAGAGAAATTGGGGAATGGAAAAGGGAGAAGTTTACCTCTATTTATTATCCAGAAGACAGATTTCTAGTTCTATCACAGTTACATAGAAAAAAAATTAAAATCAAATACAAATAACTTTTCCTAGGTGTTCTTATCATAACCCTTATTTTGGTTGTAATTATAAAGATAATTTACCTTTTGTGAAGACAAATAGTATACAAAAGTATAAAAAAAATTAAAATCATCCATAATTTTATCACTCCAAGATATTACTGTTATTATTTTGATATTTCTCTCTAGTATTCCTTTATTTGTGAAGATATATAATTAGCAATAGCAAAATGGATATCAATATAGGTACACATAAATATGTAGATCCTAATACAGGTATTTTCAAAATTTGAATCATGCTGCCATACAAGATTATTTCAATTGCTCTAGTAAATTCTTTTTTAGAGCACAGATCTTCCTCAACTTATAATGTGGTTATATCCCCATAAACTAATCGTAAATTAAAAATATTGTAATTGAAAATGCATCAATACACCTAACCTACCAAACATTATGGCTTAGCCTTAACTGCTCAAAACATTTAACACAGGGGCCCCCAACCCCTGGGCCACACAGCAGGAGGTGAGTGGCAAGTGAGGAAGCAAAGCTTCACCTGTATTTACAGCCGCTCCCCATTGTTCGCATTACTGCCTGAGCTCCGCCTCCTGTCAGATCAGTGGCAGCATTAGATTCTCATAGGAGTGCAAAGCATACTGTGAACTGCACATATGAGGGATATAGGTGGTGTGCTCCTTATGCAAATCTAATGCCTGATGTGAGCTGGAACTGAGGCAGTGATGCTAGCACTGGGGAGTGGCTGGAAATACAGATTATCATTAGCAGAGAGGTTTGACTGCACAGAGACCATAATAAATCAATTGCTTGCAGACTCATATCAAAACCCTATCAGTGAGTGGCAAGTGAAAGCAAGTTCAGGGCTCCCACTCATTCTGCATTATGGTGAGTTGTATAATTATTTCATTATATATTACAATGTAATAATAATAATAGAAATAAAGTGCACAATACATGTAATGCACTTGAATCATCCTGAAACCATCCCCCCACCCTGGTCTGTGGAAAGATTGTCTTCCACAAAACCGGCCCCTGGTGCCAAAAAGGTTGGGGACTGCTGATTTAACAGTAGCCTACAGTTGGGAAAAATCATCTATCAGAGAGCCTATTTTATGATAAAGTGTCAAATATCTCACATAATTTATCGAATACGATACTGAAAGTGAAAAATGATGGTTGTATGGGTACAGAATGATTGTAAGCATATGGGTGGTTTATCCATATGTACTTGTGACCACATGGCCGACTGGGAGCTGTGGTTGCTGCCACTGCCAATGCCCAGCATTATGAGAGAGTATCATACTGCATATCACCAGCCCAAGAAAAGATCCAAATTCAGAATTCAAAGTACAGCTTCTGCAGAATGCATATCACTTTCACACCATTATAAAGTCGAAAACTTGTAAGTTAAAGCATCGTTAAGTTGGGGACTGTTTGTAATTATTTCATTTGTTGTAAGGAAGTTCCTCAAACATATATCTGAGAGGCATCTATCAGTCAATTCAGTGAAACCCATTAAATAATTTTGATTATCTGTAACATACACAGCAGTGTAACACATAGTCATTAGTCTCAAGAAATTTTTATCATTCCCTGCACTTATACAGGGATTCATAGAAAAATAAAGTTAAACTTAAATTTATACTTAATCAGGAGCATGGAGAGACATTTCTGAATTGCCCAAAGACACATTTACTTAGTAGAAACTCTATCACTTTTTATTTGGCAATACACTTCATAGAGGTAATATTATTTCAAAATGATTCATATGACATACTTGTGTGCTTTAGATTCTACTTAGAGCAATACATGTGCAGTGCAGTTAGCTAATTATCTATGGATTTAAAGTAAAATGGAAGGTTTCCCAGTTTCAAGTGTATCGTTTTTGGAAATGTTGCCTTCATTGCTCTCTGCCAAGCATGATGCTATGTGTTATCTGACTTAATCCTGCAATTCAATTGGAGGAATGACATGTTTGGTCTGAGGAACCCTGAATCCAAGCAATGCATCTCAGAACATGGTTCAAAGTCAGGTGGGAACAGCTTCAACTATTTTTAGAGTTGTGGAGTGCATATTGGCAAGTCAATGAGTGAGGCCTGCTGCAGTAACGACATAAAGACACCTGCCTCTCTCCACCCCATCCCACCCCAAGGTCCTGGTCAGATTGGCAGGTAGGGTCCTTTTGCTTGGATGCTATGGGGAACGCTTTAAGAAGCTCTACATTGGATAATTTCATCTTTTTGTTTCATACCCTAGTTAAGGGAATGCTCTTTTCCCCCTCATTTTCCTTGAAGGACTTTTCCTTGGGCTTTGCCTTTCCTCACAATTGGTGTGGCAATATCTGGAGAAACCTATAGTGGAGACCAGGCCAAGATAAAAGGAACAAGCAGGCTGTTCAGCGTGTTTTTTATAGGCCTTAAGTCAACCTGGTCTAGGAAAGCCATCCATGGTTCAGCCTAGCTCTCAAGAGAATGCACTGGAATTTGAGACAAAAGCCTAATAATAAAAGTCATCCACGTATACATCTTAGTGAGAAGAAGTGAATCTTTTGATACGCAGTAAAACCGATATTGATCCTCAGGGAAGCCGGTGAGGTGATATGTGTCATAAGGAGCAAACATGAGTATCTTAAGCCTTTGTCACAGGCGATAAAAGCCGTCTGCTAAATATGAGGAAAAAAGCATTGTATGGAGGGAGATGAATACAAAATGGTTTTGCAATATGATAGGCTGTTGTTAGAATATCCAGCTTTATGATATTTTAAAAGTATGTGTGAGATTGTGAAATTCTACATGAGTTTGTAATAAAGACATGATCAAAATTTTATAAGTTGAAACAATTTTTAAAAGACAGTACTCCCACTCCCTATACTTTTTAAATTAAAGTTCCCCATTTCTTGAAATTGGGAAAAACTGGAAATGCTTAATTACATTAAAAGAACACTCCTTGGTTACAATGCAAACCTATGTACTACTTGCCAACCAACTTTTATCATTTCAATTATTTGATCATTTCTGTCCATCAAGTTAATGGTTACTATATTTGAATCTAATCCGTTCAGTGAAAAAAGCCAGGAATAAAGGAAAACAGCTATTAAACCAAACTTACTGGTGAGTTTGCCCATAGATAAGGACTGCCATCTAATTCCTGCTCCTCAACGGAGACTGCTGGGCTGCTTTCCGTTGTTCCTTCTAATCACTAAAATAGTTTTTAACCAGAAAATATATCTTTTTTAAAAAAACTAGACTTCTAAAGACTTGGATGTACACGGCAGTAATATTCTTAGTACTCAAAGAAAATCTCCTGACAGTGTTTTTACTCTGAATCTCCCTCACCCAGAAAGGTTGCCAAAAATGCATCAAGTTCACCAGGAGAAACCTGCCAGGAAGCTTAAGGGAGCTCATGCTCCATCACCTTGTTGCTGCAGTGGAGAAACGGTTCTTTTAGTTACCGTTAGCTTTCAATGCAGTTTCCCTGTGGCAAAGGGCTCATCCTTGCAATTTTTCATCATGCTTTTTCATCTTGAGATTAACAGGCAAATGCAAAATGGTTTCAAACTTTGCTTCAGGGAGCCTGAAGTGTCTTGTTCATTGGTGTTGGAATTTCTCAATTCTCACAAACGCTTCTACTACTTTTTCAATGGTCCCCAATAGTCACTGTTAGCGAGTGTGTAATGAACTCTGGTGTTTCAGTTGAGACACTTTACATCTGTATATGACGACGACTTGACTGCAGGTAGTGGACAAATCCTGCGGGTTACATTTATCAACGCTGTGAAAACAGCCGCAAAACACGAAGTACGCTTAATTTATTTTGCTGATAGGATGTCCCATAGAGTTTAAACTTTAAGAATATTTTTTGAGTTCAAGTTTTGTTCTCCACCGCTTCTTTGTTTAATATTTTGAGAATATGGGTTTAGCATGACATTCCTACCTGCTTAAGTAACAAGGTTTGGGAAAAATTAGTGGAGAAGTGATCCAAGATAGAGTTGCTCCCATGCCAGGATTTTATTTTTCCATACTTTGCTTTGCTGATGCACCTGCCCCTACACATTAGAGTCAGGAGAGAGAAAGCATTTCTTTAAGGGCTGATTCTCATTACATCTCCAGATTAAAATGTCCTTTGGAAGTAAGTGTGCAAGCCAAATTGCCTTGTTGGTATTGGTGTACTATACCTTGTGTAATATCTCTAAGGTTGTTCAAATTGTCATTTGACATATTTGCTGGAGCAGTTTGCAAGTTCATTGAAGTTACCTTTAGGTGTTAATGCTCACCTCTTTCATCACCACTTTACTCTGGTGCATGATCTATACCAAAAATATAACTCTGGATCTAATGCAAATGTTTGAAAATGCATTTTAAACATACACACAGGGCTTCCCTGGTGGCACAGTGGTTGAGAATCTGCCTGCTAATGCAGGGGACACGGGTTCAAGCCCTGGTCTGGGAAGATCCCACATGCCGCGGAGCAACTAGGCCCGTGAGCCACAACTACTGAGCCTGCGTGTCTGGAGCCTGTGCTCCACAACAAGAGAGGCCACGATAGTGAGAGGCCCGCGCACCGAGATGAAGAGTGGCCCCCACTTGCCGCAACTAGAGGAAGCTCTCGCACAGAAACGAAGACCCAACACAGCCAAAAATAAATAAATAAAAATAAATTTAAACATACACACATTAACGTACATGTGTGTGCACAAACACATATATGAACTCACATTCTTCCTTAGTCCCACCTGATTTGAGCCCTCAGGCAATGAGAGTCATGCCCTGATGCTGACATTATGACCCAAACTTCTGGAAAGTCTCATAGCATGGTAAAGGCTTTTTACTCGACCAAAGATATACACAACTTCGTTAATTCTCACAATTCTCCCCAATTTTCCAAATGCAAAACCTGTAAACACTTACTTAAAACATACATCTAGAGTGGTGGCTGTGAATTTAAATCCAAATCTATTTTACCAATTGACTTTATATTTTTTACTACTTGAATGCTAACAATTAACTATATTTTGTTCAATAGTCACCAAACTTTAGCAAGTGCTTGAGCTAGTTCATGATTGCATTAAAAAAGGGTTCAGTATTTTCTAGAATTTATCTGGATATTTGTTACAAGATTTAGTTTCCTTCCAGCTATGGCACCAGATTAAAATTTGTAATTTAATTGTGACAATCTTAATGATAAATTCATAATTAGCTGTTCTAAACAGATATGAAAAATGAATCTATTATGTAATGGTCTAATGATTCCAAAGGAATACATACCAGTAATATGTATTTTAGAGTCCCAGGAAACATTTAAATTTGATGTACATTGTATGCCTTGCTGCTGTAAATTTTTCATTCTGAGAAAGTTTTTCTTTATTATGCCTTGCCTTTCTTAAACTTCAAGTGGAAAGAGAAATTACCGTAATTTTTAAATTCTTATTCATTTTTACAAGTTATTTCATTTCAGTATTCCAAAACGATAAATAAAATCTCTGTGATTTTAAAAGGAAAAAATGGCCCATGTAAAATTTAGAAAACAGTGTGCTTTAAACTCTGTATTCAATTTCTGAAGCAGGCTTGCAACGAAAACAGGTTTTTTTAAATGGTTCAATTTAGCCAAATAATTGAATTTTTGAAAACCATAAATGGAATTCAAACAACCTGCTATTAACTATGTTTTTAATAACAGTTGCTTGAATTAATTCATGCTTTAAAAAGTCCACAAATTGATATTTACATCTAAATTCACTATGCAAGGAAAAGGTTCAGAATAACTAAATATATGTTTGATCGTATAAAGTCCTCTTAGCCCAGCAGATTAGCACACCAAAATTTACATCTGAACTTTATCTCCAAATAGACAGTTTATTTTACATAAGTTATTGACTTCATTAAAATGGTCAGTTTTATCATTTTCTACTCTAAAAGTAAAATAGTCTGGGAAATATAAAGTCAGAGTTCTCTGCAAGATTTGTACCACCCTCTCTAGTTCTCAAGATAGATTACTAGAAGTGCTTCCAAATTAAAAAAAAAAAAAAAGCAATTTGGATAATTTAATAAATGTTCAGTAACACTTTATCTTACAAACTTTTCCTAACCTTTGGCTTTCAGTTTTTTGACTCATCCCAAACTTAACATTTTATTCTTAAAATAAGTATTTATATTTAAAGTATTTATACATTTACAATTGAGCACTTCAAGAGTATCTAAATAAAATGAAACATAAGTGGTTTGTTCCTTTTTTGTTTCTCTGCCTCTGGTCAGATCCATTATTTAAAGTTTTTGCTTGATTTTGTTTTTTTTAAGCCATCTTATATATAAAATATCTCCTTTTCTATTGCAATCACTCTTTTTTCTAACCTTTCCCATCTTTTTCACTCATACACTCCTACCATTCTATTCTGCCAAACTCATTTCTGAAGACATTATTCTGAGATAAATACGAATTGGTTTTACAAGAATTTTCATATCAAATATACTAGTGAATGTGTTGATTAAAGAAGAAAGAGAATCAAAAGATTTTTTGGGGGCTTCCCTGGTGGCGCAGTGGTTGAGAATCTGCCTGCCAATGCAGGGGACACGGGTTCGAGCCCTGGTCTGGGAAGATCCCACATGCCGCGGAGCAACTGGGCCCGTGAGCCACAAATACTGAGCCTGCGCGTCTGGAGCCTGTGCTCCGCAACAAGAGAGGCCGCGATAGTGAGAGGCCCGCGCACCGCGATGAAGAGTAGCCCCAACTTGCTGCAACTAGAGAAAGCCCTCGCACAGAAACGAAGACCCAACACTGCCATAAATAAATAAATAAATTAAATTAAATAAAATTTTAAAAAAAGATTTTTTGGTTTAATTTTATGACCAACACAGGTGTTGGATAGATTCAGAACCAGGTATCTATTCCAAATGGCAGATTTTTTTTTTTTTTTTTTTACCATTTATTTGTCTGTATGCTAAAAAGAAATTTAAGTTGAGTACATTCATCATCCAAATTGATGTCAGGCTTAGGTTGTTAGGAAAAAATCTGGCTGCAATAAGATGCTGGTCAATTCCATAAATCTCATGATGACTTTCATGTCATACCAAAGCACATCACACCAACCTTTAAAACCATACCACATACCAGAGGAAGGAAATTAGAATTGCTTCTGTCAGGATCAACATAATGCCATAAGAAGTACTTCTTGAAAGGGAAAATGATTTACAAAAAAAGGAAGAGGCACTTGTTTTACATTCAAGAAACCTGTGTCTATTTACTTGGTCTTTTTTTATACCATGCAAAATGGTTTAGTCTGTGACATAACTGACATAGAACTCTATTTCAAAAGCAGAATTTGGCTGGAATTATCTAAAGAAAAAAATGCGTATTTTCCTTTTTTTAATTTAAGGAATGCTGACCTCAAGGCAATAGGCCAACATTATTTAATAGCTTCTTTTTTCAAAGAAAATATTAAGCATTTGATCCCCTGAATGAAATGTTTGATTTATTGAGATTAAGTATTCTGTGGCCTTTCAATCTGTCAGAGAAAAAACAAACAAACATACAACAGTAATGGCATGCTAGTGCCTAATAGAGCTAGATTCAGTGAAAATGCAAAACAAATGTAAGATACAGTGCTACTTCTCCAAGAACTTATTCTACCTCCACCAGCATAATTAATATTTAGGCTGCAGTTAGAGAATACCTGGGCATCAGATTATCACCACACACCTGTCTTTATCAGGAGACAGGCAAGGGACTCGTGATCAGTGGGAATGAAGAAGGTGCAACCCTAGATCCATATGACCTAAGACAGACCTAGGCGAACAATATGTCATCTTCTTAGTCAGAGTCAAGAGAGAACATCAATCGGAAGAGCTAATTGGCACAGTTGAGCAATAGTGTTGAAAGCCCTTGGAGAGGATAGACATGACCAGTCCTGGAACACTGCCTTCTTCATTGCGTGGGACCTGTGGAGGCCATAGCGTGCTGTAGACCTGAGCAGGGCTGCAATCCTAACAGACAGAGAAAGTTGACATATCCATCAGGGGTAACCTGGTGTCCTGAATACTTCCTGTGTCAGACACAAGTGAGCCTCACTCAAAATCAACTTCATCCCCATTCTTAGCAGCACAATCTCTTGTGATCTCATGCTAGAGGATCCAGCTACTGGGTCTAGGAAGACTCTGAAAGTATGAATCCTAGAGCTCCTCGAGTCTTCTGGTGGATCCCACAAGCATAAGTTAGGGATAAAGGAGGGTCAGAGAGGACCTTCAAGGGGGAAATGGGGACCAGGGAAAACATAGGTCTTGGTGGTCTGATTCTCCACCCATACAGCACTGCCTACCACAGTTGATCTCCACCACTAAGTACCACTGTAAGGGTATTTTGACATTTTTTAGAAGGGCACTGCAAAGAATTGGGACCCCTGATATGTAAGCCCTGCTTCCCTGGGTCTAGGAGCAGTATTGTCAGAAAGAAGGGCTGGAGCTAGGCTTGGAAAGATAGTAAGGATCCAGATAAGAATAAAGAAGGACTTGACAGTAAGCGAGAGAGAAATGTTGGAAGGTAGCAAGAGAGAGATCCCAAATGAGAAAGAAGAAAATAAATTACATGTGAGAAGCAGGGAAGAGACTAGCCAGTCACTACTTCAAGGTGAGCTGAAGAATTGTGGTGAACACTTTGGACTGGCTCATTTGTTTTTGGTTCCAGCTTCCATTTAATATGCCTGAATGTGCTATGGAATCTGGAGCTAAAAATCACATTGCTTAGACTCCAGTACAGCTAGACTCTGAGAAATAGGTTTCCCTACTTCAGTTTGGATGTGTGTTTATGGAGACAGAGGTGGGTGGTAAGCATCCAGTTTGGGAGTGTGAACTATGGCTCTGAAAGGGGTAGAGGGAACTGGAATTGTAGAGGCAGCTTCCTATTTGGGCAGGGGGCTTCCCAATTTTGACAGAGGCTGAATGGTTCTGAAACCCAGAGTTATAGAAGGAGTTTCCCTCATTTGGCATGCAGTTTCTTTCTTTATTTCTGCCTTTAATCAGTTTATTCTGAGATGTAATCTACATACAATAAAACTTCCTGATTTTAAAATGTACAATCTGTGAGTTTCGGCAAATGTATGCAGTCATGCAAATACCACCAAATACCACCACAGTCAAGAATCAATATAGAACATTTTCATCACCCCCTAAAATACAACTTTCACCCCTTTGTAGTCAATCCCCAACCCCCAATCTGGCCCTAGTGGTCTGCTTTTTGGTACCATAATATGTCTTTTTCCTGAATTTCATAAAAATGGAACTAAACAGCATGTAGTCTTTGAAGTATGGCTTCTTTCACTTACATTAATGCTTTCAGGATTCACCCATGCTGTTGCATGCATCAATGGTGTATTTCTTTCTATTGCTGAGTAGTGTTTCATTATATAGATATGCCACAATCTGTTTATTCATTAACAAGTTGATGGATATTTGAGTTCTTCCCAGTTTGTTGCTAAAATGAATAAAGTGGCTATGACAATAAACAAGTCTTTCTGTGGACATACGTTTCTGTTTTTCTTAGGTAAATACCTAGCAGTAGTATTGTTGGATACGATAAGCTCATGTTTAACAGTTTAGGAAACTGCCAAACTTTTTCCCAAAGATGCTGTAACATTTTTCGCTTCCACCAGCATTTTATGAGATCCTTTTGCTCCACATCTTTACCAACATTGGTATTGTGAGACTTTTTAATTTTGGCTACTCTACTGTGTATGTAATGTCAGTTTCTTAAGCTCAGCACCATTGACATTTGACGCCAGATAATTTTTTCTTCTGTTTATTGTAGGATGTTTAGAAACATGCCTGTTCTCTACCCACTAGATGCTAATAACAATCCTCTAGTTATAACAACAAAAGCTGTCTCCAAACATTGTCAAATGTCCCCTGGGGCAAATGACCACCTCCTTATTGAGAACCTCTAATGTAGTGGTGTATCATTGTGGATTTAATTTCCATTTCTCTAATAATGAAGGCAGTGAACATCTCTGAATGAGCATATATATAGGATTCTTCAGGTTACCTGTCTCCTCAATTGAGCTTTGATAGTTTGTGTCTTTTAAGGAACTTGTCAGTCTCATCTAATTTGTTAAATTTATTTAACAGAAAGTTATTCATAATAGTCCAACTAGAGTCTTATCAATTTTATTGATCTTTTCATGGAGCAAGGTTTTAATTTCATAGATTTTTCTCTCTGTCATTCTTCTGTCCTCAATTTTACTGATAAAAGTATGCTTTTATCTTTGTTATTTCCTTTTTTTTTCTTAGATCATTGATTTGAGATCTTTTTTCTTTTCCAGTATAAGTACTTATTGCTGTTTCTCTAAGCACTGCTTTAGCTTCATCCTACAAATTTTTATATATTTGTTTTCACTTTTATTCATTTAAAGTATTTTTTAAATGCTCTTGTGATTGTTTTCTTTGATCCGTGGGTTGTTTTAAAATGTTTGGAAATTTCTCTCAATTATCTTTGTAAGCATCTTTATTTCATCTTCATTTTTGAAAGATATTTTTACTGTGCATAGAATTCTAGGTTGACAGATTTTTTTTTCCTTAGGTACTTTAAAGATGTCACTTCATTTTCTCTAGCAGACATAGTTTCTGATGAGATATTGTCTGTCATTCTTATCCCTTTTTTTAATCTGCACATAATGTATCTTTTTCTCTGGTTTTTAAGATTTTTCTTTTCATCACTGATTTTCTACAATTTGGTATATTTTCCACAATTTTTAGTGGATTGCTGCCTTGGTATTTTTTTTTTAATGTGTCTTCTACTTGAAGTTCATTGAGCCTCTTACAGCTGCAGGCTTGTAGTGTTCACTAAGTTTAGAAAATTTTAGGCCTCTATTTTTTCAAGTATTTTTTCTGAATTCCCTCTTTACTGTCCCCTCTGGATCCTCCCTCTCTCTCCTAACCTCCTTTGAGAACTCCAATTACACCTATGTTAGCTCACTGAGCTTCTGTTAAGTGTTTCTGGATAGCTTCTATTGCCGTGTCTCCAAGTTCACTGGTATTGTTTTTCCTTCTGCAATGTCTAATCTGCTATTAATTCCATAAAATTTATTTTTTATTTCCAATACTATATTTTTTCTCCTTAAAATTTCATTTGGTTTATTTTCATATTTTCCATGTTCTCTCTTTACCAGGTACATTGTTAAGCATATTTAAAACATATATACTGGCTCTTTTATAAACTAATCCCATCATCTTTGTCGCTTTTGAGTATATTACCATTAATTGATATTTTCTTCTGGCTGTGGATCACATGTTCCTACTTCTTTGTATATCTAGTATATTGATTAGAACTGGGTATTGTGGATTTTACATTTTTGGGTGCTAGATATTTTTGTATTCCTTTAAAGAGTGTAGCACTTTGTCCTGAAATGTAATTAAGTTATATGAAATCAGTAAGATCCTTCTGACATTTGTTTTCAAGCTGTGTTTGGGCAGATTCAGAGCAATGACTCTGCCCAATAACCCAGATATTATGATACCTACAGTCCAACTGAAGGGAACCTGAACTACTTTCATCCCTTGGGTGAGTTCTGGGAACTCTTCCTCTGATACTTTAATAAATTCCTTATTTTTCAATTCAGCCAGGACAGGTTCCAGAAAATTCTAACAGAAAGGGAATAATGGTTGCTGGGATTATATAATTAGGAGAAAATAAGTTATAAAAGACACTGAAAGTCTAGCTGAGCAGCCAAGTTACAACTCAATTCAAGAGTAAGGATGGAACTATTATTGGTTTTTGAAAAGGTAACTGATAAAATACAAGGGAATAAAATCTGGGGTGAAGTAATTTGTGTTGTGTATTCAAGGAAAGAAAGTGTGGAAATAGGGAGACCAGCTAGGAAGTTGAGGAATCCAGCGTTTCCCAACAGTGATAAGTGTGGAACAGTAGAGAGAAGATGGTTACTATGAGCAACATTTGGAAGGGAGAAATTATCTGAAAGGAAAGGCCTGGTGACAAACTGGGTATAAGATATTAGGAATGGAAAGGGAAAAGTCAAAGCTGACTCCAAGATTTCTAGCCAGGGTGATACTAAAAGAAATGGGCAAGGAAAAATAGCTTTCAAGAGGAGAAGATGAGCAAGTTTTGGACTTGCGTTTCCTGATGAAGGTGGCACATCCAAGTAACCATGTCCTGGAGGCTGCTGAAAGACAACTGTGTTACAGATAATAGATCTGGGCAGGAGACCTAAGTCTAGACAAAACATGACATGGTCAGTATGGATGAATTTAGTCGCTTCTCAAATGCATTACCCTTCAAAATTCTATCCTCATGTCAATCTTGCTTTGGTAAAAGAAAAACTAATAATAATATTTTCTCTGTTTTAGATTTTGAATGTCTTTTGGTTTCTAGATTTGAAAAGGAATTAGAAATATCATAATAATTCAAGGGAAGCTATTCTTCTGTGTAATTACTTACACAAGTATTGGAAGCCTCACATAAAATGTTGTGTTTGAGGGAACTCCAGCTCATATTCTTTACCAGAATTTTGGCTAACCTTCAGATAAACAAGCCTCCAAATCGTTCAATAGTCACCACCAGCAGTTGCCAGGCTAATGCTTTCATTTCCTTTCCATGGCACATTTCCCAAAGAATCTGAGCCTTTTGTGCTTTGAGGAAGGATTTCATACAGCATAAATAGGTTCTAAAAACACAATAGATGATTCTTTTGCTCATTTCATAATACAGACAACTTCCAGAATACGTCACACAATTTTCTGTTCTGTATAATTTCCTAGGGTAGCAATCCATTCACCACTGTTACTCTAAATTAATCATTAGACAAAAACATAAATTATAGCATTCCAGGGGACTTTAGAAATCACCAACTCCAGATGCTTTCCTATATAGATATAGAAATTGTCGGTAGGAAATGGTATACTTTCCTGTCCAGATTAATGACAGAGTTAGAACTAGAATTAAATGTGATGTCTGCTCAGTGCTGCATGCTGTACCATTAGCTCTGCTCCTTGCAAATATTTTTAAAGCCTCTCTTAAGGTAGGAAGATGCCAGTCAAGCATGATTTTTTGATTTATTCACCTTAAATATCGGTATCTTACATTGCCCTGGTTTTCTATTGCACTCATAAAGCAGCTGGGTAACCCTGGGTAATCTCCAATTGACCTACGATGATTCAGTTGATTTCACAACACATCTAAAACAAGCATTTTGCCTATATCTCTTTTGTTACTGCATGCCTTGACTCTAATTACGAGATAAATTTCTAGTTTCCATGGCTATGAATAACAAAGTATATTTTCCCCCCACTTTAAAATGGTGGGGAAAACTAACAAATGATAGAATCTAATTTATGACTAATCATATCTAGCTTATCCTTGTAGACCCCAATTTACAAATGATTTATATTCCAGAAGTTTGCAAACTGGCTATTAGAAACATTTACTGTATTTTTCCAACAATGTTACATATCGAAGTCAGATCTATTCAATGATACTATTACTTCTGTAGTGTGTTGTCTGTGTGTGGGTGTCTGTAAACTTTTAATGGCAAACTGATAACTGTCTTTTATCTATAGTAGTGGTTTTATGTAAAAAACATTTTACAAGTTCTAATGTTTATATCTAATATCTAATATAATATCTAATATCTAATATAATTTAATAATATATAATATCCAATAACATAATTTTCCCACCCTAAAGGTAAAAAATGTCCTACCCTACTCAGGCACAAGCGTCACAATCCAGCTCCAGTAGAGGAAGAGAGGGGGATAGTTAAGGAAGAGAGGCTGATGGAATCTTACAGGCAGTGTCTGGGCTGCCTCAATAGCAGCTTCCCCTAAATCAGGGGAAACTCTGGGTTCAGGGAAGTGGTTTCTGAGGATGTAAGTTCTATTTACAGTGTCCATCTGTAAGGAAGCTAAGTAGAAGCAAAGGATCTGTAGACTGTGATGTGGCTGAGGTCTCCAGCAGCAGCACAAGCCCTTCTGTCAATCAGGAGGGTAAAGGAAGAGCCCACACACAATAGCATGTGTAACTGTTGGTTGTAAATTGTTTGGGCAAAAGCCAGGGACTGTGTAGTTTCCACAATTGGGCACTGAACCCAAAACCCTGAGGACTTGCATTTATTTTCTTCTTACTATTTCAGTAAATGCACACTTAGTTCTAAATGTTAATTCCTAAAGCATACTACAAGGAGTAAATTACAAAACAGAATATTCCTAGTTAGAATGGTTTCCAGATTCCACAATTCAGGTTATAATCCAATGTATTATATCAGTATTTAGTCTCCATATGTTTTAATAACCATGTTGAATTACCATGCAACCCTCTAATTCAACTTACTGGACAAATGTGGTACATGAGGTTCAAGAATTTAGCCTCAGGTCACAATCATGTCTAAGACAGAAATGCAGTCATCTGCAGTTCTCAGCACATTATAATTCAAATGGGTAGAATTTTCTGTTATAATTTCAGGCTATTGCAATATTTTCCATCTTCAGCTATTAGTATGAGATCCTCAGGTGAAATTGAATTATCCATTACTTCAAGTTAAGCAGTTCTCTCATTTTCCAAGCTACATGAGAAACTATTTTCCCTCTGAGCCAAATCCATGACTCACAAGTTCAATGTTTGTATCATTTCATCACTAGGTGGGCATCATTTTCTTTTGTTTTGGTCCAAGTTTATCTGGTTCACATAGAATCAGGACATCAAGTTCATTAAAGGAAAATTTATTGTGTCTATAATTCCAGGCCAATGTTAGATACTACTATTGCAAAGATTGCCATCCAGATAAAATCAAAGGGAGCTGTAATTTTCTTACATGAACCTAACTCCCTCAGGTGTCAAAAGTAGGATGCCTGCCCCAGATCATTTGCATAGGCAGGGTTTGACGTGCCCCAGTGTATATGGGCCTTCTAGGATACCTCATCCAGCTCCACAATATAGGCCACAAACATAACTTCTCTCTTAAAGAATTATCTAACCTGTTTTTTTTTTTTTTTAATTCTTAGTAAAAATTTGGACTTGTAAAACCTCCTCTATGCAAAATACTACTCTTGTGTGATGCACTTCTCCATCTCCAGCCCCACCCCGGGATCTTGCACTGAAGTTACTTCTACAATTATACATACCCTTTCAAACTTATAGAGCAAGACCAATAATCCTGGTCAAAATTCCTTCCTGACAAATAAGGTCATAAGCAGAATTTGTCAATATCCATCAAACGAATATGGAGCTGGACTCCTAGCTCCTCACTCTGAATGTGACTCATCTCTTTTCTCCTTTGAATACACACTGGGTCCCACTGGAGATGAAAGTATTTCCTAACTAAACCAAATTGAATCAACGCTAAGCAAATCAAAGGAGGGGGTGGGTCATATAGAATATGAGCCAGATTGTAGTGTCAGTGTACCTAACCTGCTTCCTGGACTGCAGAAGAGGCCAAGATTCATGACTTAGGTCTTCACATGATGTCTTTAGGTCTTGAGAGGGTATGCCACTTGGATGTCCTCTTACCTCTAGTTCTAGCCCCTTCTCCTACCTTCTCTTCCCATAATGCATCTTCCTTTTAGCTCCTTTCTGTGTGATGTCTCTGAGCCAGCCTGCCCTAAGATACATGACTTTTACTGTAAAATAGTGATGCCTCAGCCTCCAGTCTCTTTATGTTACTTTTTAGTAATGTCCAGAAGTCCCCGAAATATCCATGGCTTCTTTCTGCCACAGGAAGCGAGAAGCTCTGGCCTCAGTTTCTAATACTTTTAGGAGTATACATGGGGATTTGGGAAAGGAAAGGTTGAGATGTGGTTAAGGTAGGGATGAGAACTTCTATTCTGGGCTGTGGCTGACTTTCTAAAAGTAACTGAAAGTAAACCCAACTTACCAATAAAATATTATTTCCCTATCGAGAGTTACTCAACCTAATCCTTCTAAAACCCACAAAGTACTTCTATTAACCTGACTTTTATTCTATTTCTCATGAATTAAATAGCCATTTTCTTATTTATTAATATGCACATTTGTCTCCTTCCAGTCTAAATTTTCATGACACCATTTCCCCCATATTAATTGACAAACGCAAGCACCAAGCCCAGTTCTCATATCCTTAATCTTTAAATAGTTTAGTTTATCCTCCCACATATCATTTATTATTTTATTTTCTAAATTTCTATTTATGAACCTACTATGCATTGGGCATAGCATTAAGTGATTTTATAAAAGATAAATAAGATACAGTTCCTTCCCTCAAGGAACACATTGTCCAATAAAAAGTTAGAGACATAGAGAAACAATTATAAAACAGTTTAGAAATAGATATAGATATGCCCAGGGCATATCCAATTATACAGGAAAATATAGAAAGAATTCATGTGGGGAAAAGACAGGGCTTTCTAGAGGAGGTG
Source organism: Balaenoptera ricei (assembly GCF_028023285.1). Classification (NCBI taxonomy): domain Eukaryota; kingdom Metazoa; phylum Chordata; class Mammalia; order Artiodactyla; family Balaenopteridae; genus Balaenoptera; species Balaenoptera ricei. The sequence continues at coordinate 46,343,334 of NC_082643.1, read as the reverse complement.
CCGACAGAACTCATTCTTAAGGAATGCATAGGCGTTTCCAGGCATGGAAGATGGGGAAATGGCATTTCGGCAGAGGGAACAGTATGAACAAGGGCGTAAAACTAAAAAACAACAAATGCCATAGGAAAGAAACTATTCACAGTTCAAGGTTGCTACAGCATAAACCTCAAACTGGGAGCTATAAGACATGAAGACCCATGCAAACCAAATTAAGAAGTTTGGAATTTATGCTATAGGTGATGGTGAGTCATTGAAAGGGATTTGCATCGGGAAGCAACATGGTTAAATCTGAGTATGAGAAACACCCTGGAGGCTGTGTTGAAGATGGACTGAAGAGATATAAGACAGGAAGAAAGGAGACAGACAAGCTAAGGGCCTGGATTAGGGTAGTAATGAGAGAGTCAGGATGACAGGGGACCTGATATGAGAAATATTAATAGAGGGAAACTGGCAGAACTGAGTGGAAACGGGCTATGCAGAGAGGAGAGAGGAGAATCAAGCCCAATTGCAGATCTAAAACATGAATGTCTCTATAAACAGAGGTACCAACAAATAACAGAAGGAAAATTCAGGGCAACAGTAGTTCAAGGAGAAGATCAAGGACTCAGTTCTGGATATGTTGCATTTAAAGTGCCAGTGAAATATCTAAAATACAGTAGATAGATATATAATTCTGAGTCTCTGAGATGTCCAGGCAGAGAAATGGATGTGGAATTTTTAAAATATAAGTAGTAACTAACACAATGAGAGAAAATGAAGTTATCCAAGGAGGTCATTCTTTATACCATTAGCAGTGATAATGCTCCTTTTATAGGAGTACCAGTTTTGTTTACTGCTTTTGAAGAATGACTATTATTATTTTGTGTATATGTGAATAGCACATATGTTTTGAGATAGACAGTTGACAAATATCATTAACTTTTACTTTCAAATTAAAATATAAAAAGGTAAGGAAACAGGTACAACTCTTTTTCATGATTTTATGACTAAAAGCTTGAGAGGTAATTTTAAATATTTTTCTCAAAAATAAAACAATAACTTACTGTTTATGGATGGATTTCATGTCAATTTTTAGTGTCCCAGATAAAAACTCAAGAATAATCTTTTTCTCAAAATCAGCCCCCCAGCTTATACTTCAAGATTTTTCATATAATCTTGCAAAGCATATCACATCCAGACATACTTGGAACCAAAAGAAAACCATGTATTTTATTTATCTATTTAATACACATATTCTAATAAAGAGTTTTCTTTTTCCTCTATTTAAAAAGAAACATTTTGCTCTTTTTGGACTTAAAAATATTGTATGCTCATTGTGGAAAACATGTAAACTATAAAAGCATATAACGTATAAAAGAGAAAATCAAAATCTCTCCTAACTCAAAATCCTGAAGTGTTATAAATGTTAAAATGTTATAAACAGAAAATTTTACAATTATTTTAAATGTTATACATATAAACAGTATACATACATATATAATATATATAATATATGTATATATAACATACATAGACACACACACACATATATATTAGGAAGAGATAGAAGATTGGCTATTGGGCAAAATTCTGCTCAGTTCAGTGACTGTAGGTCGAATGTGTGCCATGTAATCAGTTACATGCCTGCTACTTGCTAAACAAAGGCAAGAGCAGCAAAACATTTACATTTTTCTTAAATAACCTATTCCAAGGGGGAAAACATCACTAGCTCAAGGAGGGTTTCCTTCCTGGTTGTTACGGGCTTTGCCTTCAAAGGACTGCTGCTAATACAAGTTTGCCCCTAGCCAATCAGGGAGGGGGTTACAGACATTCTCAGGCACACCTGTTTGTGGAGTTGGAATTGAATCTAACTGGGTCCCAAACTGTGTACCTCTCACCACATCTACCACTATCTCTTCCACTACAACCTTTCACTTTTGCCTTTCATTATAGTCTCTCAGGATATATACAAAACAGTATGTATAGTATATATGTCACTCTAAGGGCCAGTAAGCATTCAAGAACATATTTGCCCTTTTTTACTGTGATGTTACTATAAAGAGGGAAAAGTTCTATCAAAGGTGGCGGCGACTGTCAAGTAGTCAATCGTATGTGTAGGTGTGTTCATGGATGTGTTTTTTTGCTGTCTTATTGTATATATGCAACTCTGAATCTTATATAGTAAGCACTTTATCTTCTCTCTGAAAATTCTTCATGGATATCAGTTACAACAGCTGCCAGTATCTTACTTTATGGTGCTGTCTTTAGTTAACCAATTTTCAATTATTAAGCATTATTTCAAAATAATTTGAGTGCCCTCTAAGGCTCTTTGTCCTCCATTGGTTGAAGTCTCAGGGCTCCTACAAAATATGGACCTTATTTGGATTCTGACTTCGGCAAACTCTATGTAAAAAAGAAACTAATAAGACAATTGGTGAAATTTGAATGGTAACTGGGTACTTGGTGGTATTGAATAATTATCGTCATATTAAGGTATGATAAAAACTGGTAGTTATATTTTTAAAAAGGGCTATCTTTTAGAGATTAAAGGAAAACTGTTTCTCTACTTATGACACTTCTGACACCTGATATGGGGTGCGGAGTTTCCCCTCAAGAATTTTCCAGCTCTCAGGACACCAACTGGGTCTCCTCCAATTTAATGCAAGTCTGACACTAACTACCCAGAGTTAGAGTCAGACTACACAGGTTTAAGGTCTCAGTCCCACAAGACTGCCCTCACTTCAGATGCTAGTTGCAAGTAATGGGTCCCCAAGTACCCACGGTTCTGTCCAAGATGGCTGCAAAGTCAGGGGTTCCCACCACCCACTTCCCCCACCTGGTTCGATAATTTGCTAGAACAGCTCATGAAAGTCAGGGAAATATTTACTTATGTTTACCAGTTTATCATAAATGATATTATAAAAGACCCAGACAAACAGCCAGAGAAGGAGGTTCATAGGGTGAGGTCTGGAAGGGTCCAAGAGTGCAGGAGTTTCTGTCCCATAGAGTTTGGGGTGCACCATCTTCCTGGCACAGGGATGTGTTCCCCAACCCAAAAGCTCTCCAAACCCCCATTGGTTGGGGTTTTTATAAAAGTCCTATCATGTAGACATGAATGATTAAATCATTGGCCACTGGTGATCAGCTCAATCTCTAGCTCCTCCAGCCAGCCCCTCTCCCCTCCCTAGAAGTCCAAGGGTGGGACTGGAAGTTCTAACCCTTGAATCACAAGGTCAGTTCCTCTGGCAACCAACCCCCATCCTGAAGCTATCTAGGACCCCACCAAGAGTCTGCTCATTAGCATACACTCAGGGATGGTTGAAAAGGGCTTATTTTGAATAACAAAACATTCTCCTCTCACCCCTACTGCTCAAGAAATTACAAGGGTTTACGGGAAGAAGACCAAATATATATTTCTTATTATATCACAATATCACAGAAATCCATACTGAAGTTTTTTCAGATGAAATGATATAAAGTCCAGAACTTGCTAATTTGGTTGGTGGGAGTGAGTTTGTGGGAGGGGAGAGATGAAACTGAGGGACCCTTTGTGGATAATTATTGATGCTAGATAATGGGTACATGGGGATTTATTACTCTAGTCTCTACTTTTAGGTGTGTTTGAAATGTTTCAAAAAACATTTTTTTAAAGGGGAAGAGGAGATGCCCTGAGTCTCTAAATAAATACTCTAGATAAACATTTTGTAAAAATTACCCAGTAAAATGCCCTCCGATATTTTCTATTCCATTCTACACCATTCTGGATTTTCATTCTGACTGTGGCCCAGCAAATTGATTTTGCAATTCAAAAAAGACTCACAGGGCTTCCCTGGTGGCGCAGTGGTTGAGGGTCTGCCTGCCGGTGCGGGGGACGCGGGTTCGAGCCCTGGTCTGGGAGGATCCCACATGCCGCGGAGCGACTGGGCCCGTGAGCCACACCTGCTGAGCCTGCGCGTCTGGAGCCTGTGCTCCGCAACAGGAGAGGCCGCGATGGTGAGAGGCCCGCGCACCGCGATGAAGAGTGGCCCCCGCTTGCCACAACTGGAGAAAGCCCTCGCACAGAAACGAGGACCCAACACAGCCAAAAATAAATAAATAAATAAATTAAAAAAAAAAAAAAAAGACTCACAATAGCTGCTGTTTAAAAACCACTGTTCTCTACATGTTCTACCTCCCAGTCTGCCTTTTCCCACTACTAACTCCTCATCACTACTACTAGTTGCAGACCCAGTTTAAGTAAGAATTTGGCCTCCTGATTGCCTAGAATAAGAGTTTGGACCACATAAGTTGATTTCAAACCATCACTATTATAAATAATACTGTGAAGAGTCTTTATGTGCATACATCTTTGTCTATAGTACCTAGAAGTGGAATTGCTGGGTCAAGTGATATAAATACTTACAAGACTTATTATGCACATTGCCAAGTTGCTTTCCAAAAATGTAATAACTTGCACTCTCACAAGCTATCAATGCATATGCTGGTCTCATGGCACCCTTGCTAGTAGGAAGTATTACAGGCTTCTTAATTATTCCCCATTTTAAAAGTCAAAAACATTCCTTTTATTATTAGCAAAGTTTATGCTCATTTCAATTATTTCTTGGTTATTATTTTATTTTCATGATCTGTCTATCCTTGGTCTCTCCCAAAGTTAAAAGTTAGGATCATTGAAATTTTAAAAATTACTCTATAAGAGAGTTTTATAATTTAAGGATATTTATAGCACATATTTTCCTTATTTTTTGTTTGCCTTTATTTTTATTTATGACTTCTCATGACATAAAAATATTTTAAATTGTTATGAAGTTAAACTGATCTATCTTTTCCTTTAAGATTTCTTCCATTACTTTTAAGCTTGGGAAATCCCTTGGTATGTGCCAATCAAATAAACAGTAACCTACATGTCTTCCCTTTCATTTCCTCTGGAAGCTTTATAGCATTCAATATGTAGTCTCTTTTGGTCTTCTTACTCTATCTTTACTGAACAAAATATTGCTAATTTACCTTTTTACATTTTGTCATTATTATCAAGTTCAAATACTTGTCAAAGGCATATCTTACCAGCTTTCTTAAGGGTGAAACAATGGATTTTCAAATGCAGTGTGTTTTACCCAACTATAGTGATCTCTGCCATTCAATTTCCAATGGGGTGCCTGATGCTCTGGTCATACTGACAAGAGAGTTATGCTTTGTATAAACAAAAGAGGTTGCTGAGTATGTGATGTGGTTGAAGGACAGTCAGGGAACTGCCTCACCTCCCACACAAAAATGTGTCCTCTTAAAAGTGACAGAGCATACACCCCAACAATTAGAGATCCATGACATTGGCAAATGAAAGAAGTCACATATTATTTTGTGCTAATGTATGAGTAGTTCATAATGTCCTGACTCAAAGCTCTTGGCAGAGCAGTGAAGACAAAAGGACAAAGAAGGTGACAGTAGACCCAAGAGCAAAAGAGAAGCTGATGCTGAAGATGAAAGTCAAGTCATACCCCTCATGGCAGTCTCATGGTAGCAGAGGGAAAGGTTAAACATTTGTTGGAAATAACCAAGTGCCAGGTACCACAAGAAGCTCTAGGAGTAGTCAGATAAAGCTGGTTCCTACCCTAATGAGGCTCACAGGCTAATTGAGAGGACAGAATAGTAAATCAATTGTTACAGGACAGAACTTTTGTTTCTGTTAGTAGGTAACTATTCAACCCAGAGACTGGAATATAAATTAGGCTAGGTGAGGGTTGGAGGTTCCCTTGGGAGGTATTGCATGATATCGGATTTGGAGAATGAGTAGTACTTAACTAGGTGAGAAAAAGAAATGTGGAGAGGACAGTCCAGGCAAAGAAAACAGCATGTCCAACGGTAGAGAGGCACTGGCAGGGCCTGGAATGACATGTTTAAAGAAATGCAGATAGTGGGAAAAGCTTAAGAGAAATCTGGGGTTGGGAGTCTGTGGGGCGACCAGAGAGGCAGCTTCCAGGTTTGGGAGAGTTTGTGTGCTAAGCTACAGAGCGTGTTTAGAAAGCCATGGGTGTCAGGAAAATATTTTAAGCAGGGATGTAATATCTGATGTGATATTTTTAAAGATATCTGTGATTGCAAGAACGATAGATGATAGGGGATGCAGACAAAAGGGGGAGGGGGACTGATTGTGAAGGTATTGTATTCAGGTAAGAATTGGTGTATGGTGCAGCATTTGGAGAGGAGTATGTGGACATGAGAGGTTACAGAGATAGCATCTATGAGACTTGATGGGAGACAGGATGCAGGGTGAGGAAGTGGGAAGAGCCTGAGGTGACCCACATTTCTAGATTGGGTGACAGGGTGGGTAGTAGTGTCACTTACTGATGACTCACATTCATCAGATCATGGCTCATAAACGTGATAAGACATTGTTTCTTCTGTTTCACTGTTAAAAAATATCAAAGGAAGGAGAAGGAGAATCATTTGCAGGAAAAAGACTGAGTAACATTGTAGTGTAGTAGAAAGAGTTCTGGTATAAAAGAACAAGTATAAGATAATGGTCTCACTTGTAAATATAAATCATTAAACACTTCATTATTTAAATAAAGAAGGCCTTCAAAGGAGATATGTCCATTGAGGAAGGAGAGCTGAATGAGCAGCTCTGATTCTTTCCACTTGTTTTGCCACCTCAATTCTTACTACCTTCACCACGATGGGCCCCAACGAATAGCTGCTCCCATTTTCATTCTGTCCCAGAAGAGCCAGCACAACTTTTCCTGGTTTAGCTCTGTACAGTTGGGCAGACATACTATTTTTTTTTTTTTTGTAGGGCTGCTTTGGGTCTTCATTGCTGCGTGTGGTCTCTCTCTAGTTGCGGCGAGCGAGGGCTACTCTTCATTGTGGGGCGCGGGCTTCTCATTGCGGTGGCTTCTGTTGTTGCAGAGCATGGGCTGTAGAGTGCAGGCTCAGTAGTTGTGGTGCACGGGCTTAGTTGCTCTGCGGCATGTGGGATCTTCCCAGACCAAGGATCGAACCCGTGTCCCCTGCATTGACAGGCAGATTCTTAACCATTGCACCACCAGGGAAGGCCCAGACATACATTTTTTTGAAGATAGTTTTCCATAGCATGTACAGAAATACAAAATTGTCCAATGAAAAGTCAAAGGCTCTGAAGTGTTTGGCTTCTCTTTCTGCCTAAGGTTGTTTTTCTAGTACACGGATTCTCATTGCTTTCATCTGTGTTGTTTCAGTGTTATTTTTGTTATTTCTCCCTGATCACATTCTATTTATAACTGATATTCTGCTTCACCAATCTCGAGTACAAAATGAGGTCACATTCCTTTTAATATTCAAAATAAATTTTGAGCCTCCGATCCATCCCAGCCTCCCAACTGTGATAAAATGTTTATTTCATCCTCAACATACTCCCTTAAGCTAAGTCCAAAGCGCTTACAACACCTACTATCTTAGCTTTCTAATGCTGAGTAACAAATTACCACAAATTTAGCAGCTTAAAATAACACTCATGTCACCGTCCACAGGTCAGCACATTGTGGCTGGATTCTCAGTTCAGGGTCTCACAAGACTGAGATTAAGGTGTCAGCAGAACTGCATTCCTTTCTGCATACTCTGGGGAAGAATACACTCCAAGCCCATTTAGACTGTTGGCAGAATTCAGTTCTATCTAGTTATAGAACTGCGGTCCCTGTGGTCCCTCCATCTTAAAGCCAGCAACAGTGCATCAAATCCTTCTCATGCTTTGAATTTCTCTGACTTCTGGCTTCCTTTTCTGTTTTTAAGGGCTCTTATGGTTACATTGTGCCCGTCTGGATAATCTTGGATTTTCTCCCAATTTTAAGGTCAAACAATGAGTAAAGTCCTTTTTGCCAAGTAACATAACATATTGCGGATCCAACCCCAAAGAGCAGAGATCACAGAAGATATTTTGAATTCTGCCTACCAAGCCTACCTGTTCCAAAGTGAGTAAGTCTTGGTTACTATCCTTTGAAGGACACAAAGTCACAAAACCATCTTCAGTAGCCAAGGAGCCCCCTTTTAACACGTTGTCCCTGTTGAAACCCAGCCACCCAGAAGCTCAGATGACTTCCCTTTCTAGAGAATTGTGATTTAATCACAGAAACTCTAATGTTCTCAAAATCATCTTACTTGTACTGCCAAATGATCCCATTTCCTAGACAAACATACCATACCAGGCAGATAATGCCTAGTAAAACTCCTATCCACTTAAGAAAAGTACTTTAATGACCTGGGGTTCTACTGCTAATCTGGGCGATGTCTCCAAGTATAGCAGCAGAGAAGGAAGTCTCTCTCCTCCAGCATTAAATTCCTCCATCATAGCTTCACGCTGCCTAAACCTTGTTTCATTGAACTCACTTATAATATAGTTCTAAACTGCACATCTCTTTTAGTTTACACAAATTCAAAGCCATTTTACCTCAAAGCACAATTACAGTGCCTGAGCCTGGGGGAGTAGCCAGTCTCCCTCACGACATACCTACACTCCAGTTTTCCCCTCTGGTTTCTTTCCCTGGTCCCTAGGACCCAAGACCCACCATGATTTCCTCTCCCTAATATACTGACATTTCTGTAATGAAAAGCCTTGCCTTGTCACATAGTCATGATAGAAAATTCTAATTCTAGAAATATATCCACAGATATGACGGAAAACTATGGTGATTACAGGGCAGAATTGGCATACTACTCATAGAAAGATCAGTAAACCTAAAGAACATCTCAATATTCATAATGTAAAAATGAGCGTGAGGTTGCTGAGTGGAGCAATAGTTCAAAATATTTTCATATTCACAAAATTTGAGTTGTCGAGACCTTCCAGATAGAAAGAGTATGTTAAGTCAAAGAATGTTTGTTATTTTTAAGTAACAGAACTCTAATCTTGTAATTCCAGTAGAAGCAACAGAGGTTACTTATCTATACAATCTCCTTAGCCTAAGATAAATGCTCACTAACCCCAAAGAGAACAGTTACCAATAATAGCCATCAAATTTTGGTCATTTTCTCATTCCTTCCTTGCATTTGACAAGGGGGATCTCCTCATTGTTTTTTCATGCCTTCTATTCCTTTTGGTTCTCATGGCACTGTCTTACTCCTCTTACATTTGTATGCAATTCTCTGTCTCCTTCTCAGGCTTGTCTCTTATGTATGCTCAGTGTAAACTGTGACATCAGAAACATAAAATGTGTCTACAAATAACAAACGTTGGTGAGGATGTGGAGAAAAGGGAACACTTGTACACTGTTGGTGGGAATATAAATCGATATAGCCACTGTGAAAAACAGTATGGAGGTTCCACAAAACAATGCCGTATGATCCAGCAATTCCACTCCTGGGTGTGTATATGGAAAAAAAAATGAAAACACTAATTCTAAAAGATACATACACCCCAATGTTCACAGCAGCACTATTTACAGTAGCCAAGGTTTGGAAACAACCCAAGTGTCCATCAACAGATGAGTGGATAAAGAAGAGTTGGTGTATACACACACACACACACACACACACATACATAATGGAATATTACTCAGACATAAAAAAGAATGAAATTATGCCATTTTCAACAATGTGGTTGGACCTAGAGTGTATTATGCTTAGTGAAATAAGTTAGACCAGGAAAACCAAATACTGTATGTTATCATTTATGTGTGGAATCTAAAAAATAAAACAAACAAATGCATATAACAAAACAGAAACAGACTCGCAGACATAGAAAACAAACTTATGGTTACCAAAGGGGAGAGGGAGGGGAGAAGGGACAAAATAGGAGCATGGGATTAACAGATACAAACTACTATACATAAAATAGGTAAGCAACAAGGATTTACTGTATAGCACAGGAAATTATATTCAATATTTTGTAATAAGCTATAAATAAATACCCTACCTAATACATCATTATTCTGGACATTAAACGAGAGTACATAGGTGAAAGCTCTTTGTAAATGACAAAGCACTACATCAATGTAAAATAACATTAGTGGCAGTTGTTTCAATAATAATATCAGAAAGAGAATGAAATTAAGGTAGGGCTCTCTGGGACACCCACCCCATCCCTGCACCATTCCTTCAGGTTTCTGCCTTGGGAAAGTGCTTCCTTTGCAGTCTCTTCACCAGGAATGGCCACATAGCCCAGTTACTATAGGACTAGCTACTGGCATTCTTGCTTGACCTTGAGGTTCTCACTCTATGATTTGCAACTGAGAAGTTTCAAATACTTCTCAGGATGTTTCTAATACTTGCTCTGACTGCAAAATCAGAAAGAGCTTTGTGTAACTCATAAATCTATCTCCATAGCCTTACTATGGGGAGATATGGTTATAAGTACATCTGTGATGATCACCTGCTTCTTTCCCATTGCATGGAGCTAGCAATGAAGCATTCCAGACATCCCACCAGAGGGCTAGGGCCTTCAGTGAGGAGGCCAGCGTAGGAGTATGGAAGCAGTTATGGAATACTTCCTCAGAATCTCTCCCTGTAAGAAGGTTCCTCTTGACAAGGGTTATATTATTCTCTACCATTGGGGACTTATCACAAATAGTCAATTATCCCAGGTATTATATTACATTCATCTCTCCCTTAGCACCTTCCATAACCGGTCCATATACTTGACATTGCACTTTGGGTTCAGAGCACATAATATGATGAACATGCTAGACAGGTGCCCATCTGTTTTCTGACTCAAATGAAAATTAGGAGCAATAGCCTGTTGGCAATGAACACTCCCTTCTATCCACTGCCTTAAAGGGATAGGAAAGCCAACCTTACCAGCTCTCCTTGCTTCCTTTGCTCTGAGCCTCTCTGGCCCCAAAGGGAATGCACAACCAAACTTTCTGCACTTTGGTAGAAGAGAGTTAATCACATTTCACATTTAATTCTCAATCCACAGCAATTTGCTTTCTGCCTCATTAGCAGTAAACTACTGAATATCTCTCATAAATGTTAACACTGATTATGAACATTTTCCAGTTCTTATCTAATCTAACTTTTACTATCCTTTCTACCTGGAATGCTTGGCCCTGCTTCTTTCCATCAGGAAAATCTCATTAGAAATATATTCCAGCAAGATATGTATTGTTTTTGACCTCTACAGTCCAAAAATACCTCACACAAATTTCTATTGTATCATTTTTCATGCTGTATTATAATCCTTTGTTTGCATTTTTGACATGCTGAATTGAATTGAATGACTCTTCTGACTACCTGTCACTAGGGCTTTTAATGTTCTCAATTATTTTAATAATTACAGTAGGTTGTTCAACAGTTATTTATATTTTCCCAACTGGCATATGCATTTATTAAATAGCTGATTGAAGTTAGAGATACATTATATAGTCATGAATAGGAGCCAAGTTAACTAACTTATGGAAACACTAAACTTTAGGTTTCATATTCTTACCAACCAAAATAACTGATCAAACCTATATTTTTACATGGAATATGATATTTCAGGAAATTAGTTTGTTATAGAATGTTTTACTGCTTTGATATTATTTGAAAAATAGAAAAAGAACAGGAGTGTTTATTATTCTAGATTAAATTTCATGTCTCTATACCACAATTGCAATTTCATATAATATAATTTTTCCACAGCAATAAAATAAAATAAAAAGTATCAACCATAAGAAAACATGTTTTAGCATTTTTTAAACAACTTTATCATATTTTTGGCAAATCCATGGCAAAACTTTGGAAACATTTTGCACAAACATTGGATAAATCAGCTCTAAAACAGCAGTGTTTAAATGGTTTGTAGGTGTAGAGACCACACATCTCAGTTTTCCTGGCATCGTCTGGGCTTACTCTTATTGTCTTGGCACAATTAGTAGCAGCTTTCTTCTTTCACAGAAGGAGCCTAGTTTGGACAGTAAAATTGTAAAGCCATCCTACTTACAGACTCTCTACACAGAGATTAAAAAGGAGACAATAATGTTTAATGCTTAAATGTCCCCATGACTCTCATAAAATCCCCTGAATTTTCATTTATCAATAAAAATCTTTTTTTTTAAAGAAATGAACTATTGGTGTAAACCACTGTCAGTTGTTTTTTTGGTTTTTTGTGTTTCTATTTATTTATTTATTTGACTGCATCAGGTCTTAGTTGCAGCACGTGGGATCTTCATTGCGGTATGTGGGATATTTCGCTGCTGCGAGCAGGCTCTTTGTTGCAGCATGGGGGCTCCAGACTGTGCGAGCTCAGTAGTTGCAGCACGCAGGCTCTCTAGTTGTGGCGCATGGGCCTAGTTGCCCCACGGCATATGGGATCTTAGTTCCCCAACCAGGGGTCGAACACGTGTCCCCTACAATGGAAGGTGGATTCTTAACCACTGGACCACCAGGGAAGTCCCTCAATAAAAATCTTTTGATTTCCCAAAAACCGTTTTTGTAGGTTTTTAATTTTATTTCTGTTTTTTGCAAAATTTCCTTTAAATATGAATATCTCTCTGTCCTAAAAATTATATCTTATAAATATTCTTTATTTTACTCTCAAATGAAATGTTTTTTTAACTTTATAAGCATATTCAAGTATTAGGTACTGTAAATGCCTACTGGTCCAACTGTTTAAAATCCAAAAAGATTCCATAATTAATAGAGATTGAAACAACTCCCTCCTAATCATTATGAACTATTGGTTATATTCATAGGGAAAATCTCTTAGATGGTAATAGCTTCTATTTCAGTGATGTGTTCTCTGTGATTTCAAATTTCCTGTTCTTGTGGTAGTGATCTTATTTTTTCCCTATGCTTTATGTACTGGAGACTACAATTGTTGTAGTCATTATTTTTGTTCTGTATTCACCCCTAAGGCCTTGGATTGCCTTTAAATGTATTTTTATGTGAAAATATTTCTAATCTTTGATAGCATTGTCCATTTTGTGCTTTCATAATTTCCCTAAATATGCCATTTTCACTCCGTTTGAAGGAAGATATTGAGCAAAACGAGGGCAAACAAAGTATTCTGGAGACACGGCTTTGAAATATACTCCCCCTGGTGGTCCAACGCTCTGTTGTTGTGTAATGTCATAAAAATATTTTCTCTGGTATCAGGAGTTATCATGTAAAATAGATGACAAACAGGTAATTGTTTCCAAGAACAGACATGAGGACCCCCTTATCACTTAGTGAACAGATTTTACACATATTTATCTCAATTCATTATCCCAACTTATTTGTATAAGTTGTGTATAAGTACACTCTCATACAACAAAATGCCCAAACCTTGGATGTTTTTCATGGGGAGCAAATGGAAAATTGTTCTTTTATTCCTAAACCTTAAATAATCCACATAAGTTACCCCTTAAGTTCTTCTATCTATTTTAGATACAGTATGTTTGAACTTTTCTACAAGTATTTTCTAGATGTGACCACTTAGACATAAATTAAAATAACGTGTAAGAACTCATTGAATCAAAGGAGGCTTTCATAATAACAGTCTATTACCGTTGTAAAGAGCCTTTGCAATATATAGTTCAACCTCTAAACTTTAGATAAGAGAAAATTGAAACCACTGCATGAGGGTTTAGATTTCCTAAGTCCCAGATCAATGTTCTAGATCAATTCTCTTAATTACATTTTTAAAGTAAATTTTCTTGCTACTTCTTTATTTTAATTCTGTAATAATTAAAAATACTGTAATCAACTGGATCATAAATAATAATAAAGATGGACATATATCATTAATTTAGTCAATGAACATTTATTGAGTGCCACTTATTGATAGAGACAGTACAGCAAATTTAAACAGGTTTGGAAGGTGGGAAAAATTTATTTTTTGATACGTTGAGATTGAGGAGTCTATGATTTATCCCAGTAAGTATTTACAATTGAGCAGGTCATGTGGATAAGCAGCTCAGGTGAGAGAACTGAGATGGAACAGTGGTCGGGGTAAGTTGGCATAGAGAAGATAGATTTAATTATAATATATTAGGAGAAAAGTGTGATGACCTGGAGAGAATCTAAGTTTGGGGACGTTTTTAAATCTCTTTTCTCTTCTTTCCTTTCCCCTTTTTATTCCTTTCTTTCCTTTTTTATTTCTTTCTCTCTCCCTCTCTTTTTTTCTTTCTTTCTGTCTTTTCCTTGTTTAGCTGAAATTTATATGTTTGTTAGTTCTAGGAAACGTTTTATAGTGAGCAAATGTATGGATACCAAGGGGGAAAGGTGGGCTGGGATGAATTGTGAGATTGGGATTGACATAAATACACTATTGATACTATATATAAAATAGATAAATAGTGAGAACCTACTGTGTAGCTCAGGAAACTCTACTCAATGCTCTGTGGTGACCTAAATGGGAAGGAAATCCAAAAAGGAGGGGATATATGTATACATATAGCTGATTCACTTTGCTGTACAGTAGAAACTAACACAACATTGTAAAGCAACTGTATTCCAATAAAAATTAATTAAAAATAAAAGAAATCAAGAAATAGCAGATTAAAAAGAGCATTTGGATTGGTGACATCAGCAAGATAGCAGAGTAGGAAGCCCTGGACTCTCCTCCCACAAATAAACAGATTCAGCAAGAATTCCTAGACAAATTCCCTTTGTGACAAATCCAGAAACTAATTGAAAGGTCCCTGTACCCCCAGGCAAATGCAAAGCAAGCCTCACCAAAGCCAGTAGAGAGGTTTGGGACACCCTCTTACTGGAATCCCTACTGCCAGCATAGCACCATACTATGAAAAAGAAACATCCTAGCTCTCAGCTTCTCCCAAGGGAGGCAGGGGTTGGTTTGTGTATCCAGACTCCCAGCTCTTCTAAGGGGGGTCCCCAGAGAACTAACTTCAATTTTGCCAGTCTTGGAGTTCTGGGGGGCCAGGCACATTCCATGCACCTGGAGGAAAATGGCGACAGCAGCTTGGGCTGGTAGACATCATACATAGATCTTACTCCCTGCTCATCACAGAGCAAGTGACAAAACCCACAGCTGCCTGCTTCTCCCTGGGGAGGGAAAAGGTTAGAAGAGGCCAGTGAATCTCTGTCCAGGTTGCTTGGTGGAGGTCTTCTCCTGTATAAGGCCAGTCCATGAAGACTGGGAGAGGTGCCTGCTTTGTCTAATATGCAGGCAGCAACACAGAAAGTCAAGGAAAATCAAGAATCAGGCAAGAATGTTCCCCCAAAAAGGAATAAGATAAATCTCCAGATACTGACCCTACAGAGAGGTACTGATAGTATACCTAAAAGAGAATTCAAAATAACTGTCATAAAGGTGCTCACTGAGGTCAAGAAAACAATTCATGAACAAAGGGAGAAATTCAACAAAGAAAAAATATTAAAAAGTACAAAACAGAAATCATAGAGCTAAAGACATAATTAAACTTAAAAAAAAAAAACCCACTAAAGTGTTTCAACATCAGACTAGATTAAGCAGAATAAAACATCGATGACCTCAAAGACCAGTCATTGGAAATAATTAAGTCAGAGAAGCAAAAAGAAAACAATGGAAAAGAGTGAAAAAACCTTAAGAGAGTTATGGGACACCATCAAGGAACCAATACACACATTATGGGATTCCCAGAATGAGGAGAGATAAAGGATGAGAAAACTTATTCAAAGAAATAATGACTGAAAACTTCCAAAATCTGGGGAAGGAAATGGGCATCCAAATCCAAAAGGCTTAAGGGACACCAATCAGATAAATCAAAGAAATCTACTTCAAGACACACATTATAATTAAATTGCCAAAAAATCAAAGACAGAGA
The DNA here is from genome assembly GCF_028023285.1 of Balaenoptera ricei. Lineage (NCBI taxonomy): Eukaryota > Metazoa > Chordata > Mammalia > Artiodactyla > Balaenopteridae > Balaenoptera > Balaenoptera ricei. The sequence continues at coordinate 46,327,663 of NC_082643.1, read as the reverse complement.
ATTTTGAAAGAAGCAAGAGAAAAGCAACTTGTCACATTCTATGGACCGTCCTCCCCTTCTTATAAGACAATTAACAGATTTTCAATAGAAACCTTGCAGGCCAGAAGGGAGTGGGATGATAGACTCACACTGCTGACAGAAAAGAGCTACTACCAAAGAGTAATATGCCCAGAAAAACTGTCCTTCAATAATGAAGAAGAGATAAAGACTTTCCCACACAGAAAATATGCTCAGAAAGTTCACCACCACTAGATTTGCCCTACAAAAAATGCTAAAGGAAGTTCTTCAAATTAAAATGAAAGGATGTAAAAAGAAACATGATAGCATAAGAAAGTATGAGACTCATTGATAAAGGTAAATATATATTAAAAAATTCAGAGTAGTGTATTACTGTAATGGCAGTGGGTAAATCACTTTTAATTCTACTATAAAAATTATGAGACAAAAGTATTAAAAATAATTATAACAAAAAAAAAGATACACAGCATGAATAGATATAAATTTTGACAATAGCATAAAGTACATGGATGGGAGAAGTTAAAATGTAAAGTTTGTGTATGTGATTAAACTTGTTATTATCATCTTAAAATTAACATTTACAACTATAAGATATTTTATGTTAACCCCAAGGTAACTACAAAAAAATACTTATAGAAGATACACAAAAGAAAAAGATCAAGTATTCAAAATATATCAATAAAAAAATTAACAAAACAAAAAGGAAGACAGCAAGAGAGGAAAAGACAGACAAAAGAACTCCAAGACTAACAGACAACAATTAATAAAATGGCAAGAGTGAATCCTTCCCTATCAATAACTGCTTTAAGTATAAATGGATTAAACTCCCCAATCAAAAGACAGAGTGGCTAAATGGATTTTAAAAAACAACACTCAGGCTTCCCTGTGTGGTGCAGTGGTTGAGAGTCTGCCTGCCGATGCAGGGGACACGGGTTTGAGCCCTGGTCTGGGAGGATCCCACATGCCGCGGAGCGACTGGGCCCGTGAGCCACAATTGCTGAGCCTGTGCGTCTGGAGCCTGCGCTCCGCAACAAGAGAGGCTGCGATACTGAGAGGCCCGCGCACCGCGATGAAGAGTGGCCCCCACTTGCCGCAGCTAGAGAAAGCCCTCGCACAGAAACGAAGATCCAACACAGTGAAAAATAAATTAATTAATTAATTTAAAAAAAAAAAAAAACAACACTCAACTATATGTGGTCTAAAAGAAACTATTCACAACAGTCAAGATGTGGAAACTACCTAAATGTCCATTGACAAATGAATGGAAAAAGAAAATGTGGTATATACATACAATGGAATATTATTCAACCTTAAAAAAGATGGAAATTCTGCAATATGTGACAACACGAATGAACCTTGAGGGCATTATGAAAAGTGAAATAAGCCAGTCACAGGAAGACAAATACTGTATGATTTCACTTATATGAGGTATCTAAAGTAGTCAGATTCATAGACTCAAAGAATGGAATGGTGGTTACCTGGGGCTGGGGAGGAGGGGGAATTGAGGAGTTAATAATCAACAGGCATAAAGTTTCACTTAAACAAGATGAATAAGCTATAAGGCTCTGCTGTACAGCATCGTACTTATGGTCAACATAATGTATTGTACACTTAAAAATTTGTTAAGGGGGCAAGTCTCCTGTTAAGTGTTCTTACCACAATAAAATAAAAATTTTTAGAAAACGTACTTGTTTTAGATTCTATAGACTAGGTCTGAGACTGTATTCTACTACTAACTAGTAATGTAAACTTCAAATTTTTTATTATCTTCTCTTAGTTCCAGTTTGCTCATCTATATAATAGGAATAGTAATAAATAATATGCAGGGTTCTTGCTAAAATCAAATTAACCTACATAGATATAGGAATATCATAGTTCTGTTGTATATTAGATACATCTTCTCATATAGAATTTTTTATGGCAAAGCCTTTTTATAGCTCCTGCCTCTTTAGGATCCTGCTTTCTCTACTTTTCCCTCTTCACACCATGGAAACATATTCAAGAATATTTCATCTTTTTAAAAAAAAGCTGACCTTTAAATTTTTGTATCCCCAGTGCTGCCCTAGATTTCTTGTTTCCTTTATAACTAAATTACTAAAGGAATTTTTTATTCAGCAATCTGTTCTCATCTTCCCTTAAATTCTCTATAACTGAATTTTGCTCCCACCATTTTACTGCAACTGCTTTTCCTGTAATATCCTTCCAAGTGCAAATTTCGATGAACTCTCTTCATTCCTTATCTAATATATGAGGCATTTGACACTGTTGTCTTTCTTAAAGTACTATTTCTTGATATATTCTCCTCTCTTCAGTTTTTGCAACAAAGTAACTCCTTCCTGGTTCTTTCTGATGCTTCAGGTCACTGCTTTTTACTCTCTTTTGCTGATTCCTCTTCCTACCCGATAAAATTGATGTTCCAGATTTCATTCTTATCTCCATCTTCTCCTTTGTCCATCTCAGTCACCTCTTTGAATTTAAATACTGCTGATACTTCTAGATACATTACTCCATCTAAGAAAACTCTCTAACTTCAGAAATTCATCCATTATCTATTTCTTCCATTAATATGCATTTAGCGTCTACCATTGTGAGGCATGGGCTGAAAAAAGGAATTGGAAATAGGGCAGTAAACAACACAAACCAAGATCCTTGCTTTCATTTTCTTGGGTATTTCATAAGGATTTCAAGTTCAAGACGTCTAAAACTGAACTACACGCCCCCACCCCACCTCCTGCAATCTGTTCCTTACCTTGTATTTTATTTCCTAGTAAATAATTCCATCCACTTAGGTATTCAAACCAGAAATCTAAGAGTAATCCTAGACTCTTATCTCATTGATGTCTTTCTCATAACCATTAAATCCACTTTTCAGTGTCTTCTCAAATCCAGTCCCTCATCTTCATCCACAAGTACATTTCAAGATCACCTGGGCTCTGCCTGTATAAAAGGGGATAGTTTTATGCCTACCTCATGGTGTTGACAGTAAGGTTGATGAGATAATAGATTCATTAGTCTCAGAACAGTACCCAACACATGGTGCTTATTAAATAAGTGTTAGTTATCTTTATTAAATACTAATAATTATTAGCTATCAGAATTGGCATGTGAAACGAAACCTGTTTCCCTTCCCAGCCTAGGAAAACAAAAGTATTGACTAACAATCCAAATCAGTTCATCAAAAGTACCACGTGCTACACAAATTAACTTCTTTAGATAAAGTGTATATATATAAAATCTGCCTGTACTTCAATAAGGCTTTTAATTTGAGGTCTGAGCAACAAGATAAGAATGTGTGATATAAACTGTGCCACTCTGAGTATAACTATGACTCAAGCATTTTATTGGGATTATGTATATCTATATATCTCAGAAATATATGTATGTGTGTGTGTGTGTGTGTATATATATATATATATATATATATATGTAAGGTTGAGGATCATACCCATGTCCCCTATTCCAATTTGTGAATCTCCTAACTGAACAGCCTGGAGGATGGAGGTCAATTTATCTTCTTTATTATGAATTAAACTGAATTGGGGGACCCAGCTTGGGTGCATAGTCAAATTGGCTTGTAATACTTTTACCACTGGATTGAATTTATCACCAGTACTATAGGCTGCTCTCCTATCATCACCCTATTGGGCATTGAGCCTGCCATGATAAACTTCACTCATGAAAGCTAGCTAAAGTGAGGACCTAGAAAGCCATGAATGTTCAGCTCCTTTTCTCAATTCACTAATCAGATAGTCATTCCTGCTCTCTTGTGGAGGCTTGATTAAACAGACAAAGATTGTTGGAAAACCACTTTTCCTAACTCTGTGCCTCAGAAAGGGCAAACACTCCTATGTCTTGGCCATAGAAGGAGTAAGAGGGGAAGAGAGAGAATAGTTCTCACTAATATGCACCCCCAAAGATATGAATATATGATCTATATAATCAGTTTTTTCTGAGTATTAAAAAATTTGAGGGCAAACATATTACATTTTCAGGTAGTAGCAAAAAGGTGATGCCTCAGAAAACAATGTAATTCAGAGTGAGTTTAAGCAATGAAATCTACTCTTTCAAAATGAAGAAGAGGAGTAATAGAGGGAAAAACAACCCAGAAATAGGATAAGGGGAAAATGATTAAAAATAAATATTACAAATATTTGAGAGGCATACTGGGCTGTGAGCTCTACATGACTTATCTCTGTGGCTGTCATTTTAAAAGCAAACATAATATTAGAGATATGTTAATGGGAATAAGATATGTAAAAATAAGTGTATTGAGGATACTTCCAATGCACGTAACAGCATTATATTTGTTTTTGACAAGTAGGTATAAAATGAGAGGTGGAAAAAAATAGAAAGTTTCCATAGACGAACATCCAAAGAAGGGATTGAACAGGCAATGTTGAACAGTAGAAAGAACATGCGTATGCTTTGAAACACACAGATCTGGGTTGAAATATTAGCCCTATGATGTATTAGTTGCAGGGTGTTAACTATGCTGGTTGAACTCCCATAGTATCCTTGCCTTATTTGTGAAATAAGAGCAAATTCGTATGGGTGTTGTTGTAGAATACATCACATCATGTCTGGCCTCTGGTAACCTCTCAAACACAAGTAGTTTTCTTACTGCCTGGGAAACATATTATTGAAAAATAGAACCTTAAAGGAATGAATTAATTTGTTTTGAATGAAAAGAAATGACTTAGCCTGCCTTTCCTTCCAGTAAACAGTCTCTTAATACCCTGAATACTCAGTATCCTGAAGAGTCTGAACTAGAAGAAATAGCCTTAAATTGCAACAATTTTCTTCTTGACTTCCTGGGAATATGATACTGGAATAGGTCCTAGGTCCTAGAGTGTCCAAACCAGGAAATCATGCAAAACAGTCATAAATATGTATCTAAATGATTTGAAAATAACCCAGTCTAATCTTTTCTGCAAGAATTTTAATCACACATGTGGTCTACATGGTTGTATAGGCTGTGATCCTATCCATTTATTTTGAAGCTGAACTGCCCCAAATATTTTCTGAAATATATTTGTCAATTTAATTCATTATGCATATTAATTCCTAATAAATATTTATTTCTATAGTTTTTACAACTGGGACAGTCATGTTGCTGTTTGGAATTCAACTCCCAACTACCAAGTGATTGCCGATAATCCAGAAGGCTTACTTTTCAAATACAAAAGAGACAGAAAAATTCTCAACGTGGACCCTAAGGTAAGTCTGCTTTTACACTTAGGTGTCTCCTCAAATTTTATTGTATCTCTACCATCATTCAAAAATTATTAAATATTTGATCTTAAGCTTTTAAATTTAGAAGTGAAAAGCTATGTGGAAACTTAGAGCATCTACTATCCTTGAAGAAAAAAACTTCAAAGCAATAAATTATCAGAAATCAACAAGGAAGAATTCGGGGGGAATTTAAATGGAACTCACATGTGGGAACACTTCTCCAGGCCTGACAGCAGAATTAGGTCAGGGGGCCAGTGGCAGCAAGTCTGTTTGCTCTAATTCTGGGGAGTCCAGTCACTTTCTGCTCTGAATGGGGAGATGAGTCATTTAGGGAAGAGAGACCCTCACTTCACATACGTACCTTTTTTTATGTGACTAACACTGAAAACAGTATTGTGTTTAGTGCATTTCTGAGCATTAACTTAGAAAATACATTTGATTTAAATATTTTAAAAACATGTCCCATGATATTTTGAATTTGTTCAAAGAAAAATGTTTACATCTTACATATTTTCAAAGACTACATTTACATCATGACTTTTAATCATGATTTGTCATATAGCTGGGGTCGAACGTTGAAACGTAAAAGTCGTATGTGCTTGGATTGCTTTGGTGGGTTTTTTTTTAACTTTTGAAAAACATGTTACTCACATGACAGTATCAGTCTAAAATCCAAAGTCAAGAAAAATAGTTCTTCATAGTGAAAGAATAGAAATTGTGTGATAGGCCTGGGGTAGGTAAAGGATGGACCGAAGGTAAAGGGGAGTCTGATTCTAAAAACTTTTGAAAAAGTTTTTCAAAATAAAAAATATTTTGTTTCATATCCACTTAATGTAGTTCTTTGCTCATAAACAGTACTTAGTAACTATGTGCTCAAAAAATGAATAAAGGAAATTTTGTAGCAAGAAATAGATTCTTGTCTGAATCAGATACAGCTCCAAATACAAGAAACCCCAAGCTGGTGGCTTAAAGAGAACAGAGACTTCTTTCTCTCCCACTTGTAAGTCTAGATAGTGGCTGTCCAAAGTTGGAGTGGCAGCTACACTGTCATCTGGGCCAAGGTGGCCCTCATCCTCTTAGGCCAACATAGATCTCCAGCCAAAACAAACACCTTTTAAACAGAATGTATGGAAGAAGGTGAGTAGGTACAAAGAACATGCCCCCACTGCCTTGTAAGGAAGTTTCCCCAAAGCTACCACACTCATGGTCACTTATGTTCCATGGCAAGAGCTTAGTCACATGGCCATATCTTGCTACATGGAAGGCTAGGAAATGTAATCTTTATTTAGGTAGCCATATGTCCAGCTAGAAACAAGAGTTCTACAAAAGGGAGAAGAGAGGTTTGGGTAGACAACTAGCAGTTTTGTTCCCAGATTGGCCTTATGGACCACCCCCCCCACCCTTGTGCCCTAGCCTGGCTGAAGACTCCTGCCTTGGCAGGGGAGCTTCTTTTCCTGTTCAGATTTGCACAGGCAATAACAAAACTGATGCTGAGATTGAAATAACACAAGCTTTATTCAATGGCCAGAGAATGGAGAAGCCGGAACTTAGTTCACAAATCAACTTCTAGTCAGGGGGTGAGCAAGGCAAGATTTCTAACGGTAAGGTTAATGGCAGTGAGGCATATGCATTGGCTTTCCGGGAATAGGCGGGGTTCTTCCTGGAACTGGTTGCCACCTCCCTTTTTTCCTTCTATGGTGCGATACTTCCTGTTATGGCCACCGGCAGTCGTGTCACTTAGCATGCTCGTGTATTACAATGAGCGTATGATGGGGCTCAAGGTCTACTGAAGACCAGGTCATCAGCCATTGTAGATTTGGCCGGTTCTAACCAGTTCTGGTGGCCTCCTGTTTTTCTCTTCTGGTGGTTTCCTGTGAGACAAAGATAACACTTCCCCACAGCTTACATTCCCTCAGGGGAGGGGGAGAGTTAGAGTTAACAACCAGGGTGACAGTTTCTGACACAACGCTATCTCCTTCAAAAGAACACTACTCTTTTTTTTTGTTCTCAGGTTTCTCATTAGTAAGATGAGGGACTGGACCTGAACATCAGTAGGGCCATATTTATTATGAATCTATGAATAGCAGAGAAGTTTATGAGTGCATCTTCTCTCTGGTGGTGCCTCTATACTCATCATAGATGGGTGTCAAAATGTTATCATTTGAGGCAAATTACAGAAAACTTAATAAATAGCATTCACATTTCAAAGGCTGAACTATGTACATAAGAAAAGATATAAATTAATTTATAGCATCATTGAGATGTATGAAACAAATTTTTGAATCAGTTTTGAATGACATCACACAGACTCTTTTAGGGCTCTATTTTAACTGATGCCATATACATATATCAAGAATGTATGTCATGCATTAGAGTTTTTGTCTATGTCTTTGAAGAATCATTATTGAATCCAAACTGCTGCTTGACTGGTTCAAATAACTTTAACTAAAACACGCATTTACAGAATAATCAATCATGATCTTTCAAAGACTTAGTCAACAATCCATGAAATATAACATCTTCCTCTTTTTTCCTGGAAGATTTTAATTGTAACTCAAAAGATTCATGATGAGTCTGAAGGAAAGGCACTTCCAAAATCTTGGAGAATGAACAAGGATTTGGTTAATTAATGATAAAAGTAAAGAATTATTGGGTGAGACATCCAATGATATTTGGGTACTTCTATTTCTTTAAATTTTATTTTAAGCTTATCTTTTTAAAGATAAAAACTTACTGGAAAAGAATGTCGGTCTCAGCATTAATAAATAAAATTCTAGGCCTTACTTTACTATTAACTGGCTGTATGGCCTTGAGAAATTCACTTTACCTCCCTAGGCTTTACTGTTCACAACTGGACAATGAGAGTCTGTTTTTGTTGTTGTTATCATTGTTTTCTGATTTCTGGAGTCCCTCTACAGGCTCAGACCTGATTCACAGAGATTCTGACTCAACTGGGCCCAGAAGTACATATTTTCATAAGTGGCCAGTGTGATTCTGCTGTAGATTGCCATGAACCACAATTTGAAAAAGTCTTATCTATAAAAACACAATAATCTCAAGAGATCTGGTACTCTGTTCCCAAACACAAGTGTTCTCAAATAAAATATAACACATATATTTTCATTTTTATGGACTAGATATAAAAGTAGCATGTACATCACCTACCTGATCTCTTAGCTTTTTCACCCTCGTCAAAGAGCCATGATCCTTTTATATTTCATGTATCCACATAGCAGCTCTTACAGGCCTGCAGGAGAGTCAAGAAATAAGCTAATATGTCAAGTTTTTTGAACTACAAACAATGATACGAGTTACGTTTTTATAGTCAGTATTCTTCTTAATAATTTTGCTGACAATTCTTCCTAAGATGAACACCTTCTAATAACTCCATACTTAAAGTGCTATAAAATGTTGTAAGAACAATACAACTCAACTCTCCTTTTCGTTTCCTTCAAGTACTCTCTTTGAAATATTTTATGCTTAAAATTAAAGCGGTCAAGATAAATGAAAAGTGGAAACACTGGTAAACAGGATGTGTTTCCTTTGTACAACACAGATGTAGACTCATTAATTCTTAAGCATGGTTCCTATGAAACATAGTTGTTTGTGAATGGTAAGAGTGGAAAAAAGAAAATTGTGCAGGTCTTAGAACAAGTAATATGAGTTCATTGGTTAAGAAATTCCCAATGCAATAAGAGTTTGGTTGCACTGAAAACAGGACCACTGGCTTTAACTTCCCTGCAGCTGTATAACATCTGGAACAAATAAGGTCAGTTTCTATTTTTGAGTGAAGAATGCTTGTCTAAGTGATTCACACCCACCAAAATGTTTCCATTGTATTATCTTTAGAAGGATTGAGGGGACGCACTTTGCACTCACTCCTCTGCATTATCTGGACAAATGAGAAAAACTAGGCATTTTTCTTTTGCTTTTAGGAAACGTTAACCTGAAAGAGTTTGCTTTGAGTCTTAGCCTAACATAGGTGGTCTAAAACCTTCATGATCTACTAATAAGATGAGAGAATGTATAAAATGGTTAAAATAGGAAAAATCTTCCACAGTTACACCAGCTTTTTTCCTTTTCCCTCCCCTCTTCTATTTACTAATGTGAGAACCCATCACCTGGAAAAATGTCTGGTTAATAGGTACTTAATAAATATTCATGGAACAAATGATTAAATGAATGATTCCCTCCAAACACACAAATATAATGCCATAGTAATTCAAAGTTGAGGAGTGGATTATGTCACTGATGCTTGAGGTAACAGTGATAGCTAGAAAGGGTACAGTCACACCGCTCTGTATTGATCCAAGTAAGTCAGAAAACAAATTACAGGAACTTATTGGTGGAAACAGCTAGTGTGGCCGTAATTTTAGGCTTTGTTGAGGTTATGCAGAAACCTTTATTTTGGTATGTGCTTTCAAGTGTTCTTGTGCAGTCCCAGGAATATGTAATTTAAGCTGTCTCAAATTAACACTGTTAAATTAGAATATGTTTTTGATTTATGAACAAATTGACACAAACAGGTTAAATGACTTGCTCAAGGTCACAGAGTCCATCATTAGTAGAATCCAGCGATGGAGCTTAAACATAAATTTGAGACACCGTAGGGAATGTAAAGATGAGCAAGAGTTCAACCCTTGCCCTTTAAGTGCTTGAAAGATTTTTAAGGAAACAGGCATGTAAAAAATATAACTGCAACATAAGGAAGAAAGTAATATGTTGCAAAAAGAGAAATGCTTTGGGGATTCAGTGGAAGAAGAGATGACTTTTGATCTGAGGCAGGAGCCAGTGGAAAGGGGATGTTGAAGGGACAGCATTGGGGATTATTAGGTGATTATTAATAGAGGAGGTAATCTTTTAACTGAAATTGAAGAATGATTAAGAATTGAACTCATAGAGATGGAGAGGAAGATAATGCCAGGAATGAAACCTATTAACAAAGATAAGGTTGATGAGTGTAAAACAAAGGCAAAGAAAACCCTAAATAGTTCGATTTGGCTGCTGAATTGGTTTGGAGAAGGAGCAGAATGGGACTTGAGCATGGAAAGGTCATGAAAAGCCTTGAATGCAAGACTGATGAGGACCTTGGAGTAGACTTGACAGGAAATAGAGAAATATGCCCAGGCTCTTGTGCAGGGAAATAACGAGAAGAAAGTTGTGTTTTAAGGAGATGAGAGGGTGTAGATTACGACAGACTAGGGAGAAAGACTGGAGAAGATGAGAGCATAACAGTAATCCAGGTGAAGAGCAAAGAGCACCAGAATTAGGGGCCCTACCATAGTTAGGATGTTTCTGAGTTACGTTTTTAGTATCGCAACTACCTGGCCATCCAGGTAAAGACAAAACTTAGAGAATATATCGATGAAGAAAAAGTGGTTGAGAGATCTCACTTTACTCCAACACTTAGGAAAGAGAAAGAGAGTTAGTTCTAGTGCTGGATGAGTATAGAGAAACAGGTGAGCTGGACAGATGTTAGTCAGTCTGTCGCCTCTTCATTCTTCCTTCCACCCTCCTGTTCCTCATCTAATGTTTACTGAGTAACTACTGGGCACTGTGAGGTATAAAAAGTGAACCAGAAAGGTGGGTTTCTTGCCCTAAAAAGCTTATAGGTTAATTGGTGGGTGGGTGAGAACATAAAATACGCACAGAAATGGCAAGCTGGAAAGTGACCTGAGAGGAAAGAAAATGCTCTAAGAATTCAAAGGAGGCAGAAGTTCCTTTGGACCTAAGGCGTTCAAAAAAAAGTTAATGGAAGAGATAGCATCTGAACTGGACCTTGAAGGATGAGTATGGTGAAAACATGAGGACTGGAGCCGAGGAGTATTCTGATAGGAAGGAACATCACATAAAAGGTGTGGAAGCACAGAGCATGCGGCTACGTGGGAAGGGAGAGGAGCTCCTTTTGGCTGAAGAGTCATTCTCAGCATGGGCCAGACATCAGAATCACCCAGAAAGTTTTAGAATATTTGATGTCCAAAGATTCATCTGGGTGGAAGGCCTGGGCATCCATACTTTTTAAAAGCTCTCAGGTGATTCTTAACTGCAAGCAGGGTTGAGACCAAGGTACAGGAAGGAGAGAAATAGCAGAGAAGTTTCGAGAGAAAATTGAACTCCAAGAGTGGAAGCCAAATCTAATGAGTTTTTGCCATTCTGCACAGTTCAATGAAAATCTGTACCATTTGTTTTATGACTTGGAATCAAAATTTCTGAGTACAAAAATGATTAAGACATTTTGAAAGGAGGTTATTTTTCTGTTGGCTAAACTCCAATTGGTGTGCAAAAGAAAATCAATTGTATGAAAAATGTGAAATTCAGTAAGACAGAGGCTCTTTTTTGTTACTTTGTTTAGTGTCTAATAGAGTGCATTTGAATATAGTTCCCTGATAAATAGCTGATAACAAAACAAGCAAACAAACAAACAAAAATGTTAAAAGATCTTAGAGATGCGTGGTTTCTATTAGATGTAGGAAATTGAAACAAAAGACATTATTATAGCATGAACCTTTCTGGTTCACCCTGAGTGTCACAGAACTTGGACATTATGCAGTGCAGACTGTGCATTGATTTAGCAGGATGTATTTCTTTTCTCTTTACATATCAATACTCCTGTCTATACAGCAGGCGCTCCCCAATCCAGTCTCCTATTTTTGAAAAATCACAACTGTTCAAACATAAAAATGTGCTACTTTGGAATGCAGGCTGTTATCACAAGAGCTCTTCATCAAAATCCAGCCCACCATGGCTTGACTAGTAACAATTTCCTTCACTTCTATACAGCATTTCCCCTTCCTCTCTCCTCACACCAGCCAATCAGGAGAACACTAGGCTGCACCCCCGAGAGGTTCAAACTGCATCGTTCTGTGGCAAGGCCCAGGAATTTGTATTTTTTAATATTTTATTTTATTAGAGTATAGTTGATTTACAATGTTGTGTTAGTTTCAGGTGTATAGAAAAGTGATTCAGTTCTACATTTTTTTTTTTTCTTTTTCAGATTCTTTTCCTATATAGGTCATTACAAAACACTGAGTATAGTTACCTTTGTTATACAGTAGGTCCTTGTTGTTTATCTGTTTTATTTGTAGTAGTGTGTATATGTTACTCCCAAATTCCTTATTTATGCCCCACCCTACCTGTCCCCTTTGGTAACCATAGGTTTGTTTTCTATGTCTGTGAGTCTATTTCTTTTTTGTAAGTAAGTGCATTTGTATCATTTTTTTTAGATTTCAGATATAAGTGATATCATATATTTGTCTTCTGTCTGACTTATTTCACTTAGTATGATAATCTCTAAGTCCATCCATGTTGCTGCAAATGGCAATATTTCATTCTTTTTTATGGCTGAATAGTATTCCATAGGATATTTAGGTTGCTTCCATGTCTTGACTATTGTAAATAGTGCTGCAGTGAACACTGGGGTGCATATATCTTTTTGAATTATGGTTTTCTCCAGATTTATGCCCAGGAGTATTTTTAAGTGTCTCCTCAGGTGAGCTTAAAGATTAGCTGGATTTGATATATACTGCTTTGCATAGTGATATATTATTAGCTATTGTTTCACCTTACCATATGTCCGTAAGGTAATCAAACTTCATTCCTCTAAAACATCTTTTAAGTCAACAGTCTTAATTTTAAGTAGTCTAAATTACACATTCCTGAGACTGCACAAACCGACTACAAAGTACAAACCGTACACCAAAGGCTTCTGGATAACCTCCACAGTAATATGAATGACTGCAGTAGATGCTTCCACTGATAAATCGCCGCTATTTTTCCTTACTTACTTGGATCATTATATAATGAGGGTGATGTTACTCATTCTTGCTGTCATGGCCTCATCAAGAATCATTTTGTCAGGTAGGTTTGCCCAGAGGCTTATATGAAACATACATGACAGAGACTTATAAAGCATAAACTGAAACGTAGGGCAGAAACCCTTTCTGGTCTCTAGTGCTAGCATATGGCAGGTGCTTAGTAAACATCTGTGGAATGAATGAACTGAATATTAAATATTTGCTAAAGAAACGAATAGAAGGGCCAGAAATATCCTGGAAACTTTTGAGGTTAACTTTAAAATATTTTAGGATCTTAGACATTTGAAACATATGTAGAGTTAATGCTATCTTTAAAGAGTTGAAAATTGCCAGAGTAATTGACTCTGGCGCTTTTCTGTCCTTGGTAGGTGAGTTAACCCTGGGGGTCCTTTGCTGATCTTTGGAGTGCCGATTCTAGGTGTCCAGGGCAATGGCGCTGTGTTAGGTTCTTGGTATTTTATTATTTTTTAAAATGAATGTATAGTCATTATTGTATATGATACAGATGCAAAAAGACACAAAAAATCAAAAAGCCAAATTTTACTTCCTTTTTCTATGAGCAAAACAATATCTAGGTGAACAAGGTTTAAAATTAAAAATAACTTCTACTAATGAAAACATATGTTTTTGTTTTGGGGGGTTTTGCTTGTTTGTTTGTCTGCTGAATTTAGAGGACGATTCCAGCAATACCTCCTCACAGCTCCTCTCTCCTCTGTTCCGTTCCTCCCAAGCAACCCCCCACCCAAACACTTGCTACTATTAGTAGGAAAGGTGTTAATTGCCTCCTAGTGCTGCCTCCCAGTTCAATGACTATGTTAAAATCGTCTGGAGCCTGTCACAGGCTGAAGTTTCTCTTCTCAAAATGGTGACCCATAACATTCCTACATCCTTTCCACAGATGGTTCGAATTTATTCTGTTGAAGCTCCACCCTCACTGAAGGTCCTCAGTTTTACAGTCTGTCATTTTACAAGGCCCAGGTATATTTCCTACTGGATAGTTTTTAAAAGAACCCATATTGACTAGAATAGGTTTAAGAGAAGCTATGATTTCTTCAAAGTCTCCAACAGCGTTCCCTCAACTCCACGCAAACTTGAATCAATGGGGCAGGGGACACTTACTGAATCGCCAGCGCCACTTTTTTGGCTCCTGGATTTTCCTCAGAGGGCTCTTGTAAAAGCTGCTTTTTAACTGTGGCACAGTCACAGTTATTAAGTAACGCTGAGGCCTTGCCAACTTTCTGGTTTTGCTGCCCAAATTACTGAATGTTTGGTTGATTATAGCCCTAAAACACCCGCATACTAAGAAGCTTTTAAACATTTTCTCCCCTGGGCAATCACCTGGTGTACCTGAACTGAAAGTCCACCACATATAAATTAAGTATTTACTCAACTAACTGCTAAAATCAATGGCCTTGAGGAATACATTAAAAATTACACAACAGAGCTTGGCTTTTATGAATTAGAACTCCTAAAACTTAAATGCGATGACCTCTTCTCGACCTGGAAAACTGATTTTAATTTTTATGCAGTATTATGCAACAACCCCTAGAGATAAGCACGTTGTTGTTAAGTGTCCAATATATGAACTCATATATAAGGTGTAGCACAGAAAAGGTGAGCTGGAGGAAAGAAAAAAATTAAATATATAATTTAAAATTATTATATATATATATCAATGCTTAGTAATGAAAGTATGAATGATAACCCTTCACCGTCCAAGTTGAATATCTGCTGTGAAAAGAAAAGTACATATTTCAATAAAACACACATGACAAAGGAAAATTGCTGTTTTAAGCCTCCGACTAGGACAGCCTAATCAAACATTATGCCAATGGTAAAACAGATCAAAACAGAAATGAGAATGGAGAAATTTGAGGAAGAGAGCTTTAGCCCCACTTCTTGCTCACTTTTTTGCAAAATTTGTCACAGATCAGGACAAGGAAGGAAAGAGTGGAAGGTTAGTTTCTTGGCTAAATGAAAGGATTAAATAAGAACAAAATAATTGTTTCCTTCATGATTTCAAAGACTGATAACTAATGACAGAGAAGCAGGCACCAGAAACACAGAGTCAGGGGTGGAGTCATTGTTGGTGCAAGACCACAGTTAATGGATCATTTCTAATTCAAAGAGAGCTTGATTTCTTCTGGGTCTGAACAGTTGAACATGTAGTCAGCTCCTTAACGATTCACCACCCCAGCAGATGCTTACAGTTTCTGTGTCACTGAAATCCTAAAGCAGGTTGAGGGATATTGAAATATATTGGAACATGGAACACACTAGCATGAATAGTGATCAAGTCCATTGGCAAGAGAGAAAAATCTCACGTTGATAACTTCTAAATGGTTATTGCTGCTTGGGATGTCTTCAGCATAAATATTGGTGGCCTTGGTGATACACATAGCCTCAAATAGCTGAAGCAAGAGTAAAAAACACAATAAAACAAACAAATGGCAGCCCCAACTTGGTAACCCAGAACACTACCTTAACAAGCATGTGAGGCTGCTCTCCAGAGAATAAGTTCTTAACCTTTTGGGAAACACAACTTATTTTAACAATCTGATACATTTTATGGATTTGCTCAGAAAAGAAAATGCACACATGGGACCACACACAGAGTAATATAATAATATTTTAGGATATTCACAAGACCTGCGTAAGTCTCTTAATGAATTCCACTTGAGAACTGAAGACCTAAGGGCCCTCCAAAATGCCTGGGATCAATTGAAAGGGGCTAGAAGAACAACACAAGTGGGAAAGTGGGGGGAATAACCACCAGGACTCAGGCAGGGAAAAGCTGTTTAAGAGGGGCAATAGGTAAAATGAGTTGAAGTTAAATAGATCTTATCCGCTTCATGATTAGGGCAAATTACTTAACCCCTTCAGAGCACTTCTTTACCTCGGTTTTCTCATCTGTTAAATCTGTAAAAAACAACCATTTTACACAAGGTTGTTGTGCTGATTAAATGAGAGAACGTGTTTAATGTGCTATTGAATAGACGTTGTTTCCTGGTGGTGTATCAACTTAGAAAAAAATGAAAGTTCTAAAGGAATTTCATTTTTTATTGGAATAGTTAAAAACTGGATATAATCCATATGTCCATGACTGGGCAATGATTAAATAAATTATGATACATCATCACAGTGAAATAGTATGAAGCAGCTTTAAAAATGAGTTAAAGCTATACTTATTGAAGTTGATGTGCTAGTATGGATAGATGTTTGTTTACACGATTAAATGGAAAAAGCAAGCTGTAAAACAATATTCTACCCTATAAAGTACTCATCATTTATATAAGAATTTCCCACTGATGGACATTTAGGTTGGTTTCTGTTTTTCTCCCTAGGTTTAAATAACAACTCTCTATAACCAAGTTTCTGATTTTTTTTCTTTAAGATGGACTCCTACAAAGGAAATTGCTTAGTCAAAAGATACATACATTGTAAAGCTTTAGAGAGATATTGTCAAATCACTTGGCAGTTAACCCATATCAATTTACAATTATACCTGAACTCTTTAAGACTGCCCCCAAACCATGCTCTATTTATTTTGCATACTTTTGAAGCTTTGTTAATTTTATAGTTCAGATTAATTGAGGGTCACTTTGATTTTCATTTTCAATTATTATCAGGGATGAACATTTCTTTCACATGCATGTTAGTATATTGCCCTCTACACACTTTTCTATGGAGTTTTAGTAGGGTTTTGTTTTTTTTTTTTTCATTAAATTTAAAGTATGAAAGGTGGAAAATCTTTGGCTTTCATAGTTCTTCGTGACACATTCCAATTTAGATATCTATCTTTTCACATTTATAATATTTTTGGCATACAAATTTTAAATTTTATATAGTCCAAACTATTGATTCCCCTTTCTGATTTCTTCCCATGTTTCTATGTTTAAAAAGATTCCCATACTAAGAATGGGCAAGTATTTAATGATATTTTCTTGTAGATTGGTTTATGGTTTCCTTTATACATTTAACTCTATAACTTTTCTCAGATTTTGTAGAGTAAGTTTAGAGTCTTTTTACTTTGTTTGGTCAGTTATTCTTTTTCAGTAATTTATAACCAATGATCTTATCCCAGGTCTTGTTTTACTCATATTTTATATTTGGCTTGGAGTCCCCATCTCTCCTGGGACCTAGTAGTGACTTCAGGCAGAAGTCTTTTAGCAACTCCTTACAGTGCTATGAACTTGGAGTCAGGGTTTTCTAAGTGCAGAATTTTCTCAACCAACTGCATTGCTTGTTGTTGTTGTTGTATATGTGAGATTATTTCTAGCATTCTTGTTATCTATCATTAAGGATATAGATATAAAAGGAGCATGTATCAAAGATTTTTAACTCATTAATTAATGAGGAACTGGTAGATGTTACTATGGATTCCAAGAAGAATTCAGAGCAGACACATATAAAGGGAAAAAGAAATTCTGAAATGAATTTACAACTAGATGCAAAACTGTTCTATCAAAATCCGTGCAAAAATCAGTTGCAGTCCAGCAAACACAACTGCTTTGCATTTATACAGAAAAGAAGTATTTGCATTATTATCAGATTTCTACAACTTACAGAGTTGTAGTATCAATCAAAGATGAGAAAACCTAAATTAGTGAGTAGTCAAGATAGTCACCATTTGTTTTTTGCCCTTTCACAGTCTCTCACAATTTTCCCTGACAGTCTCCTCCCCTCTTTTTATCATAATAATTTCAAAGAAAGATTATTCTTATAAAATAAAGTTGGTCTCATTAGAGTTGACTGATTTTTTACATAGGTGAAGTAAAAATTTTATCTTACCATATTGCACACCTTAAGTTGCCCATGTAAACTCTATATCCATACAGTTTTGAACAAATACTAAATTAAACTGTGCTTGGAAATTTTCATAAGAACTCTCAAACTGGATTTTTAAAAACCTCTATTATTTGTTGACCTGAGGCTAGGAAACCAAGCCCAAGGAATGCTCTCTACCATATTTCACCTGAAATACCTATAAATTTGGGTAAATTCCTCTCTTCACTAGGTCTCCCAAATATTTTAAAGTTAGTTACACAGAATATACAATATTCTTGGACTTTTTAAGCCAAGAAATAGGCCAGGGCTTCATAGGCATTGCTTCCATAAGTAAAGTCAAACTTAATCCCTGAAAAGAGTGGCTGTTTCTACCTGATTAAATAAGCATTATTTTCAAGTATGACATTCTAGTCAAGGCCCTGATTTTATAATTTGTGCAATTATATTATGTACAATTATAGATGACAGAGCGTTACTGAACCTATGCAAATAACTAAATGGCCATGGAAAGTAAGGAGACTTAATATAAATTTCTGAATCCTGGAAGAGTAAGTGGGAATCAGATATCATTTAAAAATGTTTCATTTTGGGGCTTCCCTGGTGGCGCAGTGGTTGAGGATCTGCCTGCCAATGCAGGGGACACGGGTTCGAGCCCTGGTCTGGGAAGATCCCACATGCCGCGGAACAGCTGGGCCCGTGAGCCACAATTACTGAGCCTGCGCATCTGGAGCCTGTGCTCCGCAACGAGAGGCCGCGATAGTGAGAGGCCCGCGCACCGCGATGAAGAGTGGCCCCCACTTGCCACAGCTAGAGAAAGCCCTTGCACAGAAACGAAGACCCAACACAGCCATTAATTAATTAATTATTTTAAAAAAAGCTGTTTATCCTCAAGCAACCACTCTTTAAAAAAAAAAAAAAGTTTCATTTCAGTTTACAAAAGCAGACTTTACTAAATTGCAATGGGTTACACATTGCTTAACAAGAGAGAGATAGGGTAGTTCTTATATATCTGAAAATAGAACATTAAAAGAATATCAAAAATATTCCAGACAAATAGCCACAGTATAATTTCTCTTATTAGTTCATTCAGTCTTATTATAATTGATTCCTGCTCCACTGGATCTTTGGTTAGCTGTCTTATGCAGTCCTCTCGTTTGGCCAAAACAGGACCTGGAAATCCTGACTCAGTCCATCGGCAGTGCAGTTTGGAGGTTGTCTAATCTATGTCAGCTCAGCTTTGAAGTATCAATAATTGAAGTACCTGGTATAGTTCTTTTCTACAATATTCTGAGACTTTTCTTCTTAGTTGAAGACACAGATTCTCACCTGTAACTATAAGAGGGACTTCAAGGAAGCATCGGAGTAAAACAATACCATCTGTAGGTGATAGGGACTTAAAATGGCTGAGTGATTTATTACTAATAATTTTCAAATGTGAACAGTCTGATGAGGGTTCATAATAAGAATAATGCAGAAAACAAAATGGTTAGTGCTTTCTGTGGCATGCAAGACAAAGATGATAAAGCCATTCCCTGCCCCCCACAAAAAAAAATATGAAAAACCATCTAAGGATAATGATTAAATTTATTTTAAAAGAAGTTTATGAGTGCTATATTTGATTCAGAAAAATGGATGAAAATAATTTTATAGAGGAAGAGCTATTGAGATATGAC